>NW_012105176.1:1231181-1242886 GCF_000951045.1 Mandrillus leucophaeus
TCGTGATCCGCCCGTCTCGGCCTCCCAAAGTGCTGGGATTACAGGCGTGAGCCACCGCGCCCGGCGATATTTTATATGTTTAAAGATCATTTTTACTTGCTCTATGTGAATTATCTCCTTTTATGCATTATTTCTATTACTTTAAAGTGAATTGGAAATTTTTATATAAATTTATACGCTCCGAAATCATTTATAACTGGCAGAAAATCACCTGCTCCTGGTAATTTCGTAATAGTCACCCCACAAATCTGCCTGAGTCTTGAAACTGAGCAGATCAGTTCTTGGTTTGTCTGTTCATTCAACAACTGTCTGGCAGATACTACTTAACGTTGTCACCTTAGAGTATTTAAAAACAACAGAGCAAATAACAACGAAATTTAATACAAGTCCCTTCCCTCGTGGGGCCTACCTTCCACGGCAGACAACCCCGCTGCCTGTGGGGTCACAAGTGGCCACGCGTCACGTCACGTGTGGAGAGAAAACACGCAGGCCTGGCCAGGGTCGATGCAGAAGTTTCCCGAGTGTGGTCCTGAAAGGCCGATCTACACGATGCTGTCTGAGCAGATCCCTCACATGCGGGAGTAGGACACGGTGGCCTGGCAGAGAGTGGGGAGGGAGGAAGCCCAGGAAGACACGTGAGAAAACACAGGGGACCTGGGGAAAGAGTCCCATGAAGTCAGCTGAGCTCGACTGAGGAGGCAAGAAAGGAAAATCCAGTCACATGGGCGTTGAGACGTGAGTGGGAGATGTCACGGACCCAAGTGGGGATCTGCATTCCACAGGGGGCCGCGGAAAATACCTTGTTTCCTTTTCTCCCTCAGTCGTTGCTGGGACGTTCAATATGTTCAGTCAGAACTTTTAGTGGGTCATTTTCTTAAAAAAATTACCCAATTGCTATTTTTTTTCCAAATTCATTAGGAGAAGACACAGTATTTTATACTGATAAAACACACACACACACACAGCTCCCAAATGAAAACAAACAAAATATCCTTCCACAAGTAAATGGATAAACTATCCATAGCCCTTGCATACAACAGAACGCTCATCAGCAAAAAAATATATGAACTGTTGATTCATGCAGGATCGTAGATAAAACAAGTGGATTTTGCTGAGCAAAATAAGTCATCCCCAAAAGCTACACATGTGGTTCCACTGGTGAAATCTAAATAAGACAAATCGGGAAGGGGTTTATTGCAAAGGTCAGCATGATAGAATTTTTAAATGATGGAATTTTTCTATTTCTCGAAAATATAGTGGGAAATTCATGACTTTATGTAATTATCAATACCCGTAGAACTATATTCCAAGGTGAATACATTTTACCGTATATAATATGATAAAAACTCAACAAGGCTATGAGGAATTCCAACACTGAATAAAAACTGTAAAGAATGAATTACAGGTGAAAAGCAGAACCAACTCTCGAGGTAGAAAAGAAACAATGCAATGTTGGAAAACAATATTTTGACTGAATACCAAAGACAAAAAGCTAAAGACAAAAAGAACGAAGCTAAAGACAAAGAGAATTGTGTGCAAACACTAATTGCTAATCAGTAAAATTAATTCTGAAATTACTCTAGCGTAAACTTGGGTTGAGTGGGTAAGTGGCGGTGGAAGTCACCAAGCTTGGAATCAATTCACAAAGAGAGGAAGGTAGTCGTTAGATGAATCCTGTGGTTTTGGATTGAAATAGGAGAAATCAGTACAAACTCATAGTAAAAAAGTATATATTATATATAATAATACACCTTATCTATTGTATATAAACAACATATTTTACCTATAAGCCTCAGCATATATACGTATGTCAATATTTATATATCCACATATATTTATGCATATATATTTATTTTGGCTACTTAAAGACAGAAATAACGGTGCATCTGTGTGTCTAGGTGGAGTCGTACGCACACTTTTGCTCCCTAACTCCACCCACTGGGATGGCCTGGAATGAGATGGCATGACGGACCAAGAACAATGAGCACACTTCTTTCCAGAATCTTGGCTTTTTGCTTCTATTGGTTTCTTCAATAAGAGGACTCAGAATGCCTGGAGAAGGGGTGGAATTCAGGACTGGACTGGAGAAATGAAAAGTGAATCTGGATCCTACTGCCATGCCAAGAATAAGCTGTAAAAATGGCGGAGGATTTTGTTCTCAGTTCTGACATGAACTGGAAGGTTGTCACTTCTATCCTGAACCCAAGAGAAAAACTGAACCTACTGAACACTGTTGCCCGTTCCAGCCCGAAAGGACAGGGGGGCTCTCTGGATCTGGAGGGACAGGCCACGGCAGCTGACCTGGAGACAGAGCCACAGTCACAGAGCCACAAATTTACCAGAATGCATGGATGTTTTATGACAAATTCCTGGAAGTGGGCCATGGACTGACACAAAGATGAGGAGCTCGTGGGGCTGCAGTCAGGAGGACCCCACACTTTTGTGTGTTTGCACCCAGGAACCCCACTAGATTTTCACAGTGAAGAGTCAAAAAAATCACCTTGCGTCTCTGAGAGGAGGAAGGAAAAAGCCACTGTGTTGAACACAGACCTGCTCCCCAGAGGAAATGCTTGATCAGAGCCTTCCTGCCCAGTGTCTTCCCGCCCAGATGGAAGGGCAGTATCCCTCCTCCAGCAGCCATTCCCAGCCCCCCCTCCAGCATCCCTCTCTTACCTAAGAAAGCCAGGAGACACCTGTGCAGGTAACAGCTGGGGACACAGGCCCACTACAGACTTGGGTTAGATGATAAGAGGATAGAACACATCGTCCCACCACCACCCTTGCCGCCCCACAGGGTTCTGGTGAAATAACAGGGGTCACAGCCAAAAGAGCTGCCCGGCTCAAACTCTACTTGAGAAGGAGTTTGTAGGGAAACACAAAGACAACAAGAGAGACAGAAGCCTGTACACTAGAGAGGAGTTGGAAGCCCTGAAACCTACAGCTGCAGAAAACAGTAAGCACAGCCCAATTTGCAGCAGATCAGCGTCACACTTCACACTAAAGCTTAGTTCCTATTACGTAACCCCATATTACCCAGATATGAACAAAAAATCATGAGGCTTCCCGAAAGCAAGGATCCTCCACAATCTGAAGAGACAAAACAAGCCTGACATCCTGACTCAGGTGGGACACAGATTTGGGAATTATGGGACTGGACACTTAAAATAACCGTGATTGGTACATTATGGGCTCAAATGGAAAAAGTAACTGTCACATAAGAACTTGTGTGTCATGTAAGCAGAGAGGCAAAAATTCTAAAAAGGGATCAAAATGAAATGCTGGAAATGAAAACACCAAAGCAGAAATACAGAATGCCTTTTATGGGCTTATCATTAACTAGACATGACCAAGATAAAAATCAACAAGCTTGGAGAAACATCAATAGAAACTTTTGAAACAAAAAGAGGAAATAAAAAAGAACAAAATTTTCAAAAACTGTAGGGCAATCTCAAAAGATGTAATATATGGATATTTAAAATACCAGAAGGAAGATTTAAAAAACAAGAGAGAGGAGTAGAAGAAATATCTGCAGTAAAATGAACAAGAATTTTTTAAAAATCTATGACAGACACCAAGACAGAGATTCAGGAAGTTTAGAGGACACCAAGCCACATGAAAAACAAACAAAAAAGGCTACAGGTGGACATAACATATTCAAGTTACCCCAAAACTACAGCCCAAGAGAAAATCTGGAAAGTAGCCCAAGAAAAAAAGAAAAAATGCCTCATCTGTAAAGGAAAAAGAATAACAATCCCACCAGATGTCTTCCACAGATTCCATGTAAGCTAGAAGAGTTAAATCAAGTATTTAAGTGTTGAAAGAAGGACACCACCGACCCAGAGTTCTAGATCCAGAGAAATTGTCCTTCAGAATTGGGAGAGAACCGAAGACCTTTTCAGACAAAAACTAGGGATATTAATTGCAAGAAGCCCAGCCCTGTGAGAAATGCTGAAAGTTCTTCAGAACTAAAGAAAGTGATCAAGGCGTGAAACTAAATGTAGATAATTCTTACTTTATCTACTATTTAATTTTTTGTTCACAGTAATAAGAGTAACAATGTATTGTTTGATTACAGCATACAGATAAGTGAATTAAATCACAGCAAATTTATTAAAAAAAGGGGAGCAAGAGTTGGAAATATTCCTTTATCAGGAACCATCTGAAAGTGGTCCCAGATTACTTGTAAACATATATTACAAACTCTAAGACAACCAATATTTTCTTCTTTAGAAAGCAGATTTTATTTCTTAAGAGAAGAAATAATATGAAATTGTATGCACAATTTAAATCAGAGAATGCAAAAACAAAGAGGAAGAAAAAACGAGTAAGTGCAATAAATACAAAATAATAAAATCATGATTATATTAATATTAATGCAATGCCATAAATATTTGCTTTAAATGTATATGTTCTAACTATACCAATTAAAGGCAATGATGGTTAAAATGGATTTTAAGCAACAACAAAAGGGCAGTTTTCTATAGGAAACTCGATTTAAACATAAAGACACATATTAAAATCAAAGAGATGAAGAAAGATATATTATGCTAACAATAATCAAAACAAAACTCAAAGAACTTTAGTAATTCCACTCAAAACAGACATCAGAGCAAGGAAAATTATCAGGGATAAAGATGGACATTAAAGAGTAATAAAGTGGTTAATTCTCCAAGAAGTTATAACAATCTTTAACAAGCATGTCCTTAACAACAAAGTATCAAAAAACAGGTAACCTAGTAGAACTGCAAGGAGAAATGAAAAATAACCAGTTACAGCTGGAGACTTCAATGCCTACTTTTCAGGACTTGGTGGATCTAACAAGCAGAACATTACTAAGAATATAGTCAATCTGAACAATAATGGGGATTAACTTGATCTATATGACAATTCTAGGCAAAAGATAGAACACTCTGCTCAACAAATAGCAGGAAATACATTCTTTTCAAGGTCACTGGGAACATTTACCAAGACTGTGTACATTTTGGGTGATGAGACACACCTTAACAAACTTGCAGAAAGAAAGCAGACAAAATGCATTCTCAGACCACAATGGAATTATGCTATAAATCAATAACAACAAGATACTTGAACCATCCCCACAAATTCAAAATTAAAAAGCACACTTCTCAGTGATGCATGTGTCAAAAAAAAAGTCTGAAGAAAGTTTTAAAAACATTTTGAACTAAATAAAAGTCAAAAACACAACTTTCTAATCAAATTTTATGGGAGAAGGTAAAATGATACCTACAAAGAAATATATTTATTAGAAAAGCATTATTAGAAACAAAAAGATCTGAAATTTAAGCTTGCACTTCAAGAAACTAGAGAAAAAACAATTTAAGCTTAAAAATAAAGAGAAGAAAGGAAAAAAATAAAAAATCAGATTAGAAATCAACGAAACTGAAGCCAGGAAATTAATAGCAAAAATTAACAAAACCAAAAGGAGGTTCTCTGAAATGATTTTTAAACTTATATACTTCTACCCTGGCTAATCAGGTAAAAGAAAAAAATACTCAAATTACGAATATCAGAATGAAAGAGGTGACATTACTACGAATGAGCAATAAAAGGAAATAAAGGAATATTATGAATCGCCGTATGCCCACAAATTTAGCAACAAATAAAATGGATCAATTCCTAAAGAAATGCAAACTGCAAAAACTCACACAAAGAGAACTGAGAAAAATGAATGAGTCTATATCTATTTCAGAAATTGAATCAATAAGCAATAACTTTCCAAAATAGAACACTACTACATGTTTAAGAAAAAATGATACCAATTCTCTATAATATGTTCTGAAAAATAGGAACTGAAGAACACGTCCTAACTAATTTCACGAGTCCAGCATTACTCAAACATGAAAACCAGGTAAAGAGGTTGAAAGTGAGGAAAAATACAAACCAAAATCTCTTATGAGCATATGTATGAAAGTCCTCAAACACAGTAACAGAAAATAAAACCCAACAATAAATAAAATGAATTATACACCACAACCAAGTGAGACTCTTTTCCACATATGCAGGGCACATTCCACACTTAAGACTCACTTAATGTGGCTTGCGCCGTGGCTCACAACTGCACTCCCAGTAGTTTGGGAGGCCAAGGCAGGAGGGTTGCTTGAGGCCAGGAGTACAAGGCCAGCCTGGGCAACGTGGTGAAACCCAGTCTCTAAAAAAAATATATATATAAGCCGGGTGCTGTGGTGTGTGCCTGTAGCCCCAGTTACTCTGGAGGCTGATGTGGGAAGGTTGATGTGGGACAATCGCTTGAGCCCCGGGGGCAGAAGTTGCAGTGAGCTGAGATCACATCACTGCACTCCAGCCTAGGAGACAGAGTAAGACTCTGGCTCAAAAACAAACAAACAAACAAACAAAAAACCTCACTTATTGTAATCCACCACATCAACAGGCTAAATAAGAAAAACTATACAGTCATACCAATAAATGCAGAAAAAGCATTTGACAAAATTCAATACCCTGAATGAAACAACTCTGAGCAGACTAGAAACAGAGGGATACTTCATCAACTTAATGAAGAACAGCTACAAACACCTCCAACCAGCTTCACATCAGGAGCTGAGAACTGGACCACCTTCCCCTTACAATTGGGACCCAGGCAAAGGGGTTTCTTCCTGTGGTTGTTTCTCAACATCCTACTGAATGTCCTGTCTAGGGCCGCAAGAAAAGAAAGCCACACACTTTGTAAAAAAGAAATTAAACTGTATTGTTCACAGATTATACGATGGTTTATGTAGGAACTCCCAAAGAACTGATCAAAACAATAACAATTCCTGGTCTAATAAATAACACAACAATGTTATAAGATACCAGGTTAACACACATTAGTCACTTGCTTTTCTATCTATCATCAATCTGAGCATTTGCAATTTGAAATTAAAACCACCATATCAACTACAATAGCAGAAAAATGAGACAGACATGTATAAATCGAATGGATTATGTACAAGATCTGTATCTAAAAACTACAAAACTCTGATAGAAAACAATAAAGAAAATCTAAATCAAAGGAGAGATATTCTATTTTCATGGACAGGGAGATTTTTTTGTTAAGATGCCAGTTCTTCCAAATTCGCTGGATAGATTCAGTGAAATCCCAATCAACATCCAGCTGAGGTATTGTTTGGACATCATCAAACTGATTCTGAAGTTTACATAGAAAATCAGAAGACCCATAACAGTGAACAGAATATTGAAGGAAAAGAACAAAGTCAGAGAAACAACAGCACGCAACCAACTTTAAGATTTACAATGAACTTACAGTAATCAAGATGGCTTAGCATTGGTGAAGGAACAGACAAATTGACCAACAAAACAGAATTAAGAGCCAGAAGTAAATCACATTAACACAGTCAACAGCTCTTTGACAAAGAACAAAGAGCACAGACAATTCAATGGAGAATGGGTTGCCTTTCAACAAAATGGTCCTGGGAAAATTGGATGCTCATACAAAAAAAATGCAAGACTAGAACATTCACATTTCAAAATAATATCAAAATGTATTATAGGCCTAAAAATAAAATACAAAACAATAAAACATTCAAAAGAACACTTAACGGAGTATCCATAAGATCTTGCTTTGGGCATGAGTTTCTAGATCCAACACCAAAGATGTGATCCACAAAAGAAAAAAAAAAAAAAAAGACTAACTGTCCTTTTCTAAAATCATAAACTTTTGCTTGGTAAAAACACTGCCAAGAGAATGAAAAGACAAGCCACTGACTGGGAAAGTCTTTGTAAAACACATATCTGATAAAGGACTGGAATCCACACAACACAAATAGCATTCCAAACTGAGCAATAAGAAGACAAACAACTCAATTAAAAATGGGCAAAAGTTCTGAACAAACACCTCACTGGAGAGGATAAACAGATGGTAAATGTGCACATAAAATGCAGTCCACGGTATTTGTTTTCATGTCATACCAAATTAAAATAAAATAAAAAAAAACTCTGTACCTACTGTCAGCCAAATCCAAAACCCTGTCAATAGGAAGTGATGGTATTGGAATAGCAGGACATATTAGATTTCTTCTTTCAACACCAGAGTGGTGGTTTCTGTTTCACTGAGTCATCCCCTGGCTGGTCCTGTGTGAATCGTATAAATTGGAGCTGCTGACCCAAGTCAGAGTTGTCCTGAAGTTATGTATTTCTTTTTATTTTTTATTTATTTATTTTTTTTATGAGAGGGAGTTTCACTCTGGTTGCCCAGGCTAGAGTACAATGGTGTGATCAGCTCATTGCAACCTCTGCCTCGTGGATTCAAACCATTCTCCTGTCTCAGCCTCCTGAGTAGCTGGGATTACAGGGACATGCCACCACGCCAGGCTAATTTTTGTATTTTTAGTAGAGATGGGGTTTCATCACATTCATCAGGCTGGTCTTGAACTCCTGACCTCAGGTGATCTGCCCACCTCGGCCTCCCAAAGTGCTGGGATTAAAGCTGTGAGCCACTGCACCGATATAAAGTTATATATTTCTATGGCAAACATGCCTTGCAGATTATCTTCCTAGTGAATGTAATATTGGTAGAATATCACTATGTTAATTTCAAAATTTTATGAAAAAAATTCCTCTTAATAAATTATTTTGGCCTGTTTCATAGAAAAATTATATTTACATCTCCTAAACTCAGTACATTACTAACAGGATGAAATGTGGGAAATATCTTGAGTTATATTAAAAATAAAATTGGCCAAACATTGTAATCATGCTTATACATTTGGGGAAGCTAGTTCAATGTCTGCTAAGGGTTATGCATCTTGAACTGTAGTGATGCTGAGAGACCATGTTCTTGCACAACAAGCAACTGTTTGTTAGCAAAATATATATCTTAAATGATTAAGAAGATATTTTAAGCATCTTGTCTCCTAAGATCAAGTGCTGGTTATGTATGGCTGCTTTATTGAATTTCATTTGTACTGTAGGTCAGTCGTTAGAGGTTTAGGTTTATATGCAAGGTATCATAATTTCACATTTAAAATGATAGGAAAAAGCTCCTCAACATATTCATGCAGAATCTCACCTTTTCAGTAATAAATATTGGCTCTGTAACAAAAAATACCCTTTATGAGGACATAGCTGTATTATTGCTATCACTACTGATTTTTCACAGCTTGCAAAGGAGAACATATTTCTTTTCAGATTCCTTTTGTCTCAAGGCTGATTATTTCTAGTTGATCTTTTCAGTAAGGATATAAATATTCTGATTGTCCCAGATTAAAGTAAGAATCTTGGATTCACCTCCTCCCTGCCTGCCCAGTCCAAGTCAGGCCCACAGCTTCGCATTCCTTCCTCCTCCCTATCAGATATCTCAAATGCCTGTAATAAACATTTACCCTCTGGCAATGCCAGCTTCCGATTTCATGTCTTGCTCCAATTTTAGATGACATTTATTGAGTGGCGTTATCTACAGAAAGGAGTAACCGTAGCGGGTATTCTTTTTAAAATCTTTGTCCTGCCTTATTTCTAGAAATGGAAATCTTTCCTAATTGCTTTAAAAACCAACGTAGCAGTTTCATTCACTTGAGTTTCACTTTCCCCTTTGTGATAATCCCACTGCAACACTCTGCATCGGACAATAAATGTCCTCTTGTTCTTATTCTCCAGTAAGATTCAAAGCTGTTGGTTAAAAATGCCAATACATTTGGCTAGGGCTAGGAATTTAAAATTCAGACATCGTCTCCCATTACCATCATAGCTGGTCTGGGTACTTCATCTCACCCCTCACATTCAGGCTTCACTGAGGCTTCTTGCCCGCTGGTGTCTTTGGCTGAGACACCTCTTCCTTCGGCGGCTCTGGAGTTCCAGTAACTCAGCCAGTTCCATGCACACCAGGACTCAACGTTGTCCACCTAAAACTTATTTTTAATAACTCACCAGTTTCCAAATTCATTGTACAAAATTATAATTGTCAGGTGATGTTTCTTTCAGGAGAATAAATGATAAAATTCAATAAATATGCATTAAGCAACCGTTCTGCTAACGTTCTGTTAATTGCTCTGAACACTAGAAAATAATTTCAGAGCAAGCTTTGCCCTTGAAGAGCTAACAGATTTAAAGGAACATTTTAGCGCATCATTTATATGCGGTTCTTAATAGAAACTAAAAAACACATTTGGAATCTGTAATTTTCAATGATGGCCATCCAGATGATTGAGAGAGTGTGCGAGCAGGATTGTTCTGAAAATAAAATCCCTCACCTGGGATGACCCAGACCACGTCCTCCTCTCCCCCCAGCAGCTCTGGCTTCTCCAGCACGTCCTCCTGCGACGCACCATCTTATTCATCACCGTTTCCCCCCCATGTTTTTGTTTGTTTGTTTGTGTTTGTTTGTTTTTGTTTTTGTTTTTTTTGAGAAGGAGTCTCGCTCTGTCTCCCAGGCTGGAGTGCAGTGGCACGATCTCGGCTCACTGTAACCTCCGCCTCCCGGGTTCACGCCATTCTCCTGCCTCAGCCTCAGGAGTAGCTGGGACTACAGGCAGGTGCCGCCATGCCCGACTAATTTTGTATTGATAGTAGAGACGGGGTTTCACCATCTTGGCCAGGCTGATCTTGAACTCCTGACCTCATGATCCCCCCGCCTCGGCCTCCCAAAGTGCTGGGATTACAGGCGTGAGCCACCGCGCTCGGCCTCCCCCTTTCTTCCATTCATTTACAGCAATACGAAACACGTGATTATTTTCCCAAAGTCTTGAACTCACTTTACCCACTAACTAGGACCCTTTACCCACCAGCTAGGACCCTTTACCCACTAACTAGGACCCTTTACCCACTAACTAGGACCCTTTACCCACTAACTAGGACCCTTTACCCACCAGCTAGGACCCTTTACCCACTAACTGGGACTGCAGTTCTGGCTGTGCTGTGCGGGACGCCTCTCAGGGCCACCTGCACCTGCCGTCTGCGGTTTGTCTCCCGTGTTACACTCCATGAGCCTCATCTCTACCAAGCCCCTCTCCTGAGGTCACTCAGGCCTCCGCGTTGCCATGTCCAAGGGTGTCCCGGCCCTGACCGCCCTTGTCATCTCAGCAGCATTTTACAGACAGTCCTTCCGTCCTTCAGCGCTTCCTTCCTCCGTGTTCCAAGAGGCCTCGCGTGGCCCCTGCAGCCGTCTCCTTGGCGGATCCCGCTCTCCTCCCAAGCCCCTTGGCGTGGCCTAACCCGAGTGCTCGGGCTGCAGCCCCTTCTGTCCTCTGCGGACACGCGCTGCTTGGGTGGCCGCACCTGTCTCGTGGCTTCGAATCATCGCCGGGTGTCCGGGCCACTCGGACCGCAGCCTCCATGGATTGGCTGCGATGCTGTGAGCCAGAGGTGAGGCCTGAAGGCCCCTGTTTGATTTTCCCCTCAGAGCAGGCGCAGGTGAGGGTGCTGGGTGTCCGCACAGAGCGGAGAGGGCCGGTCACGGAACTGTGAACGGAGCCCTAAGGACAGGGCCCGATTTTATGGCCCTGGGAGTTCCGGGGAGGGAGAGGAGACGCGCTAGGAGCATCTTCTTCTTCCACCCTCTCCCCGTCAGGGGGTCTCGGCAGAGGTGCCTGAAGAAAGGACCCCTGAAGAGGCCTCGGAGTGGAGGTGTCGGGCCAGGGGTGCGGATAAGGGGCGAGGGTAGGAGTGTAGATAAGGGGTGCAGATAAGGGGTGGGGATAAGGGGTGAGGATAAGGGGTGCGGATAAGGGATGTGGATA
>NW_012105176.1:1243026-1249485 GCF_000951045.1 Mandrillus leucophaeus
TAGATAAGGGGTGCAGATAAGGGGTGGGGATAAGGGGTGCAGATAAGGGGTGCGGATAAGGGGTGCGGATAAGGGATGCGGATAAGGGGTGCAGATAAGGGGTGCGGATAAGGGGTGCGAATAAGAGGTGAGGATAAGGGGTGCGGATAAGGGGTTGGGATAAGGGGTGCGGATAAGGGGTGGGGATAAGGGGTGAGGATAAGGGGTGTGGATAAGGGGTGCGGATAAGGGGTGCGGATAAGGGGTGCAGATAAGGGGTGCAGATAAGGGGTGGGGATAGGAGCACGGCTGCCAGCGGGCCTGATCCTTGCCTGCCAGCTCCATCCCCGGCAGACCCCAGGGCTTGGCTATGCCCCGAGTCTGCTGTGGGGACGGCAGCATCTCCAAGAATTCCTCCAGGAAAAGCTTTGTTATCACACGGGGTTAGGGCTGAAAACCACACATAGGTTTTTAACCAAGAGCCAGGCTTTTCATCTAGATATTCCAAGACTTTGCATTCTATCCTTGCATATCCAGCGGCCAGCTTGGTTCTTCATTCTGATGTGTCCTGGATACCTCAAGCTGCATGTGCTCAAAAATGAGATCCCGCCGCCCGAGTCGGGTGCCCCCTCCCCTCCCCCTTCCAGTTGTTGATGCTCCCATTCTTCCAATTGTTCAAACCGACATCTTTGATGGCTTCAGAAAATGCATGAATTTTCTCTTGCTCCCTTACGCATTCCCAATGCAACAGGACATCCTATTCACTCAACATTTCAGCCTTTCCCATGATCATTCCAGTCCTCACCACCTGCACAGTCCCCCGATGTAGGTCACCACCTTCTTTTTATAAAAACTTCCAACGCAAATCGAACACTTCTTAAACATGAGTCAAAGGAAACCTTTCAAACAGCCGTAATTTAAAAATCATGTATGCAAAACTTATTCAGAGAAAAAGGTGGTACATTAAACTAATATGTATAGGGATCCCCGACTGGCATAGGGTACGTTTTGCAGTTGTGCAGTCGTTTGATTTCCTTTGCTATCTTGTTTTTTAAGCATCGCCTAGATCATAAGTATTCCACATCTGTGCTTTCTCCAGAGGCTTTTTATTTGTACGTTGTACAAGCATTCTAATTTTTCCCCTCATCTTGAATAGCATGCTACCGTAGCTAACCGACTCATCAAGGTTAACCATTCTTCTTGCCACCTTCAAAAATTACATTCTTAGAGGAACTGCACAACCAAGTCAGACACTGTGGGCAAATTTAATTAACTAAATGTCAGAGACCATAGTTGTTACAAATGACATAAAGGGAGAAAAACAGGCTAGGGCATAACCTTGAGAGACTCGTTACTGTTGCTGAGTGTTTTTAAAGGACTGTTCATTTGGGCATAACACTTCCAGTCCCAGGAGTGGGGAAGAAAACCATGAATATTTCTATAAATAACAAATCACCTCAATTCTCCTACAATTATCTCTTGTTGAGACAACATGAAAGATTAAAAAAAAGTAAGCGGGAGACTTTCATTCTTTTATTCTGCCTCTGCTTTTCTCTGGAATGTGAAGTTGTGCATTTAGCTGATCCCATCTTCAGAGAGGTTGCTGGATCAGCTGCAGGCTAATCAATGGTCACATCTGGAGGGCCTGCAGACACAGCAGCCGCTCTTGAAAGAGCTACAAATCGTTTTCACCTTCCTCATCCAACAGAGCCACAGAGAGCCATAGAGAGCTGGATTGCTCTTTGAGCTAGGAGGATATAAATTTCCAACATCTTACTCACTTGCCAAACTCACCTTGGCCTTGGTACTAAATATCTACATGTGTTCCCATCTTGTTTTTCTGCTATGGCCACGCCATGTATTTCTCAACCATCCACGGGTTCTAGGCAGCATTGCCTATTGGACATAACATGGGTCTCACGTCCATCTGCGACTACCCAAGCTCTAACAAAGAATATTTGCTGGAGGGTGTGAGCACTCCATTCCGACTCCTAGTCTGATTGTGTTGGATTACACTGGTCATATGAGACTTCCTCCTGGCCTTCCAAACTCTCTACCCATTCCAAACACCCAGAGCTGTCTGCAGCCTTCAACCTACTTGAACAACAGAGCTTCAGCCAGGACTGCAGATTATGTAATGAACATTTCTGGGTTATTGAACCTGATTTTCTTTCCTTATGGGTGGATGTCAACTATTATAAACTCAACCTTACCACATTTCCAGCATGGGACTTTGTTATTTCAACTCTATTTCTACCAGAATAATACTTTAGAACGCTGCAAAGTATAAGGTTTTGTCAAACTGTCACCATTTTATGTTTACATTTGTCTGCTGTTTTTACCGCAACAACACTGCAACAAACATGAATGCTTTTAACTGAAAATATTTAGATTGTGCATTTTTTCTGGCTTTTTACACACAACAATCCAATCAACACGTGTCAACAGAAATCTATCATCATCTCTGTTATTTCTGACAGACTTCACGCCAGTGAAAGAGCACGGTGTAAAATGAAATGTTTAAAAATCTCAGAGAATCCAACCTACTGCCTTCTTCAATTGGGGAAGAGCTGTTCTTATTTAAGAAATTCATTGACTTCAAAAATATATAGCTAACATCTTAAGTTCCTTTTGTTCAGATGACTTCACTCATTCTTTATCAGCCAAAGTGAACAGAATCTCGGAATGGGTTGTTTCTTTCTGTCGGCTACACTCTAAGACTCAGTGACAGCAAATACTAATATTATCTAACAATTTTGTGGGAGTGTTTCCATGATATGTTGTATCCTGACTGAATTCTCGTGAAAACTTCATGAGTCCACATGTCTACAGCCTCGTTTTCAGAGCGAGGAGCTGAGGCACGGAGGTTGGGTGCCTGGCTCAAAGTCCTTCCTCGAGTAAGTGGTGGAACTAGGATTCCAGCCCCATCCTCTTGGCTCCAGAGCCACCTTCTCGGCCATCACAACACACCTGTGCCAGACGTGAGGCAGCCACACTCTAGCAAAAGTTTAGATGTGCAACAAATGGAAAACCACACTGCTTCCTGCGGAACATCACTTACTTGGTCGTAAGCAACAAGGAATGCCCCTTGCAAGTCTTCCTGAGCTGTGTCATCTGCAAATATCAGGAACTCATCACTATAGCTGACAGGAACAAAAAATGAATTCAATTAGCTCAATTCAATAATGCAGGGAATCGGGACAGATATTTAAGGACTAGCATTTACCTGATAATTTAATTACAATGGAAGCCAAAAATAATAATGAATTGGGATTTTCAAATAATAAAAGACAAAGCTCTCTAATTATAAACATTTTTTAATATTAGTTGAAAATCTAAGTGAAGGTTTCTGAGCTAAATATTTACCAGAGAATATTAAAAGAGATATAATTGTTTTAATCGCAAAAGTGTCATATCTTCTTTGTAACAAATGTAGAAAACTACAAAAACCAAATGGGCTCTGTGTACATGCCTGCATAGAGCACACAGTTTAGTGAATGCTTTTTAAATATTCCCAAGATAAACTTGTCTATATAAATTTCAAAACCTGTAAGTTCTTATTCTACATCTTCAAATTTTTCTTGGAAAGTGTGAAGAACTTTCTATGGAAAAAGCAGAACTGGCATTCCTTAATGTGAAATACTCTAAGAATTCTAAGCTATTGCTTAAAAAATAACTCATATAACAATGTCTTCACTAACAAGTATCCAATTAAAGCAAATAAAAAAAGAAGTAAAAGAGGGAAGGAAGGAAAAAGGGAAGGATGAAGAAAGAAAGGCAAAAAAGAAGTAATTGAAATTACTTTTCAACTTGACTTTGGGAAAAGCAAATTTAGGAGAAAATAATCTAATAAGAAATAGCCAAACAACATTGTCTTTGGAAGTACAAAGTAGCCCCAATCCCAAACCATTCTATAAACCATAATTTATATCTATTAGTGCAGAAATGTATAGGAAAAAAATGCTATTAAAATGTGAAACATAACCTCATTCAAATATCTAAACTATGCTTTATTTCAAATGTGAATGGATAAATAATTTTTGAATGATTTGTCAAAATATTTTATGGGACAAAACAGGTTTGAAGTTCAAGTAATAGGGAAATAGTCATAGTCAAAACATATATTTAATGTAGGAGTCTTGTTAATGAAGCTTCTCTTGCAAAAAAAAAAAACAAAAACAAAACAAAACAAAAAAAACCCTGATCTATTTCTTCTACTTCACCACCTGTCTTGGGAAAAATTGTGTCCCTCCAAAGATGATATTGAGAAGTCCCAGCTCCTAGTGCCTCAGATGTGACCTTATTTGGAAACAGAGTCTTGGTGCATGCGATGGGTTAAGTTGAGTTCATGTTGGAGCAGGGTGGGCCCCAAGCCAAGTTGCCTGGTGTCTCGTAGAAAGACAGCCACAGACAGTCAGAGACAGACAGGAGAGCCCCAGGTGACGATAAGGCCGAGGTTGAAATTATGCAGCTACAAATCAAGGAACCTCAAAGATGGCAAGAAAACCACCAGAAGCTTGGGAGAGGCAAAGAAGGATTTCCCGAGCGTTTCAAAGGAGGGATGTCCCTGTCGACCTTTTGACGCTGGGCTTCTGCCTCAGAACTGGGACGGGACACATTTCTATGGTTTCAAGCCATCCAGTTTGTGACACTTTGTTACAGAGTCCTGATGTATCAGGATGTATCATAATGCAAATGAAGAAAAGGAAGAAAAGGGATTAATATTGATTAATTCTTTGGAGTGGACAATGTTTCTTTATTGTTAGTTAATTAATCTTGAAGGCATTGCCTCCTACACTGATGCCATCTCTTTCTAACTCAGTCAGCTTACTTTTGTGATATATCTCTCTAGCAAAGGGAGAGCCCTGGACAAAATTATACTCTGCAAATTGTGCCTCCTTCACTGGTCTCATTTGCCCCAACTTCCTTCATTCCACCTGCCTAAGATAAGAACATCATGCAGAAATTCACCTGCTTTGGTAAGGTCAACAGAGCAACTTATCAAACAGGACACATCCTTGGAGAATTCTTCTCTCATTGACATGGGGGACTCCTCCACTTTCTTCTCAATTCCCAGATCTAATTGGTTCCTTCCATTTCTCTTCTCTGACCTCCTTCTTATCTAACCTTGGTCAATATTTTATCTATTTTAAGGGAATCCTGCTCTGCTAAGAGGTGGATTTCCCTGTTTCTGCTATTATGTGCCTTGGGATAGAAGAGGAAAATTCCTATCTAGTCAGCAATGTAACTCCTAATAGAAGTCCATGCATAAAAGATCAATCCATAATGAAGGGAATTTAGAGAGAACAGGAAACAAGATTAAGGTTCCTGTGATATTGATTTGTGAGACAATGATAGAGCAAACTAAACATTCACAGAAACTATCTTTTTAGACCAATACACAATAAGTTAACAGAAATATGCTTTCATATAAAGTATGAAGGCTGTCTTAGTTCAGGTTCACCCGGAAGTGGATGCCCAAAGATGTGAGGTATGTCTTTCATTGGCAGGTGACCCTGGGACACCCTCGTAAAAGTCAGGGAGTTACTCAGGAAAGTAGAGACAGTCAGTATTGGCTCCAATCCAAAGCCAGTATCCAACGTGAGTAAGTGGACCTCAGTCCAGGCTGGAGATCCACGGACTTGAGTTCAGACTCCTTGGCTGGGATCTGCCCGCTCAGGGGTGCGTGAGAACTGGGACCATTATGCACACATGCCCTTAGGGTTAGGTCGCTAATTCTCAACGACTTCTGGCTTCTGCGCTGCACCTGGGCCCTGGCAGGTCAGGCTACTGTACACTGTGACCACCACCGAGGGGCCCAGGGTCTTCGGTGAGCACCCCATGGCCCTGCTCCAAGAGCACCAGCTCCTGAACCCTTTGTTGAGCAGAATTATCTTATAAAACTTAATTGTCAAAGCCATTGTTTAAAACTAAGTCAGGGCAGAAAAGCATTACTAGTTAACAGGTAGGTTAAACCATTTTGAAATGTGTGAAATCCCTAAAGAGACAACTCTGGGCAATTCCCACCAGGAAAACACGGAAAAACCCTGCAGTCCAAAACGTCCGTTAATTCAGAGCTTGACCTGGCATTGTTTTTCATGTCAGAAGGTAACACATCACACACATCAGCCTGAGTTTTGTTTCCTAAGCCCCTCCGTACCTGTCTGCCATCCTCATTTTATAAGTTGCTTCTCTTGGATCCCAAATCCTGGAAGCTGGCACTGGAAAATCACCTGGGATTGATGTTTTGGCATTTGTTTTATTGTCTCACTTGTTGTTCATCACTATTATACCTATAGCATAGTCAGTATTAAAGATTGTTTATTTATTTATTTACTTACTTACTTATTTTTGAGATGGAGTCTCACTGCAACAGCTGGGCTGGAATGCAGTGGTGCGATCTTGGCTCACAGGAACCTCTGCCTCCTGGGTTCAAGCGATTCTCCTGCCTCAGCCTCCTGAGTAGCTGGTATTACAGGC
>NW_012105176.1:1250875-1252535 GCF_000951045.1 Mandrillus leucophaeus
AATAAATAAATAAATAAATAAATAAATAAATAAATAAATAAAATAAGTAAACGGAATCACGTTGTCCTGTGGTGACAGAGATGAAGAAAGAGTTTTATAAGCTGCTTGGGGAGGGGACTCCTGAATAAAAGGGGGGACCTGCTGGGAGCAAAGGGAGAAAAAGAGTAAATTATATGGCTGAAAACCTCAGATGTTGAGTTAGGCCCTTGTTTAGAAGGATCCCCTAATGTTCCCCTGGTATCTTCCCTAGAGATGTGATGTCTACAGGGTTGGCCATGCAGCCACTGGAAGCTGTAGTTTGGATGGTGGCTGTAGGGACCCCTGCAGAGAGGGCACAGACACAGGCCGACTCTGGCTGAGTTCACATGTCACACGCCTGAAATCTCCACCTTCTATGTCCTGACTACGGCCCCAGAAGCTCCCCCGAGTCCCATCCCTAGGGAGGCCACAGGGATTATCTTTATGCATAATGGGAAAATGGTGTGAGGTTTGCCTAAGGCAACCACAATAAAAACCTGCCCTAAAGAAAACAATTCTGCCTTTTGAAAACATGCCTTACCATCTCGTCGCACAAATATTTTACCCATAAATTATGGATATCGTTTTTCCTACACTCTCTTCACACAAAATGTATGAACATTTTAGAGCTATGTTAAAACGTGTTTGCATTTCTCAGGAAAAGTATCATTATTTACTTTTTCTCGTCTAATAATGTCTTCAATTTGTCAGTAGCACGTAGAGCAGCTGAGAAGAGGTACTTAAGCGTGTCAACAAAGCAGAGTACATTTACACCCATTTAAAAACTGTTTGAGATACTAGCTCGTGAAACAAAAGCAGCAGCAGGATTAAAGAATTAATTAAACTTTACAAATAGAGCTCCAAGTAGATGCGGAATGGCTGTAAGCATGAAAAACAGTATCTTCAGTACTCACTGGTTTCTAAGAAAAGTGAATTAACTACTTGAAGTGAAGAAGGAATAATCTTGAAATGGGTGAAGAACAAAGAACTATGAGCTCTAATAAGAAATGGGTAATTGCTACTATGAGGTACGATACATGTTTAAATATACAACACAAACGTAATTGCTACATACAGTCAACACTGGAGTAATTTGGTGAAATGAAGGCTATTTAACTAGAAAAATGGATTCCGGAAATTTTAGTGAGAACGTTTTCATATAATTGGGATACATGTGACCTAAATCTAAGAAGGAATATTCTGCATAGTTTTAATGAGGTTATGGAGTAGATTAACAATAATAGATCACTTTAGAAACAGACTTTAAGGAAATGATTTATTGGTATATGAGTCTATGCTTAAAAACAACTATGGAAGAAGGGAACTCAGAATATACTTCCTGTCGGTATTAGAGTTCGTGGGGTGCACATGCTCAGTTTCACCTGTGGCTGAGAGGTCGTCACTTCCTGTTGGTGTTAGAGTTCACTTCCTGTTGGTATTAGAGTTCATGGGGTGTGCATGCTGGGTTTCACTTGTGGCTGAGA
The DNA here is from genome assembly GCF_000951045.1 of Mandrillus leucophaeus. Classification (NCBI taxonomy): domain Eukaryota; kingdom Metazoa; phylum Chordata; class Mammalia; order Primates; family Cercopithecidae; genus Mandrillus; species Mandrillus leucophaeus. The sequence continues at coordinate 1,252,378 of NW_012105176.1, forward strand.
GGTCGTCACTTCCTGTTGGTATTAGAGTTCACTTTCTGTTGGTATTAGAGTTCATGAGGTATGCATGCTGGGTTTCACCTGTGGCTGAGAGGTCATCACTTCCTGTTGGTATTAGAGTTCATGGGGTGCACATGCTGGGTTTCACCTGTGGCTGAGAG
>NW_012105176.1:1252630-1258723 GCF_000951045.1 Mandrillus leucophaeus
GGGTTTCACCTGTGGCTGAGAGGTCGTCACTTCCTGTTGGTATTAGAGTTCGTGGGGTGCACATGCTGGGTTTCACCTGTGGCTGAGAGGTCATCCTGAGAACGATTTCATGAACAACATCCTTTGGCTCCTCCTGGGAGGTGTTTTAATTGTCTTTGCTTTACATAACTGTTAAGGAAGACACAATGAAAACAATGTTCGCCTCATCTCTCCCTGGAGGTATGATATCAGCAGAGTTGGCTCTGCAGCCTTGGCAAGTTTTAGTTTGGATCAGCGACTTGGAGATTAGAGACAGAACTTTACACCAGGTCGGGCTCTCACAAACTGACACAGCAACCACTCATAAAGGGAAGGAAAAAATCACCTAATTCCCATTAGAGTTGACCTACATTATGTAGTTTTATTTAATGTCTTTTAATTACTTGATATAATTCATGCAATGCAATTATTTGATATTGCTACCCAACCTAATATACCAAACATATTGACAACAACAACATTTTTCTGGGATATTTTCTGCTAGGCTTAATACTGACAAGCTATTGCGCCTGTGTGAGTGCCAAGATGAGCCCAGCAATGGGACCCAGTGCTTAGGGAGGACCCTGGGTTACCAGCTTGCTCTGGAGTCCCACGGGAGAGCACCCCGCTATTGAACCACACAGTTCTCACACCTCTTGTCTGTATTTGAACTACTCTGAAACCTTTATATAAAGAATATGTCACGGCATTCTTTGGTTTTCTTGTGCACCCCAAAGAGGGCATATTTTGCATATTTATTTCACCTCTGTTCTTTTCTCATCTTCCCAAGACAATTCGGTTGCCACTCACTGGCACTAAGTCACTTTTTTAATAATATTGATTCAAAGTTTTAGACAACAGTCATATGCAATGAAATATTTTTCTTAAACTACAAATTACAAAAAATTGGGTGTTGTAGCTTAATAACAGCAAGAAAAATAAAAGCTCAGCCTGGTACACACAGAAGTCACGTGAGTCTTACCAGATGCTGATTCTCCATGAGTTAAGGTTCACTGTTTCCTGCGACTGACTTGGGGTTTGGATGAGGACCCTAAAGCCTCACCCAAGCTCCCTCTCACATGTTTAATCACATTACTACCTGATTCCCACCAGAAAATAAAAACAGTGTTGTGATTTGGGCCATCACTGATGTTCAGGACAATAAATGCATGCCTGATGGTCAGGAACAGAGCCCTCCCAAGTGTAGCTTGCAGTACAGGATTGCTTGCAGAAAATTCCAAAGGGATTAGGTGTCTCAGCTGGCTCTGATGCAACATCATGCCCTGGAGATTCCAGGAGAATGGGAGATTCTGTGTATAATATATAACTGACAGCATGGGCCAGTCCTCCTTCTTTGCCTAGACAATGTGAGTGCAAAGTGAATTGTGTATATATGCGCTGACTTTGTTTCCTTCTTTTAACTCTTTAAGACTTAGCTCTGGGTTTCTCTTGGAATGAATATAAATAGAAGACAGAGCCACCGACTCTCGCCTGACTTAAAAACTGGCTTCCCAATTGCCACAGTGAAGAGATAAATAAAGGTAAATCTTGGACTTAATGATGACGATGATATGGAGGGAACATTAGGGACCAGTGTGAGGACTCAGAGAATATGAGTTGGTGGACTTCCCGTTTTCCCTGAGAATGGCGGCTACAGTGAGGAGGTGGCCGAGCCCATCCAGCAAGGATATTCGAGGAAGTCAATTCTGAATATAATCCCAGAAAATGACTGGACTTTAATCAAGTAGAAAGAAACTCAGGAAAATTAATATTTGAAATATTAACATCATTGAAAACATAAAACATGTTTACACTCATTAGCTGATGAAGCTTGAGACACTCTGTTTATATCCCAAATATCGGTTGACTAATATTTGATGTCATCTTTAAGCTAGAACAAAACAAGTACTAGAAAGAGGAGAACTAAGTTCTAGAACATTGACTGAAGCCGGAAGTGTCCACGTCCATCTTGTTTTGCATTTCTTTCCACCTTTCTGTGGATGATATTAATCTCTGCTTTCATTAAACCTGGGGGCAGTTCAGTGATATCAAGTGTCCCCGGCTTTCTCTGAGGCAGTAGTTTGACCGTGTGTTATTTTTGGTGACATAAATGCCATGTTAACGACACGTGTGGAAAAGCCATTGGTCAGCAGGCAGGAGCCGTTAGTGCCTCCAAGAATCACTGCTGCATAAGGCAGTGAATAAATATTTAATGAGACCCTTTTCCATTAAAAAATAATAGATTACGCCCAACTCTAAAGATCAACTTGAATTTCTTCAGCAAAATCCATCAACATTAGTCACGGGAGAAACGGATTCCTCGTCAGTGGTATAATAAACTTATGGTATTTGTAGATTAACATCTTTGTGACTTTGAATCTGCTCATCTCCTACTATGTAGAGGGCTCAGCTAAAAACAAAACTTTTCCCATGAGGTCTCCTGCTCCCCAGAGCCCATGTCCCAGGGAGAACTTGGAAAATCAACACAACGTGGGCCCCTGGAGGGGATCTGAGTGGACGATGCTGGGATGATCTTAACTATGCTTTGGTTAGTTGCTCATCACCTCTGATTAAATAAAATCAAAGTTTTCCTACATCCTATTTTGCCACAGGCACAGGTACAAAGCAAACCTAAGCTGGTGTTGACCATAAAGAGCATAAGCTGCCTCCATGCACTGCTAATGGCCCCTTGACTGAAATATTTGGAGCCTGGGAAGCGCTGGAGGCTGGGGCAGCACTCACCCTCTGGGCCTGGGCCTGCCTGGGGCTCCTACGTCCGAAGGTTCTAACTTTATGTGGATACGTCCAACATTAAGGATCGGCCATGGGTGTCTTCTTGTTGGGGGAGGCATCTTGCCTCCTCTTGTGCGCTCTCCATCTCTGTGATCTAAAGGACACATCCTCTGTGGAGCCCTCCTGCCCATTGATCATTAATGCTACAGGGAAAGTGTTCACTGCTGGCCAAAAGGAACCAAATGCTATCCATCCGCAAGCAGGAAAGTCAGGGGTGCCGGCCACCAAGGTGTTAGGACTGGAGTGGAACAAAAGCTTGGCCTTCCTTATTTTTAGGCCTAAAGTCATGGCCGTAAGGATCGTCATTCACTTATCAGTCTCAGTTTGCCTCCCCTCATTTCCTCTGCATGACAGATGTTACTTTGGGGTTGGGGAGGAGAGCAGGGAGAAGCTGGTGACGTGGAAGCCCTGGGAGAAAGCGAGGAAAGCGCTGGGCGAGTCTCTCACCACGCTTTGCGCCTGTGTTCCTACTGCGTTTACCAGCGACCTTTCCGCACTTTGCAGAAGTGGCCATCTCACTTCAGAAGTGCATTTCAGGTTTCTCGGCTCTGCCACCGAGAGGCGTTTATTTATGTTGCCGTCGGTCCTTTTATGATGTGTGCTGGCCCCTGGCAGGTGCTCGGCCTTCCGGAGGACGGGATGTTATGCCCCGATGTCACTCACGGCTATGACGGCTTTCATCAAGTGGGCAGTGGCGCTGACGCGAATATTTTTGAGGAAATGATTACTTTGAAGGTCTGTGCCTGAGTCCTTCCCGTGGAGGGGGAAGAGAAGCCCACAGGAGTGGGTGTTACCACGGGGCCCTGAGTGTGCTGTGCACCCTGTGTTGTAAAGCAGACACCACAGCAAAAACTAACCTGGGAGAGAAAGAGAAGGGGACTCGAGATTCAAATGCATACTGTCAGGTCTGTCCTCATTTGTACAGAGTTAAGCCAAAACATCAGATTTGTGTCATAAATGAACGAATAAAAATATACCTGAATGCAGAAAGCAAAAATATGTCTGAATTCCAGAGGACTGGAATATGACTTGCAATTTTCTGAACTTATCGGTAAACTGAGTGTTCCAAAACTGACGACACAATGGCCTTAGGACTGGCTTTAAAATGATCCAGTGATGTAACTTCGAACTTAATCCCTTATAAAGCCCATTTTCTCCAGACTCTTTGGGAAGTGCCTGAATGGATTCAACATTCTAACAAAATTATTTGGGTTCTTTGTGCAATTTGCTTTCTAAGGAATGACTCTCAAAGCAAAATATTAGTATGATGTTTATATATATAAAAAAGAAGCTTTTCCTGCCTTTGTGGTTTTCCCTGAAGCAGGCGTCACTCACAGAAAATGACAGCATTCTCCACGGAATTGATGTTTTCTGCCACTGTGTTCCGGGTCGCCTAGGGGGTTTCCTGCCCACATAACTTTGCACCACTCCCCTTCCTTAATTTTATTCTTCAGTTACCCAATTTTATAAACAACAGTTCCCTGCTTGGACCTCGCTTGTCATACATGAGAAGACGAAGTCAACAGTGTAACATAGCATGATGCTGAGTCCCACACACAAGGATTTGTATTTTCTTGAATAAAAATGAACAAAATTATTACCCAAAGAATAATTTAAAATTGTAGATAGTCAACTGAGTCTTTCTATTTCAAATTTTCCCTACACTATGTATACTCACTGAGTTTTGGAAGAATAAAAATGAAAAATAATAAAATGGTCAAACATATTTGACAGCATACAAATATGTTTATTGACATGTTAAACAAAACAATAAGAAATAAAACTAATTATAGAATAGTATTTCAAACATATTTAAAAATTGTTAGGAATCCAGGTGATTTTATTAAGTCACCATTCCATGTGCATATTTCTATGGAATTTGCATTGAATAAATTAGGCAGTAATGATTATAATGAAATGCTATCAAATTATTCTCTTTGGTATCACATTGCACTCACTGTAGACGTTGGGTCAAAATGCAGAAGAATGTTTTAGTTTAGTTTTGTTTTTATGCATTTAATTAATTTATCAACCCTGTGTTGGTCATTAAATTATATGACTCTCAAACCATCAATTAAAAGAAGATTGTTAGCTATATGAGGAGCTTGTTCACAGACACAATGATCGATAATGGATTCAAATATTTAGATTTTTGCAAGGCTGTAATAATCTCAGGCTATTAATAGAAGAGCTCAAATGCAAAATGTGATGGTACCCAACTCTGTTTCTCCTCCTTCTATCCAGGGGTTTCTCTCTGCTTCTCCTCCTTCTATCCAGGGGTTTCTCTCTGCTTCTCCTCCTTCTATCCGGGGGTTTCTCTCTGCTTCTCCTCCTTCTATCCAGGAGTTTCTCTCTGCTTCTCCTCCTTCTATCCAGGGGTTTCTCTCTGCTTCTCCTCCTTCTATCCGGGGGTTTCTCTCTGCTTCTCCTCCTTCTATCCAGGAGTTTCTCTCTGCTTCTCCTCCTTGTATCCAGGAGTTTCTCTCTGCTTCTCCTCCTTCTATCCAGGGGTTTCTCTCTGTTTCTCCTCCTTCTATCTGGGGGTTTCTCTCTCTGCTTCTCCTCCTTCTATCTGGGGGTTTCTCTCTGCTTCTCCTCCTTCTATCCAGGGGTTTCTCCCCATGTCGTGTGTACCTTCATGATCCTGCAACAGATTTAACCTTTCTTTTCACCACTTCTTTATGTAGTATATACAATCTGTAGTCATAGACAAATGCAGGTTTTTTTATTATTATTTTTTGAGACAGGATCTCACTCTTTTGCCCAGGCTGGAGTGCGGTGGTGTTGTCTTGGCTCACTGCAGCCTCACCCTCCCCATGCTCAGGTGATCCTCCCACCTCAGCCTTCCGAGTAGCTGGGACCACAGGTGTGTGCCACCACGTCTGGCTAATTTTTGTATTTTTTTGTAGAGATGGGGTCTTGCTATGTTGCCCAGGCTAGTCTTGGACTCCTGGGCTCAAGAGGTCCGCCCACCTCAGCCTCCCAAAGTGCTGGGATTACAGGTGTGACCCACCACACCCTGCCAAATGTAATAATTTTATCCAGTGCTTTGGTATTCATCTTGATTTTTCAGGGTCCAAATTTTGTTGCTTATCGTTGCTGTGTGTTTTGAATAATCACCTTCTTAATGTCAGCGGATCCAGCCCATCCCATGATTACACATGGAGGTGGGTCCCATGAACACAGGAGGGGCTTCTCAAAGCAAAGACTATTCATTTAAAAAAGGAGTACGGGGCAGACGTAGTGGCCCACGCTTTATAATCCCAGCACTTAGGCCGGGCA
>NW_012105176.1:1259238-1268317 GCF_000951045.1 Mandrillus leucophaeus
ATACATATATATATATATATATATACACACACACACACACACACAAATAAAATAAGTTTTAGAAAAGGGCACTTGGGTCTTGGGAAATTAGAATCCTTGCTTCTGTGATTCTTCTTTACACCTGTTCTAATGGCTGCACCCCTATTGTGTCATTACCACCCTGACGAGTTCAAGTTATCATAACAGATACACAAAGATTATTTTCCCTGTATTAATATTTGAATAAATAAATATGCATTTTTGGGGCAAATTCAGATACTGTTTGCTTACAATACAAATATTTGACATGACTAGGAAATAAAACATTACAGGCAATATATTCTCGATAAAAGACGATAATTATCATCTCTCTCTCTCTCTCCCCCCACACACGCGCACACACACGAACACACACATACACACAAAAAACAAAAAGAATAAAAAAGAACAGCCATGGGCACTGCTGGAGTTCTGCCCCTGGGGGGATTTCCCTTGTCCGCTGTCCTCTGGGGACGCCTCACAGGGGCTTGGGCTGCCAGCATCCACTCCTATGTGCTGCCTGCATGTCGTGCAGAACCATCTGTAACCCAGCCCCAGGTCTTCTCTCCCTCTGTCAGTGGATCCTAGGGACCTCCCCATGAGGCCACAGGTGCAGGCTTGGGGAAAGAAGGCAGTGCAGCCGCCGTGGGGGCCATGGGCACTCGGGCCACTGCCTCGTGTGACTTCCCTGTGTCTCCAGGACCTGCTCAGCATTGATCATACTCTGCTGCTTCTGTCTGAGGGTGGAGGGTGGCTGTGCACACCCAGTTTTGCAGCTTGGTAGGTCAGTGCATCCGGCTTACGCTGGGCAGCTCGGGTCACACAGCAAATAGGTGGCCCATGGTCAGGCGGCCAGCCTCTATTAAAACCCAGTAACAGGCCAATACTGAGCTTTCTCTCAACAGGAGAGAAGTCATCTGGGATGATGGCAAGGCCTTTCTCCAAAATCCTGAAGGCCTTTACTACAATTCAGCAAAGGCCCCATGCAGCATCCCTTTCTGCCACAGACACTTCAGGCTCCTCTGGGTCTGCTGGATCACGTGGTCTAAGCAGCAGAGCAGCTTGCACAAAGCTGGATTCACTACAGAGACTTTCTGATTGTTCTGGGCCCCAGAATGTACACACACACACACACAACACACACACACAAAGAGAGGTCTAGAGAGACAAAGTCCTTCCTTCCCAGGACAGCTCAATCTGCACTCAAGAACTGCAGCTATTTGGAGGAGGCCACACTGTGAAGAATAATCTGCTTTGCTTGAAGTCCATGGAGGCAAATGTCAATCATATCACAAAATGTCTTCAAGGCCATGTCTAGACTGTTGTTTGACCAAATGACTGGACACCACAGCTCAGCCCAGTTGACATATAAAATTAACTGTCACACAAATCTAATTCAAAAATGTCAAAATTGGCCAGGCACAGTGGCTCATGCCTGTAATCCCAGCACTTTGAGAGGCCAAGGTAGGTGGATCACTTGAGCTCTGGAGTTTGAGACCAGACTGCGCTGTCTCTACAAAAAAAAAAAAAAAAAAAAAAAAAAATTCAGAAACGGTGGTAGTGCATGCCTGCGGTTCCAGCTACATGGGAGGCTGAGGTGGGAGGATCACTTGAACCCAAGAGGTCGAGGCTGCAGTGAACCATGATTGCACCACTGCACTCCAGCCTGGGCAACAGAGTGAGACCCTGTCTCAAACATAAAGAAAGAAAGAAAAGTAAAAATTAAGACGAACGCATCAAATCCAACTTCGAATTACCGTAGCAATGCAATGATGATTCAGGCTAAAAAATGTATTTCTTACATTTCAATTAACAAACTAGAAATACAATGACATAGTCACATCTTTAGATCAATAGATGCAGAGAAGAAAATGAGACCCAAGTGGCATAGCCTAGTCTTTTCAGCCGTATTTCAGATAACCCGCAAGCAGGTGCCAGAGCGCCTCAGACCCGTCCAGCCTCAACCGCTGACCCTCTGCCTGGCGCGCTGGGTAAGCTCTCATTTTCTCAAGCCTCTGGGCTCCAGGGTAGCTCCCTGTGCAGCTCTGTTTTGGTAGTAAATGATGGACACGTGATGTTGTGCAGAAAGAAAAGAGTGTTTTGACCTCTGACACAAAATGTAACAGAAAAGTAAGCAGCAGGTGGTCTATACATCTCCCTGTGCAAGTTAATGAAGTTAACAAAATAAAATATGTTCATGACATCAGGGTAGGTACAATTTATAAACAGAAGCCAAAGCAGTAAGCATTTCCATTTATCAAAAGACGCTATCAAGAGAGTCAGATGTCAAACCATAGCCTAGAAGATTTTTCAACACTTAGAATCAACAATGAATAGTATTCAAAATAGACAAAGTGTTTTTACACAGCAATACAAAGATAAATAACCCATTATCACTAGGGGAAATTCATAAAGAGTACTGCACAAAAGACTATTTTCAAGTGACCAATAAGTGTCTATAAAAGTACTCAAACACATTATCCCTCAAAAATGCGAATTAAATCTACAGAGACATAAGCGGCACACAGCTGCCTCAGTGGATGAAAATGTAAGAACTGTAATACTAAGCGCTGCCTGGAGATGAGTGCAGGGAAAGTTTCCTGCTCACGAGAACACACAGCACTTACATGGTGAAAGATCACAAGAACACCAGCACTCACACAGTGAAAGATGCTTTAATCTGGAAAAAAAGAGGTGCATTTTTCAGCCGTATACATTTGCATTCTCATCCAATATTGCAGACTCAAACAAATCCGCTTGGATAATTCTATTATCTCCTTCTTTCAGGCCCATCCCACTTTCAAGTCATTGGCCCCTACACATATAATCCCAAATGAAGAGAAATCAGAAATCAATGTTATTATGCTAATTTTTTTTTTTTTTTTTTTTTTTTTGAGATGAAGTTTCGCTCTTGTTGCCCAGGCTGGAGTGCAATGGCGTGATCTGGGCTCACTGTAACCTCCGCCTCCTGGGTTCAAGTGATTCTCCAGCCTCAGCCTCTGGAGTAGCTGGGATCACAGGCACGCACAACCATGCCCAGCTAATTTTTGTATTTTTAGGAGAGATGGAGTTTCACTGTGTTGACTGGGCTGGTCTTGAACTTCTGACCTCAGGCGATTCACCCACCTTGGCCTCCCAAAGTGCTGGGATTACAGGCGTGAGCCACCGTACCTGTCCCTATACTATGTTTTAAGTGTGAAAACAGGAGTGCAATATCATGTCTTGTTTCTGAATTAAGCATAGGGACGCAGCCTGGAAAAAGAAATAAAATTTAGTGGGTGGTCTGGAGAAATCCATAAAGTAATATAAAATCTGCTGCCTAAGGCTGTGGTGGTGGTGGGTGCCAGTAGCTGATTCATCTCCGTGGGCACTCGTGACCTGTTGAAGTGCGGCTCCGAGCTGGCTGCTTAATGAATATGTAAACCCCCGACCAGGCACGCCTGGGAGCGGCAATAAAGAGGCCTCGGACAATCCGTGGACTAGAGCTCCAGCCCGCACTGGGTCTCAGGAAAACATACGTGCTGAGGTGTGTTAATCTCCCTACATAACTCCCCACAGTTGACAATTAGTATTGCACTTGTAGTCCACCTTCCTGAGTGTTTTTGAAAGGCTTTTGAATTTAGGTTATGAGTTTTATGACGGGCATACTATTAAGTGTGAACCACTGATACCCAGCGCTTCATGTGCATCACTGCCAGGGGATTTGACTTCTGTCTGCCTGCCGGGGAATTTTGCTGCCTTTAATAGAAGAGTTTTTGAAGAGATGCAAGTCGGCTGCAAAGTAACACTTCCTTTTTCTGTAATTAAAAATGGGGGGAATGCACAGCCATTTATTGCATCAGTGAGCCATTTATTGCCCTGGGTGGGTCTGTGCAGTAGTCGCCAGCAGTCGCAGGTGCACTCAGGGCCCCTATCCCTAGCCCATCATTTCACCCAGGACCCCCTCTCTGCGCTCACTACAGCCCCAGCCCATCCTCCCTCTTAGCAGCCGTGTTCCTTCTTCCATTTGGAGCAGTCAGATGAGGCATCGCCCAGAGCAGCAGCACTTCCAGGCTTCAACCCTCCCCAGCACCCCAAGTTCCACCTTCCCAGGCAGCAGGGAGGGGCTGGCCCTGCTTCTCCAGAAAAACCCTTAGCCTGCTGGAGGGCGTTACCCAGAGGGCCTCTGGTTCCCCTACCCCACCAACTCTTGTATTCTTATCCAGTTTCATTTTCCAGGTTTAATTCCATCCACTTTAAAAATGCTGCTATTCTTCCCTTCTTTAAAAACAAATGTGATTTCATTTCCCTGGTTAATTTTTACTTCTCCTATTCTCCTTCTTTCTCTCTCCCTCTCTCTCCTCCACTCTCCCTCCCTCCTTCTCTCTCTCCCTCTCTGTCTCTCTCTCTCTCTCTCCTTCCCTCCCTCCTCCTCTGTGTACCCTCTCTTGCTCTCTCCTTCCCTCTTTCTCTCTCTCTTTCTCTCCTTTCTCTCTCTCTTCCGCTCCTCTTCCCTCTCTCTCTTTCTCTCCTTTCTCTCTCTCTTCCGCTCCTCTTCCCTCTCTCTTCTCCCCCTCTCCCTCCCTCCTTCTCTCCTTCTGTATGCCCCCATCTCTCTTTCTCCTCTCTCTCTCTCCTCTTTCTCTCTCTCTGTCTCCCCTCTCCCTCCCTCTCTCCAGATAGTCATTCTACCCACCAGGCTTTCTGGGATCAAGGGGCAATGAGGGAAGACAATTGCACTGTTAAAATTCCTGAAATGAGGCCAGGTGCGGTGTCTCACACCTGTAATCCCAACACTTTGGGAGGCCGAGGCAGGCTGATCACTTGAAGCGAGGAGTTCAATACCAGCCTGGCAAACAGGGTAAAACACCATCGCACCAAAAACACAAAAATTAGCTGGGCCTAGTGGCACATGCCTCTAATCCCAGCTACTTGGGAAGCTGAGGTTCAGAGTCACTGGAATCTAGGAGGAAGAGGTTGCAATCAACCAATATTGCACCACTGCACTCCAGCCTGGGCGACAGAGCAAGAACCTGTCTCAAAAATAAGTAAATAAATAAAATTCCTTGAATGGAGATTGGTATTTAATATACTATACATCACATGGTTGCTAACAGACAGGATATTTTAATAAAAGAAGTACTTAGCTTTTTCTTTCTCTCTCTTTAAATACATAGAGACTAACATAGCTGGAACATGGTAGTCTTCAAAGTCTTTCTTTTTTCTCATTACTACTTGCCATCTCCTGTTACCTTTTCCTTAATATATCTATCATTCACGTTCTGTTTTCTATAATCCCCAAGACTAGAGCCACACTTAAATAGTATCTTTACATGTTGAACAGTATAGTAATAATGTTTAGACTAATCTTAAGAACATTTTAAGTCTAAAAAAAGATCATGTTGAAAGCAGTTTAAGCCTTTCTGATGGCAATGAGTCTTGGAAGAACAGTTGAAAAGATGCCAAATATACAATATGCTGGTAAGTGGGAAAGCTATAGTCACAAAAAGGCACATCTAGTGGAAATATAAAACGTTTTACTGTAAAGACGAAAATTCATCTGGAAAATTATGCAGCAAACGACAGCAGTGATTAACTGTTGCTAAGGTGGGAAGCGGGTACAGATACCTTCAACCATCTCTGTGATCACTGAGTGTTTATTAAAAATGTATAACTTTTATATTGACAGAAGGAGTAGAGACGATAAAACGTTTAATTTATCTACATATAACGAACAGATATCTCAATCTTTCTCCTCTTCACTTTAAACACTGATGTTATTTTATTATTATTATTTTTTGAGATGGAGTCTCGCTCTTCCACCCAGGCTGGAGTGCAGTGGCATGGTCTTGGCTCACTGGAACCTCTGCCTCCCGGATTCAAGAGATTCTCCTGCCTCAGCCTCCCAAGTAGCTGGGACTACAGGTGCCCGCCACCACGCCTGGCTAATTTTTGTAATTTTAGTAGAGATGGGGTTTCACCATGTTGGCCAGGCTGGTCTCAAACTCTTGACCTCAAGAGATTCACTTGCCTTGGCCTCCCAAAGTGCTGGGATTACAGGCGTGAGCCACCACACCTGGCCTGATATTATTTTTTAAATATATTTTTGTACTAAAATAATGTCTATTATACTTTAAATAATATAAAGCAATTTATTCATACTTCATCATCTTATCACCAATCTTTGGTTTTATATATAAAAACATATGATTAGAAACTACAGGCGGAGGTTCAAAGAAAGTGACACACGACCTCACAGTCTGCACATTCATGGCCATTGCCCTCTTCTGAAAATTGTATATTTTCCAAAGATATTTGGGAAAAAATAATCTACATATAAACCACATATTACTGAATTATTTTCCCCATCAGTACTAATTGTATGTGTATTATGCTGTCTGTTAGAATAAGAAATAGTGATTAATTTTATGACATCTCTCAGATTTAAATTCTTGCAAAATTTTCTACATGTTCGATGGTAGTCAAACAAACAATTCTCTTAGAATTTAATGAAAATTTCACATGTTTAACATGGGTTTTTTATTAGAAACCAATACAGTGGAAGCTTTCCACTTCAATACAGTGGAAGCTTACAATTATTTTACAGAGAAAATTGCATGCAGACTTGATTACAATAAGTCACAATACTTCAATATTTTAACAATTGAGACCCAGAGTCAGATAAACTCCTCATGATATGGTAAAGGCACTTCTTTTCAAATAAAATCAGTGGTTGCCAGGAGACGCTGTGCTTGCTCAAAAAGAAACTCTAATCATATCTTCAGTTTCATTAGGAATAAATGTTGTTAGTAGTTTCGTTAGTCATTCAAATAACCTCAAACCTGCGTTCAAATATTTCCCAGGCTTCTCCTTTCCTCCCCACAGGGATGGCCCTTCCAGTGCGTACACAGGACTTTTATTAGGTATTTAAAATGAGCAGCAGACTCTTATCCAGAGCCCATTGTTCCTTCATTCTAACAGGAAAGGGAAAAATAATAGCTCGCAGTTCTAAGGGAGCAGCAAACGGCATAGTTCTTTTTCAATGGGACCCATCCCCCCTCCACATGGAAAGGAAGTCCTGTGGGGCTCTCCTCACACCCTCTGGCCCAACCTCTGCACAATGTCAATGTTGGCTTGCGTTGAACGTTGTTTTCCCAGAATCTAAGAGTCTGAAAGAATCACCAGCCTTCCTGGAAACTTCCACCTCACAACCTCCTTTACTGTATTCTGGGGCAAAGAGCATGAGACCAAGACAGGCAGCCCAGCCCTTTCTTCTCCACTAGCCGGATGTGGGACAAAGCTACCTTGCATTATACGATTCAATGTTCTTATCTACAAATTAAAAATCACACCGCCACTACTGTGTTTGTTTAACTTGTAAATTGAATTATTTAGGAAATAATAAACAGTTGCCAAATCAAATTGTTATGGGATTAATGATTAAACAGATTTCTGTTTACTCCACAACCCTGGAATCTTTCCATCCCCAGTAGATCCCAAAACACCAGTTTCAAGATGTTTAACATTTATACACCTTTCTGTTTTAAGTTGTTCTGGAATTTGCCTCCATATATCGCAGTAAAGAGGAGAAACAAGTGGCTAATTTGTGATTATCTGTTTAGCATTACAAGTGGTGGTTCCGTTTGTTCACACCCCCCACCACCTCTCTACCTGTGTACCTTCTCAGTGCATTTCAACACCTGTCGATTAACTGGGTGATTTTTAAGGATCTATAGTTAAACTAGTATTTGTTTTTCATCCAATTTGGGGTCCATATTTAAATTCTGTACTTTGTACAATAAGGGTGTGAATGAGACCACACCTGCATTCACCTCGTCTCTCTCTGTTGACTTTATATTTTTTAATGTTAGGTTTAGTAACATTTCCATTACTCTTAAATATCATTCTCTCCTGTTTGATCTGCCGATTGATTCTAATTGAAAGCACAGGGCTTCACAGCATTAAGTGTAAGTGTTGCTATTGCTACAGGCCAAGATAATGATTCAACAGTTTCCTAGGAGGAAATTTCTTTCCTTCAACAACTTCCTTAAATGCTTCTTGGCATTCACATTGACATGATTTTTAAGATTGTCCTTGAATTCTCTGATTTTGTCATACGACTGATTTCTTCCAACATTTCATCACACTGTCTAGCCTTGAGAATTCTCCCTACGCAGAGCTCTCCTTCCTGGGCCCTCCTCCCTTTGCTCTAATGGAAAGTACTGGGTCTGTGCCCACAGCTGTCAGCCTGCGATGTGCCCGGATCGCTCCTCTGTGCAGAAGCCTCTTCTCCCATCCCAGGTTCCCTTTCGCTTGGCCTGGGCTTGGCGCCGCTTCCTGGGAGAATGACCTCAAACAATGCTTCCGGAATATCTGCATGGGAGGATCAACCCACCAGTGCTTGAATGTTTCCCAGTCCAGCGTGCCTTGGTAGACTCTGCTCTTCATATTTCAGATGAGGATATAAACGTATCAAAAGTGTTTTCTGAAAACATTTTGATGAAATTGTTTCATTTTGTGTAATCGTCCGATATAACTTGTGAGACGTGGAATACCAACAAGTGTGATCTTCATTTCCAGTGCAGAAATTCATAAGAAATGAGGATTTCCATGATCTTTTCTTTATCTTTGTAGTTCTACAAGCTCACAGTGTTGGATAGATGGCTGTATTTTTAAAACATGCTGTTTAACAGTGAGGCTTCCTCTTAGCACACACCTGCCTTTTGTCACTAAGAGATTCCTTCTGCAATTTATTTGATAATTTTCTTTCCTTCACTTTCTCTATGTTCTCTTCCTTGAAATCCTATTATTCAGATGTTGGACACCTCACTTGGGTTCCTCTCTCTTAATGTTTTTCTCACACACTCTGAACCTTGTAATTTAGTTTCATATTTTGTGAGACTTCCATAGTCTTATTTTCTAAGCTCTTTTTTTTTCAATTTCAGCAAGCACAATTGTCTTCTAAAAAAACTTTACATTTTCTAATTATTTCTTATTCATAAAATCCAGTTCCTCTTTTATGGATAAAACATCTAGAATTCTTTTAAATTCTAAGTTGAATTCTTCTAATTTAAGTCTAATT
>NW_012105176.1:1269007-1289783 GCF_000951045.1 Mandrillus leucophaeus
AGCCCTTTCTTCTCCACTAGCCGATGTGGGACAAAGCTACCTTGCATTATACGATTCAATGTTCTTATCTACAAATTAAAAATCACACCGCCACTACTGTGTTTGTTTAACTTGTAAATTGAATTATTTAGGAAATAATAAACAGTTGCCAAATCAAATTGTTATGGGATTAATGATTAAACAGATTTCTGTTTACTCCACAACCCTGGAATCTTTCCATCCCCAGTAGATCCCAAAACACCGGTTTCAAGATGTTTAACATTTATACACCTTTCTGTTTTAAGTTGTTCTGGAATTTGCCTCCATATATCGCAGTAAAGAGGAGAAACAAGTGGCTAATTTGTGATTATCTGTTTAGCATTACAGGTGGTGGTTCCGTTTGTTCACACCCCCCACCACCTCTCTACCTGTGTACCTTCTCAGTGCATTTCAACACCTGTCGATTAACTGGGTGATTTTTAAGGATCTATAGTTAAACTAGTATTTGTTTTTCATCCAATTTGGGGTCCATATTTAAATTCTGTACTTTGTACAATAAGGGTGTGAATGAGACCACACCTGCATTCACCTCGTCTCTCTCTGTTGACTTTATATTTTTTAATGTTAGGTTTAGTAACATTTCCATTACTCTTAAATATCATTCTCTCCTGTTTGATCTGCCGATTGATTCTAATTGAAAGCACAGGGCTTCACAGCATTAAGTGTAAGTGTTGCTATTGCTACAGGCCAAGATAATGATTCAACAGTTTCCTAGGAGGAAATTTCTTTCCTTCAACAACTTCCTTAAATGCTTCTTGGCATTCACATTGACATGATTTTTAAGATTGTCCTTGAATTCTCTGATTTTGTCATACGACTGATTTCTTCCAACATTTCATCACACTGTCTAGCCTTGAGAATTCTCCCTACGCAGAGCTCTCCTTCCTGGGCCCTCCTCCCTTTGCTCTAATGGAAAGTACTGGGTCTGTGCCCACAGCTGTCAGCCTGCGATGTGCCCGGATCGCTCCTCTGTGCAGAAGCCTCTTCTCCCATCCCAGGTTCCCTTTCGCTTGGCCTGGGCTTGGCGCCGCTTCCTGGGAGAATGACCTCAAACAATGCTTCCGGAATATCTGCATGGGAGGATCAACCCACCAGTGCTTGAATGTTTCCCAGTCCAGCGTGCCTTGGTAGACTCTGCTCTTCATATTTCAGATGAGGATATAAACGTATCAAAAGTGTTTTCTGAAAACATTTTGATGAAATTGTTTCATTTTGTGTAATCGTCCGATATAACTTGTGAGACGTGGAATACCAACAAGTGTGATCTTCATTTCCAGTGCAGAAATTCATAAGAAATGAGGATTTCCATGATCTTTTCTTTATCTTTGTAGTTCTACAAGCTCACAGTGTTGGATAGATGGCTGTATTTTTAAAACATGCTGTTTAACAGTGAGGCTTCCTCTTAGCACACACCTGCCTTTTGTCACTAAGAGATTCCTTCTGCAATTGATTTGATAATTTTCTTTCCTTCACTTTCTCTATGTTCTCTTCCTTGAAATCCTATTATTCAGATGTTGGACACCTCACTTGGGTTCCTCTCTCTTAATGTTTTTCTCACACACTCTGAACCTTGTAATTTAGTTTCATATTTTGTGAGACTTCCATAGTCTTATTTTCTAAGCTCTTTTTTTTTCAATTTCAGCAAGCACAATTGTCTTCTAAAAAAACTTTACATTTTCTAATTATTTCTTATTCATAAAATCCAGTTCCTCTTTTATGGATAAAACATCTAGAATTCTTTTAAATTCTAAGTTGAATTCTTCTAATTTAAGTCTAATTCTTCTAATTCTAATGTTTTCTTCCATTGTTTTATTTAGAAATAGTTTTCTGTTTAACTGGAATTTTAAATTCAATGTTAAAGATTTTCCTTGCATGTACGGCTCTACTTGATCTTGCATTTATGTCTTATAACAGGAGGGTTTGCGATGAGTGTGTTCATGCCGGTAAGTCATTTGTGAGCAGACCATTTGGAGGAGGTGACACCACACTCCAGGTTGCAGCACAGTTCTAAGAGGTCAACCACTCCCGTTAGCTTTCCTCCATGATTTGTTCTGTATACTTCTGTCCATATTTTAGTAAATGCGCCTCCACTGTATTTCTGAGGTTGGAATGACGGCTGTGAACGCTTTGCAGGTGGCCACATTATTTATGAATTTGGAACAGGGGTGTAGAGAGAAAGTCATATTGATATACATTTAAATAACCCTTCTATTTTCACCCCACTTCTCATTCTGCCCTGACAGTTTCAGAGCTCAGGGCGTCTGTGTCTTTGTTCTGCTGGAGGTTAGCCCCCATGTGCATGCCCTCTAGGCCTATATTTACCTGTAGCTTACTCTACTGTGCTATTCAAGACGGGCACATTAACTTTCTCCAACTCAGAAATCTGTTGAAAAATTCTATATGCTGATGGTCCCATCATAGTTTGCAGGGTTGCAGTGAGTTTATCATGTCATTTCCTTTATAATTAGTGTAGTGTAATTTAAGTGGAGTCAAAAGGAAATGAGGATATAAAGTTAGACACTCTTACATTCTCTCCCGAGTGGATATCCATGACCGAGTTTAGCAAGCTGCTTCAGTGGCTAATCCAAATGAGAGGTTTCATAAGTAATGAAAGAAATGAAACATTTTCTTCCAAATAACAAATTGTTATTCAAAATATGTTCTGACACATGTTAAATCTTCTCTTTTGAGCCATTAGAAATAACCCCTCCCCCATTTATTTCTTGAGATGATTTCTTGCTCTGTCAGCCATGCTGGAGTGCAGTGGTGCAATCGTGGCTCACTGTAGCCTCGACCTCCTGGGCTCAAGCAATCTTCCCCCACATCATCCTTCTGAGTGGCTGGGACCTCAGGTAAGCACCATCCCCAGCTGATTTTGAAAATTTTTGTAGAGCTAGAGTTTACCTATATTGCCCAGGCTAATCTGGCACTCCTGGGCTCAAGTGATCCTCCCAACTAGGCCTCCCAAAGTGCTGGGATTACAGGCATGAGCCACTGCACCCATTCCTAATACCTCTTTTAATATTTCTAGAAATAAGCAAGAAATATGAACTGAGTTATACCTTTTGAAGAAAAAGCCTTCTAATGAGACTGAAATTATACAATTTAACTTTTAACATTTGTTTGTATACGTATACACAAAACCATATATAGCCAAATCACATACAGCTGTTCTGATTTCAATACAAGTGTTTCCTGCTTATCACAGTTGGTTCAGTCATGTATTCATCTTTCAAACATGAATTAAACACATTATTTTTATCAACTGTACTAGGAGAATGGCATTCAAAGATGAACAAGAAACTCAGATTCTAGTTAACTTGATTAATGTTTCTTCTTTTTATTTTTGATACAGAGTCTCGCTCTGTCACCCAGGCTGGAGGGTGATCTCTGCTCATTGTAAGGTCTGTCTCCCGGGTTCCCGCCATTCTCCTGCCTCAGCCTCCCGAGTAGCTGGGACTACAGGCGCCCGCCACCATGCCTGGCTAATTTTTTGTATTTTTAGTAGAGACGGGGTTTCACTGTGTTAGCCAGGATGGTCTCGATCTCCTGACCTCGTGATCCGCCCGCTTCAGCCTCCCAAAGTGCTGGGATTACAGGCGTGAGCCACCGCACCCGGCCATGTTTCTTCTTCTTTATAAATAGCTTTAAACAAACATCAGTTGTACAAGTATTTAATTTAAATCAATCAAACATAAGCATCTGTCGTGCAACACAGTTTCTTCCACAGATTTATATAGGGTTGAGTTTACTAGACTCTGAAAGCCCGTGAGCACATTTTGTTAGAGATTTATTCTGTCATTCATTTATTCATTTAATTTGCAATGCTTTGAATTTAATACAGGCTCAATTAATGTGTGTTAGCTGCAAACACGGGCTGGGAAGGAGTATAAGACATCATAATATAATTGTATAACTCTTTGTAATAGTCCAGGCAATTCTTTAAAAATATTCTGCTTCTAAAGTTGTCCTTAATGTCTTCAGGATCAAGTCGGTCTCTAGTTTGAGGTTGGAATAGCAAATTAAAATATAAAGTCTTATCTGGTAGAAAAGAAAAAAAGAAGTAAAATATAGCATTCTGGTAACGGAAGAGGTCAGATTAATTACAAGATTGGCTAGACATCTAAAATAGATTGCGCCGCTTGACAAGGACAAAAAAAAAAAAAAAAAAGAGGCAAAGAAGTGCATGCGGGCCGGGAAATTTCCAGAATCTAGGGCTCTGGCCTAGAAATTGCGCTGAGAGATTTTGAGCAGCCACGGTGGAGTGGAAAGACTGCCCCTTCACAGGGTGCATCATTTTCTAAAACAGAGTATTTTGTACCATCTAAAAGTACACATCTCTTCATTCCCTGGAGAATATTATCATGGCTGTAAGTAAATGTTGGAGTTAGATGATAATTAAATATATTTTAGTTAATCTTGACTCAACATAAATGTTGGTAAGTTACTTTTTTCCTAAAGAGTTTTTTATACAAAAAATTAATTTTTTGTATAAAAATTAATTTTAAGTTTTTTATACAAAAAATGCAAAGCTATTGTGTATGAACCACTCTGTAATGCACAATGAGTATCAAAGATCAAGACAAGGAAATGTCTCAATAAATTTAATGTCCCAATAAATTTAAAGTCCAGATCCATATAAATTTGTTATACACAGATAAGGCTACAAGCTAAGTAGTTGATTCTTAACTCAGCAAATTTGAACTTATAGAAGATTTATAAAATTTGGCATTTTACTTTTTTCTATTAAATAGCCTTACATTAAAAATGATAACATTTATTACACACAAATACCCAATCTCCATTACTCATATTGACTTAATAGCAACTGGTTTTAAATAGAAAATTGTTAACATAATCCTTGCTCATTTATATTTCTACTGTTTCCTTACAATTCTCTTTAACTTCCCTTTCAATTAAACAATATTTTTATCCCGGAAACTAATGACGATTGCTTCAAGTTTTTATAAATATGAACATGACCACCTTGGGAGAGACACTCTAATGACTGAAACAAGGCAATTACAAATGTGAATCTTTAGATTTCAAACCGAAACAAGCTAAAGCATTTGTGAATTAAGAAAAAGTATATATCAGGGGAATTTTAGAGGAACCCCATCAGCAAATAGGAAACAAAGCAAACGCTGCTTCCAACTAGGACTGGTGGGCGTGCGTTCCCAAAAGGCAGTATATGGAGTTCCAGGGAACCAAGCCCCAGAAAAACCACTACACTAGTCAAAATTATTTATTTATTTATTTATTTATTTATTTATTTATTTATTCATTCATTCATTCTGAGATGGAGTCTTGCTCAGTTACCCAGGCTGGGGTGCAATGGTGCAATCTCAGCTCACTGCAACCTCCTCCTCAAGCAATTCTCCTGCCTCAGCCTCCCAAGTAGCTAGAATTACAGGCACGCACCACTGCGCCCAGCTAATTTTGTATTTTCAGTAGAGACGGGGTTTCACCATGTTGCCCAGGCTGGTCTTGAACTCTTGACCTCAGGTGATTCACCCACCTTGGCCTCCCAAAGTGCAAAGATGACAGGAGTGAGCCACTGCGCCCGACCTTAAAAATTCTGAAGTGTCCAGAAATTATCCGAGTGTATTGCTAATAAAGAAACATCTGTTCATGAAATTGGCTGAAGTTTGCAACAGCAGCGAGGGTCTGTGCTCCACTCTTCCCTCCAGCCCTCAGCTCAGCTCAGAGAGTCCCTCCCTGGGACTGCGCGCAGAGTAGACGGGACAGAACACGCCCTGCAGAGCCTAAACCAGGGCCTGGTGCCTCCCTGGGAGGGCAGGTCTCCAGCCTTTCTCATCCCCCACAGCTCCCTGATGCAGAGGACAAGTTCCTCGAGAGTTTGGGGCTGCCCAGGGCCCTCTCAGAGGACAGAGGCTAGACTCCAGGGAAGACAAGCCAGGAACATCGGCGCTCAGGTCCGCTGCACCCTGGCGGGCCTGGAAGATGGACGTTGCACACAGAAATCCAACCTGGAAAACTGGAAGCCGCTTCACCTGGCCCATCCTCCGCCCATAAAGCCAGTGTCACTTTGAGAGAAGCGGCCACCGTCCCTGCACCAGCGTGGGAGAAGTGGCTCAGAGAATTTGCCAGAAGCAGAGGCAGGTGGTGAGAACAGACAGACCCACAGCTCTCCGCAGAGGAACCAACGTTATTTGAAACAGGGTGTGGGGATTTCTCTCTGCAGGAAGTCAATTCAGACTCCTCGGCAAAGCAGAGATTCTGTTTATCATTGCAGGACTATTTAGTGGTGTTTTTAAGAGAGGAAATAGATTAATTCCCATGGGGGCACCAGCCACTTTGGCAAGTGCTAGAAATAAAAACACCTAAGAAAGTCTCAGCCATCCTGCGATTTTTTTAATCTGACTGAAATAACAATATCCATTAGAAAATAAATGCAATGAAAAGAAGGCAGGTACATGATTGCTGCTATGCATTCATTGAGAAATATGGTGGGTGTTAGGAAGGGTGTCGACCTGAGCCCAGTGAGTAAGGGCATTTTAAACCTCAGAGCAGGGCACAGTGAGTGTGGCCAGGCAGAGAGCAGATGGGCTAGAAGCCAAGGAGGAATTTACGCAAAGGACTCAGCCCAATTCTGCCTGATTTCTTTACCAGCCGGCCTCAGCCTTTTAAGGAGAAAGTAGTGATTTGCATGGAGATGTTAGACAAAGAATTTAAATCCCAAGAGACACAAAGGTGTATACAACTAGTCAATTACATAATCTTGCTGCAATTTGTAATTTGAAGTTCAGAACTACACATACAAATATATCTTATTTTTATGGCGCCCTCTGATTAAACATGAAAATAAAATATTCACTAACTGACCAACGGTTGTACTTAATTCTGAAAACTTACCATCTTTGTTTTCATAAGGTAGATGAGTTTTTGTATACATGCATGAATTTTATTATACTCATAAATATGTTTCATGTCTGTCTATGTAAAGGTGAGAAGAACAATTTTATTAAATTCCTGTCTCAGCGTGATCAACTTGGTAGTTCAGTCTATATAGAATTTTTTTATACCTTAAAGTGATAGCTTAATGCTTCTTCTATCTCTGCACTGGTCTCTGATAGATGAACGAGAAGACTGTGGTTCCCAACTACAGAAAGTTTATTTTGGCAGTGGAACAATGACTTGATGATCAAATGGAAAGTTTATTCAGTGATGTGTCTTGTGTGATTGGGAGTAGGGGAAAATGCACTTTGACAACCAAGGCACAATTTTAAAAATCACTATCTTCATGAATAATTTTATTAAACAACAATGTCAAGCTGCTGAATTAAGAAGAGCTAACAGGTCATTGTCTGTAAAAAGGCAATTAGCAATCAGTGGCATTTAATCATTTAATAAGGCTGATTTTGCAGGGTATCTATCAGAGTCATAATTTTTTATATCATTAGGGTAGGTCACATTTTATTCGCTGTATTAAAAATGATACTAATGTTGCTAAGTTTATCAATTTGGACAAAAGTGTTCAATGGACATGTGAATCATCAGTTTGAAGACCGATCATTAAAATTTCATGTTCCCTAACATCAATTTTCCTTTAGGCAGTAACAAATTGGGGAAAGTGTGAACATATGAGTGGGTAACAGCTTTCACACACTGCCTTACTCTTCATTTTAATTGTATTGCATTTATATTGACTGATCAAATTATTTTGTTATCTCCTTAAACATGACAACTTTATGCAACATTAATTTTGAAAACTGCATCAACACTGAGTTCCGTGATGGTGTAGTCTAAGAATCTGAATATACTCATTTGGTCTTAAAATTTGAATCTTGACATTTTCCTCAGTATTGGCAGCTCCCATGGTGTGTCTCTTTAATTAGTTCAATGCTTTGCTTGTATTCTCTAACAGTGCCAAAGCACAGGACCAGGGCGTTCACCCAACTGTAATTACCCTTCACAAATTGACTTCCATAGAACCTGATGGAGAGACTTTGCAAAATAATTTTTAGAAATACAATTTTTTGTCATCTTCTTTACTATCCATCAGTATGATTCATAGCTGTCATTTTAAAGTCTAATTTCCTGGCGGGCATTGCATTATCGCGCATCCAGGATAAAGGATTAGAAAAGGCCACGTCCATTAATGGGAATGTTCTGGCAGACGGAAGTTTGCTTTTCAGCACTTTGCTCACTAAGCTGCTCTTGCTCAATCCCATGCCATCCAAAAGCTAATTTCCACACCCTCTTTCTCATGCCCATCCAGAAAGAGGTGCAAGTGCTTAAAACAAGGAAATCATCTTGAGTGAATTTCCATATCATTTAACTCTTGACTGCTTCATTGTACTTGGAGTTTTCTTAAAATTGACAGGTAAAGAACTCAAATAAAGTAAAAACATATACCTAAAGTATATATAACATGTGCAATCTCAATGTGCCTTTTGAGATTTTTATAGCCTCCTTTTCCTGACAGGTTTCTTTTCGTATAGTGGAACCATTCTTATATTATTCCAAAAATTTCAAAAACATGCAACACAAAATTACACTGAGGTTTGTGACAATATCTGAGGTCACTATATGGAGGAAATAAAAAACTTAAAAGAACAAGCATGTACTTGTAGGGGAAGACGCTGTGGGGAGAAAGTTGTGGGTGGAGCCCACTCGATGCTTCTTACCCAGTTACTTATTCACTCCCATTTTCTGGCTACATCCAGGCAGTCTCTTGCCCTTATTTGTGTGATATATACATAGACCCCAAGCCCAGTCCTGAGAGAAAAAGAGTCCTATATGCCTATAGATGGAGACCCACAGCAGGGATTTTACAATATTGGAAGTAAAATGTTTTCCTAAGGTTGTGTGAGATAGCAGAAGAGCTGGATAACTCTAGAGGCTTGGCGTGGTGCCTGTGTGTGCACTCCAAACACACCATGAGCAGCTGGTATGCACTGAGAGTGCCGGTCAGCAGCACACAGCATGGGAGAAGGTAAGTGGAACTTATTAAGAAATGTGATTACGGGAAAAGATCAAAACGTGTTCAGCAGTCAAAAAAAATTTCAAACAACCTAAGTCCACACAAGTTGAGAATAAATATATGCCAAACTATATGCTGACACCTATATTATCAAAAGTATGATTTTAGGTGGAGAAAGGCAAAATTTGGTGAAAAACATTATAGAAAACATTTTGAAGGAAGTGACATTTGGGCTAGGGCTTAAAAATGGATAAGAAGCACTTTATTTTTAATATATCACAAGCATATACTTACAAATGTAAATTTGGACTTTACATTCTCAGCTCTTCTCCTTTTCAGAAATAATTGGAGTCATGTAACACTAAAAGACACGTAAAACTAAGAACGTTTAAAATTGTTCTCGGTTTCTACACAGTATTATCAACAATAACAGAGTTATAAATATTGTTAAGGTATTGTCAAAACTAAAATTGTTTTTATGATATTTTGTGATGTTCAGAGCTAAATAAATTGTATTTATTTGTTACAATGTCGATTAACCTAGGCACATTATGTTACGTGAAATAAGCCAGGCACAGAAATACAAATACCCACCTACATGTGGATCTACGAAAGAACTCACAGAAGCAGAGAGCAGAATGAACGTTACCAGGGGCAGGGGATGGAGAATGGGGAGTTGTTGGTGGAAGGGCACAAATTTTCATTTCTGAGATGAATAAGTTCTGGGAATCCAACATTCAGGATGGTGACTGTAGCTAACAATTTTGAATTATAAACTTGAAATTCACTTAAATGTGCTAACCACAAGGCAATGCAAAACAAAACAAAAAGGTAACTGGGTGAGGTGATAGTTGTGTTATTAACTACATTGATGACGGTGATCTTTTCACTATCTATGTTACCATATATTCACGTCAAATCATCATGTCATAGATCTTAAAATCATATAATTTTATTTCTCAATTATACCTCAATAGGTTTGGAAATTTTTTTAATTAAGAAAACTAATGGAAGTATAAAAGCTTAAAAGTAATCTTTATATTTCTAACTATATTACAATAACTGATACATTTTACTTAGTTTGTTTTTCTTACTGTGTATATTAGTTTTTTTATTTGTAATTGTTTCTCTTCATGTTGTAAAGATGACACTTGAGTCTTAATAGTGTGGTGCTACTCATACAATCCGTATAATAAAAAGTACACAGAACATGTTACCTTCTCCCACTATACCAGAATATCCATTAGGACTAAGACCATGTCTATACCTCACTTACCACCACATTCCATGTAACGAGCGCAGGGCCTGTGCCCGCAATTATGTGGTCACCTGCTGGAGTGAAGTATTCTGGAAAGCTCTATGAAATTACGATTATCAAATTGTTCAACAAGTTGGAGAATTACAGCTAATGAAACAGATAAAAATGTGGAGAACTTCTCCAGTGAATTGGAATCTAAAAATAAAAGTCAAATTTTAGAACTAAAAGTACAGTAACAAAAATAAAAGCACTTGTAATAATGTATTCGACAGTAGATGAGACAATTGTGAAAGGAAATTTGGGACAAGAGTAAATATTTGAGTTAAATACAGGAAATAAAGAATGGGTAAGAAGAAGTGAACAACAAAGATATATAGACATATTTGAAAAAGATCTAACATACATACAGTTATAATATGCAAGGAGAAAAACAAGTAAATGAGGCAGAAGTACTATTGAAAAAAATAGCTGGCAACTTTACAAAACCAAGGAACTTCATAGATTCTGCAGTGCACAATGTTCTGCAAATCTCCATTAGGATCAGTGCAAGGGAAATACGTGGGTATATAATAGGCTGATGAAAAAAAAAGCAGCAGCCAGAAAAAAAAAGGAATAATAAAAAATGAATTTTAAGGGAGTATCATTAAAACTAAAAGCTTAATGCTGAACAAAATTTTAGAGTCCAGAAGACAATGAAAAGGCATCTCAAAGTCCTGAAAGAAAGTAATTACCAAACCAAAATCCATAATACCTTTCAAAATTGAAAATGAAATAATATTTTATGATGAAGAAAAACTCAGAATTTTTTACCAGCAAGCCTATACTAAGAGAAATACTATAAGTAGTTCTTCAAGCAGAAAGAAAATGAGCTAAGAGTTAAGATAAAATTATAGGAAAGAATAAAGATCAACAGTGAGGGTTATTATGTAACTACATAAAATTGACCACTGGCTAAATATTGACTTTCAAAATTAATATTATTGGTGGCCCTATGGCATTTCAGTGCAGGGCAAAAAAAAAGTGCAAAAGGTAGAGGGTGGTAAGTTGAGATAAAGAATCACCATCTTCAGAAACGTTAAGAATATAAGGTGAGATTCTATATGAATCTAAATGTAAGATTCTGTAAGGTGAGGTTCCACGTTAAAATTTTTGCTAAAATGGTGGAGTAAGTCCGTAAGTAAAAAATTGATGCAGAGAAAACGAAGTAAATATTTGACTAAAATTACTCAAAAATATAGGAAAGAGACAAATGCTCTCAGTATTATGAAATAAATATTTTGGGAAAAAAACTATTTTAAAATTTTGCTGAATTAAGTATTCTAAGAATCAAGAGAGTCAGATTGAGAAAATAAGAATAATGTTGCATATTATAAGACACAAAACTTAAATATAGGAGTTGGTAGTGTTGACAGTAAAAACATAAGAAAAGGTATACCACAGTAACACTAACAAAAAAAATCTAAGTTACTTGTATGAACAGCATATAAAGAACATTTCAGTTAAAGGATTACTTAAAATAAAAAGAGACACTTCATAATTAGTAGATGATTCACTGGGAGCTGTTATAATTTTAAATCTATATGTAGCCATTAACAAGACTTCAAATATATACAGCAAAAATTGACAGAATTGAGAGGAGATACAAGCAAGTACATGATCATAGTAAGAGATTTTAACACTCATAATTACTCATAAAACAGACAGGTGAATGTATCAGGGAGTACGCAGAAGTCACAAACAACTGAGCATACATTCTTATGAAGTATATCTGAGCTATTTCTTAGAATTGACCATATCTTCAGTCATCAAACAACAATCAAAATCTCAGAAGATCGAAACTGTCAAGAATATATGGGACTAAAATGGGATTAAGGTGGATTTTAACAACAGAAAGATAACTAGAAAATGCTCAAGTGTATGGAAATAAAGAATACACTATTAAATAATTCATGAGCCACAAAAGAACATTACAGCAGAAAGAAGAAAACATTTAACTAAATAGTCATACGTATAAGAAGAAATCAAAACATACCCGTTGCGGCTAAAAAGAATGCTAAGAAGATTTTTCTTGAAAGCCTATTTTCCAGAATATACAAAAAACTGAAAATCTAACTCCCAAATGGTAAGACTGTTTAAAAAAAAAGAAAGAGAAAAGAACTAACAGAGTTGGAGGAAGAGAATAAAAATGATATTAGGGAAGGTTATTCTAATGTTGACAGTTATCCCAATGTTTAAGAAACAAACATTCTCTCAAGGAGTTCATATAACGAGGTTAGGTGAGAGATTGCTGGGATTGCTTACATGGGATATCAATGGATTCAACAGTGAGTGATTTCGAGGAGAGAGTCATGGAAATGACAGATCATACCGTGATTTGTTTTCAGCCAGTAAGCACTGGTATGGCTTTTGTTTAACGTATTTCTGTACCACTTGGTAAATAGTTGCTGAGGTCAGTGGTAAAATCATGAGCATATCTCCCGATCTATTTGATCTAAGATCATATACACAGAATGATTGACCTGCACATTCTTTGTAATATGTTCTAAACTGTAGTATTATTAGAATTATCAGTTTTATTATATTCATATTATTTAGTTGTTACTACTACTCCTGGATAAGTTATTTCTTTCATTGCCTTTAATATCCACATGGACAGTACTTGTGTAAGTACTTACTATGCAATGCATATATTTATAAATTGGAGAATCTTTAATAAAACACTAAGAAAAATTTAGATTGAGAAAACAGCAAAGTTCAGGTAAGTATTCATATCTTAATAATATCTATAGTAAGCATGCATCTTTAAAATGGCTTGGGGGAAAAGCAATGATATTAGTAACAAAAATAGTCTGGAAAATTTATGATATCAGAAATCAGAATAGGCAGGACTATATTTTGTCTATAAGTAAGAATCAGTAAAATTGAACAAATATATTTCAAAAAACTATGTGAGTGGAGTTGTATTGCTGGTGACATAATGTTGAAGGCAAATAGTGCTCAAAAGTTGTATCAATAAAACCTAAAAGTGCTGATACTTAGATATTTCTTTAGAATAGAATTATATTTGATTTAAGGGACAGATTTTAATGGGCAAAATGTGCAATCATTAATGAAGAAATGATGTAAACAAATTAAATTTTTAATTAAAATACTATGCTAAAAAACAAATTATTTTTTCAAAGAGTGTTAAAAAAACAAACAAATAACACAGAAATTAAGATGATAATTTTTAACCATGTGTACTTAATAGTTAAAAATAACCATGCACTTTCAGACACTTACGATTTACTAAGGCTTGAAAACAATGTTAATATACAGATCTACGCTTTACCTGCTTTAAAAATAGATATCTATTTTCATGAGAAAATTAACTTTTAAAAATCAACAATTAAGATAATGCATTTTCAATAACAATCTATGAATATTTATTTCTTATTAATAAATGTATTTAAATAATTTCCTTAAAACGTAAAATTCAGACCTTAAGATAATTTCATTTTTTGATCTCATGGAACTGAAAGGATCAGCATATGAAATTACGTATCAAAGGTTTTTTTGTGCTTTAAAGTTTCCATTTGGTAAAAAACTATGAGTGAAAAATTATTGGATTTTAGTAGACATCATATTACTAAATTTATAGAAAAAAGTACATGGTTTTAGTCAAAATCTTGGAAAAGTTTCTGAAGGTTTTATTGTGGCACTGATTTGCCACATGAAGTTTTCTCTGACCGATACAACAAAAAATAAAATATTTTAAATGTTTTCTACTATATGCCAAACAATTTTCACAGAAAATTAAATACCAAAGATTGAAACGATGAACTATGGAAGGAAATTTAAACAATGTTCTGTGGAAGAAAATTTAAACTTTGTTGGTTAGCCTTGAGTCCAGAGGATAGGAAATGGTTTGAAATTCTTATGGAGTCTTCTAAATTTACTGTGATGAAAATTAATGAATAAATAATAATCATTTTAAAATGTAATTACTAGAGTTATTTGGTTTTCATAAAATGCATCCTACCAGACACACCAATTTTGTTTCAAAAGAAATAGTTCAGCTGTTAAACCATGATTATTGATTTGATGAAGATTTTATTTAATTAAATGAAGGAAACTGGCAAAGATACAGAAATCACGGATAAATTAAGTCATATGATATAAAACAGAACATTTATTCTTTTTACAATTTATGAAATATTGAGACATTGACAAATGACATTAATAATGTTCTATGGATAAAAACTAAACAGAAATTAATATTAAGCCAACTATTTAAATGTTAAGATCTCCCATTAAATATCTTACTGAATTTTTAAAAAATTGATCCATGACACAAACACATTTTATAATGTCAACGTTACTAGAAATGGGAGGAAAATGTAATATGATTTCTCTTAGATTATCATAAGCTAAAACAGAATTCAACACACACATAATGCCTTGAACATTGAACTATGTGGAAAACTAATGGAAAAGTTTGAAGTCACTACTCTTGGCAGACCATATGTCAGAAAGAATAGCTTAGCTGGAGATAACTATTCCAAATGCAATTTACAGGCAAAATTTGCTAGTTTTCTTAAAAATATGCTAGTTTTCTCAACAAATAGCAAATAACTGGAAATTGTTAGAATGACTTGATCAAAAAACTTTTTTTTGAGACAGAGTCTCGATCCGTTGCCCAGGCTGGAGCACCGTGGCAAGATCTTAGCTCATGGCAACCTCTGTCCGCTGGGTTCAAGTGATTCTCCTGCCTCAACCTCCCTAGTAGCTGGAATTATAGGCATGTGCTACCACACCTGGCTAATTTTTATATTTTTGGTAGTGACGGGGTTTCATGATGTTGGCCAGGACAGTGTCAAACTCCTGGCGTCAAGCCAGCCTTGGCCTCCCAAGGTGCTGGGATTACAGGTGTGAGCCACCACGCCCAGCCTTGATCAATACTTTTAATACTACCACTTTTAAAATTCAGTAAACAGTTTTACTAATGATGTAGACAGATGATAGATAAATATGTGTACAAATGGATAGACAGGTAGATAGATAGATAAAGAATAATTTTGGAAAAAGGAAATATCACTTTTTGAAATGACTTTTCCTCAAAAAAATAAAGCCAAAGAGAAAAATAGATGAACATTAAGGATAAGAATTACATATTTGAAAAATAGTCCAGGAAAGCTATTAATACTAAAAGTTTATCTTGATGTATTGATTACTGTGACAGTGTTTACTTCTTTAAATTCTACCTATGCTCCACAGCTCTTTTGGCTGCTAGAAAATGAATGGTATTTAGAAACACATATGTGAGCCGTTATAGGTTACACTGTGGCTGGCTAAATCGAAGTTAAATAATTATACGATGAATGTACCTTTAAAAACTGTGTGGTCAGGAGGAAATAAAATGATGTCATGACGTAATAAATGGGCACTGTCTGGAAAAGTTGGGGACACTTTCCTTGAAGATGTGATACTGGAGCCCTTTCTTTGGTAAAAGTTAAAAAAAAAATCTTTCATTTGTCACATTTTAGCATAAAATTATAAAAGCATATTAGTTCATTGGAAAAAAAAAAAAAAGCCCGTTCAGGCAAAGTTTCAGAGGAAATGTTTTAAAACACGCATTTGTCTCCACCTGAGCGTGATTGATCAATGCAGTAGATGATGTCCTCAGCAATGTGTGTCCTTACTCAACTGAACTCAGAAAGGGTGAGATGCCAGGGGCTATGCTTCAAGGCAGAGTGTAGTATCGAAAAGACCTGATCTCGTTAAAAGGGGGAAAATCTGAAAACAAATAAATAGCCCAAATTGAGTAATCTCATGTGGCTTTTGACATGAGCCCTGTAAAATGCAATGCACAGGACCAAAATAGATTCTCATAGGAAGAAGCACAGGCCTCAGCTACCCAGTAGGTAAGGTAAGATAAATCATTATTCTTACTGATCTTATGATCAATGTACTTGTATTGACTAATCAAAGTGTTAGCCTTTTAATAAATCAAAACTGAATGTGACCGTTTTGCAATTGTATGTCATCATTGAATTCCAGAGGGTCTCACGGCATCATGTGTGATTGTTTAGTAAATAGAATAAATGTTTGAACATTAGCGAATCCAAGTCTAAGAGCTGCATTTCCCTGGGCACCATTATTCAAGGAGCATCTCTTAGAGAACGTCGAAGCCAATGGGGAGGGATTTATGGGAAGGTCATCCTGAGAAACTGGGGAGGGAATTATGGGAAAGTTATCCTGGGAAATTCTTCCCCCTGAATCCACCTGAGTCCAGTGGAGAGTGGTTTGGGAAGCATTTACCCCAGTGATAGGATTCTTTCCCAGGAGAAAATATATTCAAACACAATTTTAATAAAAGAATAAAAATTAATTATCCTATAAAACAGCATAGATTCTCCAGAGTTTTGTACTTAAATATAATTAAGTATCCCAGCTGAAAACTGTTCTGACTTATCTCAATTCTGAAGACTAATCTAGTTCACTATTCTGTGTCTCTGGATAGTTGTTAATTATGTTATTATTACTCTCATTAATATTAGCAGTGTTTGTATTATTTGAGTTTCCTCTTACCTTTTGTAAGAAGATGCATTTGTGTGTTTTTTTCTAGATCACAATAAAAGAATTTGTAGAAAATGATTCGTATAACACGACTTCTTCAATATTTATTTACTCTAAATATATAAATACATATTAAATAAATATAAATATACAAGGGAAAATATAATGCCAATGATTTTGAAGTACATATTAAATGATTAATCCTCAAAAAACATACTTCACAAAGCCTGAGCAAATAGATATAGAAATTTAAACCACCATAAAATTTGTAAATAAAATGAAACTATTATGAAAACTCCAGGTCATAGAAACTATATTAGTGAATTTTACCAAATATTTAATGAAGGAATAATGCCAATTTTTTACAAAATTTTTCAGACAACAGGGAAACACTTGGCAGGAGAATCACTTGGGCTTGAGAGGTTAAAGCTGCAGTCAGCTGTGAGTGCACCACCGCACTGACAGAGGGAGAAACTGTCTTAAGAAAAATTGTTTTTCATAAAAATAGAGTTTATATGTAATCCCAGCACTTTGGGAGGCCAAGGCTGGTGGACCATGAGGTCAGGAGTTCGAGACCAACCTGGCCAATATGGTGAATCCCCATCTCTACTAAGAATACAAAAATTAGCCAGACGTGGTGGCTCGCACCTGTAGTCCCAGCTACTCTGTAGTCTGAGGCAGAAAAATAACTTGAACTCAGGAGGCAGAGGTTGCAGTGAGCCAAGATCCCACCACTGCACTCCAGCCTGGATGACAGAGCCAGACGCTGACTGAAAAAAAAAAAAAAAAAATAGGGTTCATATGTTTCACATTTATCTCAAAAAAAGTGACTATATCTTTAAGTGAGAACAATAGAACCAAAAATATGGACGTATACAACCAAAAAGACAAACACATTTTAATTGAAGGAGCAGACAGCAGAAATACAAAAGAAACTTATGCAAACTAGTTAGTGGGATAGCCTGACCATTGGTCTCTATCATTTCCTAAGCCCCCTACCCATGGAATGTTTGCCGCATGTGTAATAGACTGAATTATGTAGAAAGATATCTTGAACTTTGGTTACGATGAGAGCTGAAGAAAGTACCTACAATACAGTATCTGTATTTTGACACATCTATTACAGGGGCCTGGGACAGGGCAAGAGCTCACAATACTCTTTAAATACTTTCAGACTTATTTCACTCATCATTGTGAGTATTAAATAAGATCACATTTAATTAAATGAAAAAAGGGCTTGGTATATGTAAAATGTACAATAAAACATGGATTAAATCGTAAGCAAACCAGTGCTGATAAGACTGAGACTCTGCATAGATAAAAGGCTGACAATGGAGACTTCGTGGAAGCAGCAGAACTCAGGCTCCCTCACCGATGTTGCTCTGAGCAGCACGCGGTCCTGGGGTTTGTTTCTGCTCCGGCCACAGCGCTGCTGCGGAGGCTGGGATTCCGTGATTCCACCAAAACTTGATCAATGACACTGCAGCTATGTAACTGACTGTACATCAGACAGCATAGATATCTTTGATTAATCTCCTCCTGGTAGGTTTAAAAGACAAGAAAAGCCCCGAAGGATTCCCGTTTGCTCTCCTTCTTTGCACAGATCAGAGACAAATAGTTCTTTCCTATGTTATTCTTGTCTTGTGTAAAGACGGTTTGTAGAAGAAAGCCCGTGGTGTAAACAGTGTTGAAACATTGTTCTAAAAGATTAAAGCCCCTCTAAGGATCTGACCCCAGGAGTGCATCTTCTTGCAGGCTGCCCTGATGTGACTGTGCTGAGGCTGCGGGAAATGATATTCAGCACATGGAATGGAAAGTAAATAAAACAGTAAAACCTGAGATAATCATAAAATCAGGTTTGCTCCAATCTTTTAACAGAAATACGAAAGAATTATAGACAATTATAGACAATATATTAGAATATGTGCACGTATACCTATATGTGTATATGTAGATACACATATTTACGCACACGTATATACACATACAGATATACTTATACGTGCATATATTCTAATTGTAGTTGACACATTAGGTATGTGTAATGCATCAACTAAAATTAAAGATAAAATGTGTAGGATGTTTCTATGGGCTCTGAGGGCATATTGAGCTAGGTAAGTGGGATTATCACAAATAGGAAAAGCTAAAAGAAAAATAAATCAAAATCTAGGTACTATGAAATAACAACTCTGAAATTTGAAAACACTTCCCAGTTTATCACTTTAGAACTCGCAGGAACAGGTTTTTTCCCCGCTGCATCAGAAAGTCGTTCAATATCAGTTTTTATTCCCCAGAAGGAAAATTTAGTCTGTGACGATAATGTCTTTGGATCAGTGAATCATTTACTACTTAATTTAGCAAAACACTGCTTTTATTTCCCACCCAAGGTTGGTAACGTAGACAAATGTCTGAATCAGGCTGTGACCCACTGAGCCGCCTTTTAATGCACTCACAATGATCCAAAGATTACAAATAAACCGAAAGATTACAAACAAATTGCTGCCCAAGACAGCACACTTCGGTCCATCTGCTCTGCCCTGGAGTGGACGGGAGTCAGGGACAGTCAATTACCACTTTGCAGATGTCTGTTCTGTCATAAGAAGGGGCACTCAGCTGACCTTTCAAACTACTCTTTCTCATGGGAAAGTGAAAGTGGAGGAGGGTTCGTATGAATAATCTTTTTAAAAATGTCCTTGCAGAATTTACGGAATTCTTGACAGAGTCCAACTTACTTAGTACAGCTTAACCCAAACTTGAGAATTTTGCGAGAAGAAACCCACTCGTTGCCACTCCTCGGCACTGTTTGAAGTGCTACATTTTTTTTTTCCGCAAATAAGCACACCATAAACCAGCATTCCTTAAAATGTTTTCCATTTTAAGATGCTGTTTGAAATGGGGTCCTGTGACTTGAAAAAAAAAAAAAAAGCAGGAAGCTTTGGATTTAACAAGGTGTGAGAGGTTTCTTCACTCCAGAGTTCCAGGATCCTATAATACACTAATGCGCCTTACCATCCGCAGAACGGATTACAGTAATGTGTGTGTGCTATGAATGGTTCAGGTGCTGCCTATGGCTGCTTCACGAGAGTATTATGTGCTCAGAGTGGATTTAATTTGGATGTCAAATATTCAACTGTTACCCAAAACATAGTATTCGATGACTGGATGTCTCACGGCCGGGTTCAAAGGCGTTGACTTACTTGCAAGACTTCGAATGCATCACGATCACCACCAGTTTGGATCAGTGTCTCCAACGGCCTGGAGTGGGGATCATTTTCTTCACTGTTGCATTCACCACGGCATGGGTCATTACATTCTGTGTGCCTGTAACTTCCTGTAGCTGCTCTGTTAAATCATTAGCATTTAGCCCTAATACAGATCACCTTACAGATTTCCACCAAAATGTCAGCCAGCATGGATTTTTAAATTTCTAGAACACATCCCGCTAAGCATGGTGGATACTATTGTGGATGCCACGGTGTAAACTGTGATGTATACTATGGTGTAAACTATTGTGTATGTTGTGGTGTATACTGTTGTGTATACTGTGGTGTATACTAGGATGTGTATTATGGTATATACTATGGTGTATACTATGGTGTAAACTACAGTGTATACTATGGTGTATACTATGGTGTATACTGTGGTGTATACTGTGGTGTATACTGTGGTGTATGCTATGGTGTATATTGTGGTGTATACTGTGGTGTATACTATGGTGGATACTATGGTGTAAACTACAGTGTATACTATGGTGTATACTATGGTGTAAACTACAGTGTATACTATGGTGTATACTACGGTGTATACTGTGGTGCATGTTGTGGTGTATACTGTGGTGTATGCTATGGTGTATACTATGGTGTATACTATGGTGTAAATTACAGTGTATACTATGGTGTATACTGTGGTGTATACTATGGTGTATACTCTGGTGTGTACTACGGTGTATACTATGCTGTATACTACAATGTATA
>NW_012105176.1:1289833-1294365 GCF_000951045.1 Mandrillus leucophaeus
TACTATGCTGTATACTACAATGTATACTATAGTTTATACTACAGTGTATACTATGGTGTATACTGTGGTGTATACTATGGTGTATACTCTGGTGTATGCTATGGTGTATACAATGCTGTATACTACAATGTACACTATAGTTTATACTATGGTGTATACTCTGGTGTATACTCTGGTGTATACTATGGTGTGTACTATGGTGTATACTATGGTGTGTACTATGGTGTACGCTGTGGTGTATACTATGGTGTATACTACAATGTATACTATAGTTTATACTACGGTGTATACTATGGTGCTTTTTTGTTTTTATTTTTTGCCACTTAGCAATAACTCCTATCAGTAAAAAGTCACAAAGATCAAGGAACAATTGTTTTTTTTCAGATTTGCCTATGGTAGGATTAAATAGGAGGATTTTAAGGTACCACTTTTTGATTCTAGAGAGATCTTCTTCTTCACTCAGTTCCATAAACTATAGGAATAGCATCATTATTTTTTACTGCTATTTTTATTTTCCTTTTGCTGCTTGTGTTTATTTTTTTAATCTTCCCATGTGTCCTATATTGGGAGTTGATGGCAACACGGCCGGAACCGCAGTTTTTAATCCCCAAGCCCACGTCGGCCGTGCTTCCTACGACTGTCTAACAAAGATCAGTGAAAACATAGACTTTCCCAGTCACAGGATTCCTCCAGTCATTGAGGCTGTGGCCTCTGAACACTTATCTGCTGTATGTTTCAAAATGCTTATTTTTTAATATTATTAATTAATTATTAATTTTGTATTAAGTATATTGAAACATACGGCAGATAAGCTGGTCAGAGCGGCATCATTATAAAAATGTATTTCTTTTCTATATCCCCCAACCTCATGTATGCAAAGTCAAGAGAAAATAATAAGAGAAATGAAGAGAAAATAATACAATTCAGTTGGAAAAAATCTCCATTGCGACTGCCGTAGCTGCACGTTGATTTCTGTTGCCATCGGCTCTGTCATGAGCCTCCAGCTCCGTGACCTCCACTGTCCTCACTCGTGTCCTCCAACATTAATTAGTTTGCACTTTGTGAATGATTCCTGCTGCCTCAGAGCCCAGGAGTTAATCATGGCACGAGGGAACTTGTGTTCGCTCAGAGACTCTATATTACAGCACTAATTGTACAATTAGCCTGAGGTCAGGTGGGCAGAGGCGTCCCGTGCAACCTCGTGCTGGGGAGAGGACATCCAGCTCAGCTGGGCCAGGTGCCTTGCTGGCAGCCGCTCAGGGAGGGCGTTAGACACGGCAAACACAGCGAAAATAAGACCTGGATTGAAATCTCCATCTGCGATCTCTGGATAGGGTGGGCAAAACATTGGTAAGGGGGGCACTTGCTGAGTGTTCAAGGGTAGGATTTAATAAAATATAAAATTCCAGAGGAATGTGGAGGAGAGGGCATGTAAGCTGCAGCCTTGAATCGTTACCTGCCAACGCGGTAAGTCAGGGAAGACGTGAAAAAGATGTCCCTGTGTTTCTCCGAAAATTGTAAATACATGCAATTATGTTTCAGAAGATCCTGGAGCCCACAGGACAACATATATTGTATGTAGAATGGGATACACACACACACACACACACATATATGTATATATATACGCACACACACATATATATATAATTAACATTTCATAAGAAATTAATTTAAAACAGGGAGTAGAATGCTACATTTAGATTAACTTTTAACATAAAATAAAAGAGTTCTAATGCTTTGATATTTGGGGTGATTCTCTCAACATTCTCTAGCCACTGGGGGCAGCCTTTCGTAACTGTCTGGTGTAGCTGTGGTTCAGTGAGAACTCCAAGAGAAATTACTTAATGGGTACAGTTTATGTTATTTGGATGCTGGATATCATAAACGCCCCGACATCACCACTGTGCAATCTGTGCTTGTAACAAAGTTGTACCAGTACTCCCTAAATTAAAGAGAATTGCAAGGCATCCTAATCTATTCTATATCCACAAACATCATCGTCATGTCTGGATACCCTGCATTGAGGACATGTGTACATAGAGATATGAAAAACTGATCGAAAAGTGTCAGTATACTCATGAAAGCAACACTAGTACATTTTAAATGTAACAACTTCGAGGTGGTCTTACTTTCTAAGCCTCTGGTAAGGTCATTTCTGTGTTGGAGAGATATTTTGTTTAGGCTGGGGCTATGTTTTATAGAACAGAAAGAAGCAATTCTGCATAATTAATGGATTAGAATAGAGAATTCTTGGGGGAAAGTCACAGGAGGGAGAGGGCTGGCAATGAAGCTGAGCGCTGCATGTGGGGACAGGAGGCTGGTGATGCGCAAAGCAAGTCCTCCAAGGAGAACAGCGCCCCTGAAGGAGCCTCCGTTGCCTGTGCAGCGTCCTTTATAAAGCACCTGCTCAAGTAATGTTGATATCCTCTCCAAAAACCCTGCGTGTGTGGATCTGTTTTCTGGAGAAATGTGGGGAGGTGGAGTTCAAGAGGAGGGTGCGATCGCAACTCACGTCCTACTCCAATGTGGCGTTCCACCTAAGACTGTGAGAAGGTGCAGAGCACCCTGGAACCAAGACAAGGGCTCGTCCCTATGGTGATGACCAAATGCAAGAAGAGAGAGGTTGAAGAGTAGCAATCAGAGAGCAGGTGTCAGGGACAGGCCAGCTGCTCTTCGGTATAAGTTCTAGCTGGGCACTCTGGCTCACGCCTGTAATCCCAGCACTTTGGGAGGCTGAGGAGGGTAGATCGCCTGAGGTCAGGAGTTCAAAACCAGCCTGGCCAACATGGTGAAACCCCATCTCTACAAAAATACAAAAATTAGCTGGGTGTGGTGGCATGCACGTTTAAACCCAGCTACTCAGGAGGCTGAGGCAGGAGAATCTCTTGAACTCAGGAGGCGGAGCTTGCAGTGAGCTCAGATTGTGCCACTGCACACCAGCCTGGGTGACAGAGCGAGACTCCATCTCAAAAAAAAAAAAAAAACCTTTCTACACTTACCTGCTATTTAAACCTCAAGAGGGGTACTTGACAGTGACATATTGGTAGACATGTGGCTAGTCGTTCTTGGTTTTTCGCTTTTTATTTAATAACTCTTTACAAATATATTAAATTCTTTATTTCTGCTCAAGACACAGAAGGTTGAAAGCAAGCATCACGTCGCCATGACAACAGACACTACTCAAAGACTCTCCACAGTGAGAAGGCCTCAACGCCCACCAGAGAGTGGAGGAGGCAGAGAAACCCAGGTGGCCGGGAAGATGGGTCCCCTCCTTGGAAGAGGAGACGCTCGGCGGCTTTTGTCTTCACCAGAATCACAGGTCAGGGAGGGAGCTGCCGTCCGTGGGGGATGGGGTGGGTAAGAACATGGCACCTGAATTTCGATGGACTTTAGGGCCAAGTACCTGGAATGGTGGGTGAAAGCCACGAGGAACCCCAAGAAGGGTTGGCTTCCACCTGCCCATCCTTACCCATGGGTCTCACCTTTATGTTCATAAAAAGCTTCAGGCAGAGCCGGGGAGCAGAGAACCCCAGTGCTGGTCCTGCTCAAGTCTGGGGGAAAGACTAAGACATGAGAAGAACAAACAAAGACTCCGGGGCACTCACCTCCTCAGACACTCTTCTCACACTGCTCTCAAATTATTAGCAGCTCAGAATGAATGGACTCTAGTTAGGAAAAGTGAATCCCAGATTGAACTCAGCCACAGAGTAGATGGACCCAAGGCCCAAACTGACCTCCTGACACAAGAGGAATGGAGTTTTCTGGCTGTAAAAACGATGCATCTAATTATCTCCTGGACTTTTTACACAAGATGCCTGAAATCCAATAAAAAAATTAGTTGATACTTGAAGAAGCAAGGAAATTTGACATCTACCAAGACAGGACTGAGCAAAACCCAGAGGTAGGCAAATGCAGGAATTCCAGATTGGGACTTAAATCAGCAACAATACAAAAACCTATGGAAAATTATTTTAGTAAATGACTACAAGAACTGCACAATAAATGTAAACAGATGGGAAATTTAAGAATAGAAAGGGAAGTACAACAGGAGGAAGGAAGGAAGGAAGGAAGGAAGGAAGGAAGGAAGGAAGGAAGGAAGGAAGGAAGGAAGGAAATGAGACGAAACAGTGTCCTTGAATGGGTTATTGGGAAAATCTGATGGCAAAGGTCGAGGGGCAGAGGCAGAGGTAGTCATGGAGCTCTAACTGGGATTGGATGTGTCTGGTACAGTAAATATTATGCTTTATCCCCTGTCTTTCCCCTGAGATTACATAATAAATTTTTGAAATGGCAAATATTTTGAGAAACATATAAAAGGTGGAGGAAAATATTATACTTTTAAGATATGGAAAAAATGTAGAAAAAGATAAGATTTTGCAGAGAATATCTATCATTCAGCCCACTGTCATACAAACATTAAAATCCCACAACCCTAGAATAGAGGAAGAAGAGTGGAATCCACTGAGGGACAGCGAGCAGGCTGAGAGCTGCACTGAGGAGGGTGAGGAGAACCACAGCCCCTTCTGGGC
>NW_012105176.1:1295440-1298652 GCF_000951045.1 Mandrillus leucophaeus
ATGAGAGCTTATTGGTTTGTATTTACATATAATAAAAGTATAAGTCATAATTACCCATCTCAGTGAATTTCTGCATGCGTATATACCAAGGTAGGCACCACCCTGATAGAGTCAGAATATTTCTATCATCCTTGCATTTTCTCTCATGCCTCTT
This sequence comes from Mandrillus leucophaeus, assembly GCF_000951045.1. Classification (NCBI taxonomy): domain Eukaryota; kingdom Metazoa; phylum Chordata; class Mammalia; order Primates; family Cercopithecidae; genus Mandrillus; species Mandrillus leucophaeus. Next base: position 1,295,595 of record NW_012105176.1, read on the forward strand.
TCTATCTACATATTCTCACACTCAATTCAAAGATTGGTTTTGCCTGTTCAAAAACTTTAAGTGAGTGAAATAATATAGGATAGACTATTTTGCATCTGGCTTCTTTTGCTTGGCATCCACTTTTAATGTCCTCTGTGTTGTATCAGTAAGTTGTTCTGCTCTATTGCTGATTGGATCCCATCATATGAGTAAGACCATAATTTGGTTATTCACTCTCCTGCGTTAGCAAGCCACACGTAGGAGAATGAAACTGGATCCTCATCTATACCTTATACAAAAATCAACTCAAGGACCTAAATCTAAGACCTGAAACTATAAAAATTCTAGAAGATAACATTGGAAAACCCCTCCCAGACGTTGGCGTAGGCAACGATTTCAAGACCAAGAACCCAAAAGCAAACGCAATAAAAACACAGCTAAATAACTGGGGACTAATTAAACTAAAGAGCTTTTGCACGGCAAAAGGAATAGTCAGAAGAGGAAACAGACAACCCACAGAGTGGGAGAAAATCTTCACAATCTATACACCTGATGAAGGACTAATACACAGAATCTATAACAAACTCAAACAAATTAGCGAGATAAAGACAAGCAATCTTATCAAAAAGTGGGCTAAGGACATGCATAGACAATTCTCAAAAGAAGACATACACGTGGCCAACAAACATATGGAAAAAATGCTCAACATTACTGATGATCAGGGAAATGCAAATCAAAACTGCAGTGCGATACCACCTTACTCCCACAAGAATGGCCATAATAAAAAAATCAGAAAATAACAGATGTTGGCATGGATGCAGTGAACAGGTTACACTTCTACGCTGCTGGTGGGAATGTAAACTAGTACAACCACTGTGGAAAGCAGTGTGGAGATTCCTTAAAGAACTAAAAGTAGAACTACCATTTGATCCAGCAATCTCACTACTGGGTATCTACCCAGAGGAAAGTCATTCTTTGAAAAAGATACTTGCACACGCATGTTTATAGCAGCACAATTCTCAATTGCAAAAATGTGGAACCAACTCAATTGCCCATCAATCAATGAGTGGATAAAGAAACTGTGGTATATGTACACAATGGAATACTACTTAGCCATAAAAATGAATGAATTAATGGCATTCACAGCAACCTACATGGGATTGGACACTATTATCCTAAGCAAAGTAACTCCAGAATGGAAAACCAAATATTGTATGTTCTCACTCATAAGTAGGAGCTAAGCTATGAATATGCAAAGGCATAAGATGATACAATGGATTTTAAGGATGAGAAAGGGGTGAGGGATAAAAGACTGCAAATTAGGTTCAGTGCATGCTGCTCAGGAGATGGGTGCACCAAAATCTCAAAAATCACCACTAAAAAACTTACTTATGTAAGCAAATACCACCTGGTCCCCAAAAACCTATAAAAATAAAATTGTTTTACAAGTTTTTGTTTTGTTTTTATTTTAATTTTGTTTTTTGATATAGGCTTTTTTCATTTCTTTTCCCCCTATAAGTAGGTAGTCTGGTAAGCAGGTACCTGGTAAGGTAAAGTTTTTTTTTTTTAACTTACAGGTAGAAAAGAAATGAACATATTTTTTCATTGGGTCTCACGAATATATATGTTTAACTTTATTAGAAATCTGTAAACAGTTTATCAAGAAAGTTGTATCATTTTACACTTCAGGTAGCAATGTTTGTAGGTTCCAGTTGATCTACATTTTTGCCAAGATTTATTATTAGTATTTTCAATCATTTCAATTTCACTCTGTAGTATAAAAATTGGGAATATCTCATTGTGGTTCTAACTTGCAATTTTCTGATGACTAATGATGTTGAGCAATTTTTGTTTGCTTATTAGCCATTTATATGTCTATTTATGGGAGGTAACTGATTAAGTCTTTTCTCCATTTTCTATTTATTTGGTTATCTTTTAATTTATCATTAAAAGGATTTATTGGTTTTATTTAGAGATGGAGTTTTGCTCTTGAGGGATTTCTTTATATATATTATAGATGAAAGTCTTTTGACATAGATAGATAGATAGATAGATAGATAGATAGATAGATAGATAGAGAGAGAGAGAGAGAGAGAGAGATAGAGATAGAGATAGATAGATAGATAATATTTGGGGCTTCTCTTTCCAGTTCTTACAGTTCTTATGGTAAGCAGAAATGTTGATTTGTGATGAAGCTAAACTTATCTTTGTTGCTATATGTTCCATGCTTTTCTTCTGTGCTGTTTGTTCAAAAAATTGGGCCAATCTAAAAGTTGTGAAAATATTATTTAGTGTTGTCTTCGACAATATTTATATTGTTAAATGTCTTAATTCCAATTTAAATTACTTATCTATGTGGTAGCAGTCAAAGTTAATTTTATTCTAAATCGATATCCTTTTATTTCAGCAACAATTGATTGTGAGAACTTCCATTTGCTACTAAATTATGGTAGAGCCTTGGCTGGTAATCAAATGGCCAGATGAGCGTGAGTACGTGTTTGGACTCCTCACTTGCCATATAGGTCTAATTTTCTAATGGTATACAAACAATATACTCTATTATTGACTAGAAATTTATAGAAAATCATGAAATAAGACCGAGGAAGTCCTCCCATTCTTTTATTTTTACCTAAGCTTCTCTTGGCTATTCTGAGTGCTTTGAATTTCCATATAAAATTATAGACTCTGCTTGTCAATTTCTACAAAATAAAGTGTCCTGGGACTTTTGCTTGAATTGCATTAAACCTGCAGATTAATTGGTAGAGAATAGCAGCTTAGTAATACTGGGTCTTTCAATTCATGAACATTGTATAGCACTCAAATCTTTTAAGATCTTTAAATTTCCCTTTAGTTTTATTTTGCAGTCTTTTGTGTAATATGCCTTAGTTGTTATTAAAGAGTTTTAAAAGTAGTTAGTGTTTTTATGCTACTATAAATGCTTTTCTAAATGACACTTTTCATTATTCATTGCTAATATAAGAAAATACAATTGGTGTTTGTATAGTAAGTTGATATCCTGAAACTTTGCTAAATTCACATTAATTCCAGATTTTTAATTTTTAATTAAAAATTTTAATTT
>NW_012105176.1:1301482-1337761 GCF_000951045.1 Mandrillus leucophaeus
TGGTAATCAAATGGCCAGATGAGCGTGAGTACGTGTTTGGACTCCTCACTTGCCATATAGGTCTAATTTTCTAATGGTATACAAACAATATACTTGATTATTGACTAGAAATTTATAGTAAATCATGAAATAAGACCGAGGAAGTCGTCCCATTCTTTTATTTTTACCTAAGCTTCTCTTGGCTATTCTGAGTGATTTGAATTTCCATATAAAATTATAGACTCTGCTTGTCAATTTCTACAAAATAAAGTGTCCTGGGACTTTTGTTTGAATTGCATTAAACCTGCAGATTAATTGGTAGAGAATAGCAGCTTAGTTATACTGGGTCTTTCAATTCATGAACATTGTATAGCACTCAAATCTTTAAGATCTTTAAATTTCCCTTTAGCTTTATTTTGCAGTCTTTTGTGTAATATGCCTTAGTTGTTATTAAAGAGTTTTAAAAGTAGTGTTTTTATGCTACTATAAATGCTTTTCTAAATGACACTTTTCATTATTCATTGCTAATATAAGAAAATACAACTGGTGTTTGTATAGTAAGTTGATATCCTGAAACTTTGCTAAATTCACTTTAATTCCAGATTTTTAATTTTTAGTTAAAAATTTTAATTTTAATTTTTAATTTTTAAATTCATTTTTTAATTTTTAATTTTTTAATTTTTTTGCATATCCAACTAAGCATCATGCAAATAGAATTTTTAATTTTTGATTTTTTTAATTTAAATTTTTTTAATTTTTTGCATATCCAACTAAGCATCATGTAAATAGAAATTTTAATATTTATGATCATTATTTATTTTTCTTGCCATATTGCATGAGTTAGAAACTTTTACCCCATACTGAAGCAAAGTAGTGAGAATGGACATTCATGCCCTGTACCATAACTTGCAAGAAATTTAACTCTGCCAAATTTTAGCTGTAGATAACTCATAGATGTCACTTCTCATATTGAAAAAGTAAGCTCCTCTTCCTTGTTTGGTTTTATCTGAACAAATTTTGATTTTCTCAAGTGCCCTTTTTGCGTCTATTGAAAACATCATGCAGCTCTTATGTAAAAGTCTATTGATACATAGACTGAGGAATTTTCAAATGTTCAATCAAAATTGCATTATTTAGATAAACTTTCTCATAATGTCTCATTTTTAATATAGCTGGATTTGCTGACCTAAATTTTTATTAAGGATTATTGTATCTATGTTCATGAAAATATTGGCATGCAGTTGGCTTTTATTGTTACATGTGTTTGTGATTTTTGGGTAATACTGGCCTCATTAAATGGATTGACTACTTCTTAAGTCTTCTATTTTCTGGAAAAGAGTATGTAAAATGGTATTACATGTCCTTTATTTATTTGACAGTATTCATCAGTAAAGCCACTGGGACTGGAATATTCTTTAAGAAAATGATTTTAGTGATGACTGTAGTTTATGATTTTATTTATTTAATAGATCTAGAACAAGTCATACTCTTTTTTCATTTTTTTGTTTTGTTTTGACAGAGTCTTGGTCTTGTCACCCAGGCTGGAGTGCAATGGAGTGATCTCGGCTCACTGCAAACTCTACCTCCTGGGTTCAAGTGATTCTCCTGCCTCAGTCTCCCAAAGAGCTGGGGTTACAGGCACCCACCAACACGCCCAGCTAATTTTTGTATTTTTCGTAGAGATGGGGTTTCATCATATTGGTCAGTCTGGTCTCAAACTCCTAACCTCATGATTCGCCTGCTTCAGCCTCTCAAAGTGTGTTATGTTCCTTTTTTAAGTAATCTTCAGTGGTTTGTTTTCTTGACCAAGCACTCCACCTACTAACTGGTAAGCTTACTATATAACTGATGTACTCTAAAAATATCTAGGTTTAAATCTACTGTCTTGCTCTGAGGTTCCCTTTTGTCTCACGTGAGCATTGTTTATTTTTCTCTATCTGCATAGGAATCAGCTGAAGGATTTTAAGATTCAATCTGACCTCCAAGGATGGCTTAACAGGTATATCTCTCTATTTTTCAGTGGTAGCGCTTGGGTCTGCAGCGTGTCGCTGTAACCCATATCAGTGAACCTTCACATGCAGTGTACGCACTTGTAGACACCACAGTTCCATGCCCCTACTACCATTTGGTTTTGTTTTGCTGTGATGCGCTTTAAATCTAGACATCACTGTCATTTTTTTTATTAAAGAGTCAAAGATCAGTTAAAAAGTTTAACGAGTGAGAAAATATGTCTTTGATATGTCTGCCTGTATTTACAATTTCTGGTGCTCTCCATTTCTTTCTGTTGTACAAGTTTCCATCTGGTGTAATTTTTCTTCTCCATGAATAACTTATTTTAACATTTCTTGCAGTGCAGGGCTGCTGGCAACGTTTTCTCTCAGCTTCTGTTTGTCTGACAAAGACTATTTCTACTCACTTTTACAGCAGCTTTATTGAGGCCTGATATATTTTCATAAAATTCTTCAAGTTTATAACTTGAGTTTGGGCACCATGTCCAGCCTCATAATCACCAGCACTGACATAGCATAAATGTTTCAGTCACCCCCAAATTTTCCTGCCACTTCTTTGCAGTTAATCTCTCCCATGCTACCTGGCCTAAGCAATGACTTATTTGCTGTTTACCACCATAGTGTTACATTGTATGAAATTTAGAAGTTCATGGACGTAAATTATACAATACGTAATCTTTTACGTCTTGTTCTTTCACTCAGCATCACACTTTTGAGAATCTCCCACGTTGTTGCACAGATCAGCCATCTGTGTCCTCTTTGGCTGAACAGTATTCTGTTGTGTAGCTAGGACCACAATGTATTCATCTCTATTGGTTGATGGACTTTGGATTTCTCTGCAAATGCTGACTATTTAAACAAATCTTTTTTACGAACATACAAATACAAGTCTTTTGTCAATGTACATTTGATTTCTCTTGCTTTCATTTGCTAATTGACTCCTACAGTAAAAGTATGTTTAAGCTGAACAGAAACTGCCAAATTATGTTCCAAAATGGCTCTACTACTTTGCCTTCAAAATAACAGTCCACGTGATTTCCATTACTGCTGCACACGCTCTGCCTGGAACCCCAAGCCCCGCTCTGGGCAGCGCCTTCTCCTCTGGGCCGAGCTGCACAGGCAGAGGCCCCACAGCTGCCAGGCTCCGAGCCCCGCCTCGTCCTCCGCTCTGTGGGGTCACCACACTCCACTGGGTTCCAGGGTTTGCCTTTAGGTAGAAAACTGTCCCCAGACCAAGAACCAGTATGAATGTGGAACTCACCTCATGAGCCTCCTTTTTCTACAATAAATGCCGTCCATCAAGTGATGACAGCATGGGACTGTCTTTGTCCAAAGTCTGAAAACAATCACTCCTTATAATTTTTTTCCATTTTCCTGGTTGTTACGGCAGCAGCTCATCTCGTACCAGTCATTTCTTCATAGCTGGAAGCAGAAATAGAAAGCCCCCTTGCACGCCTTTTAAAATATTTAAAGCAAGAGAATGTATTCACAAGAAAGAGACTGTTTTCTCCCAGTATGCATGGTTCTTCTGTATTAAGTGGTAACACACACACCCCCACACACCCAGACACACACACAAATACGACCAACACACGCATCCCGTGCAGTGCAGCTTTCACGGCTCACGTGGGGAAGACTCCCAGGACCGTCTGTTCTGAGGGGCACGAGGGGCACCACCCCACAGCCCTGACAGCTTGAGGGGGGCCAGTGTCAGCCACCACAAGCCTGTGAACATCCAAAATTACACCTTTCAGGGGTATCTACAGCTAGTCATGTCAGCAACATACACTGCCCCATTTCAAAAGTGACAGTGATAACCCCAGAATGATGGCATGCAGAGGACAAGCCACGGAGAGGCTGAGGAAAAGTGAGTCTGCGTGGAAGGGGTTGTTGATAAACAGGTGAGATTCCCATTGTCAACACTCTGAGTCGGGGTTTGCAGAATCTGGGAGTCAGACCTACTTAAAAAAACAAGTACACAAACAAGCTTAGTTGTAAATATCTGCTCATACTTACAGTTACAGTAGCAATAAACTGGTCATACCAGCAATAAACAGCACACTTTATTCAACCATATTGCTCTTATCTTCATGTAATTAAAGGTAGAAAAATATTGCATCATCAGTAAGAACTGGGACAGAATTAAAGTCCTTGTTCATTAGAAACGCTGAGCCGAACCTTATGAATAAAACAACGAACACAGGCTCTGATGGGAATTCTGCCCAAGGAGAACTGGTATACACATTTTTCAAATTCTCCATCTTGCATATCATCTATGTCAAAGGCATACGTATCCAAACAAATTCTAGAATCAAATAAAATAAACAGCATTTCTCACCACATTACACATTGAAAATATGACACATTTATTTCTGAGCAAGAAGCTGTAAAAAAAAAAAAATAGCCTAAGAATGGGACTCGTGAGGTGACCCAGACCATTTTATTCTCAAGTTCTGTCCTTGACACAGGACATATTTTGCCGGTGGCGATGCAGTAGCGTTTACGAGTCTGCACAGCCTCTCTCACATATGTGCACATTGGCTGGTGGTCGGCGGGGACAGTGGTGGCCCCAGCACACAGGTTGTTCGTAATCAATCAGGCTGCCAGGCGGCCGCACTCCGGCAGCAGGCAAGGACAAGCCCCGTGGCATGAGCACTGTGCACGGCTGGGCTGAAAACACAGGGGCTCTTGTCTTATCAGCCAAAGCAAGTCGAGGGCCTGAGCTCTACCTCAGGTGGGTTACTCTGAGATTGGTGTGATTCACGTGGGACCACACTGCATCGATCGATTAACAACAATTCACTCTCAGGCATGACTGAGCTGCACCCCTCCCGCATGCCCAGGGCTGTCACCCCACCCACAGCCCCCGATGCCTCATCCTACCATAGAATTCAGCCCAAAGTCCAGTGTCTCCTCATTCACATCGTATCCAGATGTGACTCCTCAAATTCATCCCCTAGTGATCTAGAAACCTTTGAACTAGAAGGTCAGTTTCTGTCTTTCCCGCAGACAAAACACACTGGTGTTCTGGGGACAGCATACGTGTGACAGGCGCTGCCACTGGGACGGTGAAGGAAGGCAAGGGGTGATGTAGTTCCTGTTCCGAAACACCTCTGAGGTTCTGCCAAGCAGCTGCCTTTTCCCCGTTAGTGGCGCTGGCAGTGTCCACAGGAGGCCTTAGCTCTGCCTCGCGGGAGCCTCCCTCCAGACCGTCCTCCGTCAGAAGCCCCTGCGCTTTGGTCCTGCTGTGCCCTGCAAGGGGCTCCCTTCTCTGTTGCTCCCTCCAGCTCTTGGTTTGACCCACTGGGCTCTTATCATCCTCCTCCAAGACACTCTTCCTTTTCCACAGAAACTGCTGGCTTTGCAGATAGGGCCTTCCTCACCTTGCTTCCTGCCTGTGGAAAACCGGGGGCCTCTTTGCCCTTTCATCCATCTCAGGGCCTCCTAGCACAACATCATGTTACACTTTCATGCACAACACTCTTAAAAGTGTTGTGAGCTTTACATAGGTTACAAGTTAGCCCTCTAGGGTCAACCAAAGCCACATCCTCAATTGTTTTTGAGACATGTTTCTTTCTGAACCTCCCTTCCAGATACTTTGTGATTAAGCTTCTAAGAGACTGCGCTCCTTGATTCTTAGAAGCCCTTCCTTAGAGCTGAAAGGGTCTTCTCTGTAGCACTTTAATTGTATCAGAAGTCCTAACAAACAGTCCTACCACCCCCTAGATTTAACCTTTGGCCCCAGGCCTCAAGGCGCATTGAGGGCCTTTTACCAGCTGTGGATCCCATGGAGGAGAAGCAGGTTTGTTTTTCAAACTAACAAGACCTGCCTACTGTAGATTCTGGCAAAATACTGCATCCAAGCTGAACAATCATTTCTTGAGTTCACCTCCCTTTTCCTATGTCCTCTCATAAATAACAAAAAGGAAACAACTTACACTTTCAACATTTTGGCTGGAAATCACCTCCACAAGGTCCACACTTTGATGGGACCCGTTTTCTCTCACCCGAGAGACCGCCAAAGACATCGAGCTAATTCTCTGGCTTCAACATAACATGGGCCAGTATTTTTCCAGCTTTTTGTGGAGTTTTCTAAACAACCTCCACCGAAAACCTGCTCATCATTTTCCCAGTCCTTGTCCCCAGCCTCTGCTCTCCACCTCCTCCCAAAGTCGACGTCACATGTTTTAGTTCATTGTGTTGTCATTGCTGTTGTTTTCAACCTTCTTCTTCCAGGTAGGGATTTTTCCATCCGTGAGCTTCTGCTACTTAACAAACCATGTCCAAATGTCATGGTTTAAAACGACAACCGGGTGTTCAGTTGGGCTTGAGATGAGCCAGACAGTTTTTCTCAACAGAGATCGTAAAGCGTCTGTGGTTACAAAGTCCGCCAGGGCCCAGGCGGCCGAGGGAAACGTCACCAGGGACAGGGCAGCTCCGCTCCACGTGGTCTCTCTCTCCCCAGCAAGACCATCCGATCTTTCCCACAGGCTGGCAGAGTTCCATGGGCAACAGAATAAACCACAAGACCTCCTGAGAACAAGACCCAGAGCCTCCAACAACACCTCCACCACAGTCGATTGACGGAGACAAGTCAAAGTCAAGCCCAGGTTCAAGGACTGGAGAAACTCCCAGTTCTTGCTGCTGGAGGTTGCAAAGCACCTGTCCGTGTCTGTAATCTGCACCCTTCTCCCACAGCAAGTCCTTGAACACAGGACTGGGGTTGGATGGTTTGTGTATGAATAAGAAGCAAAGATGTTGACAGAAATGGGATAGAATGGCCTGTTTTGAGTTTCTTATAGAAACCCTTTTGAACAGATGCTCGCAGATCTCTCCACATCTCTCTTACCACTTAGATTTTCTCCCTTCTTTCTTCCCACTGCCTCTTCTTGCAATACCACAGGTGGAAAAATTTTGAAGAATTGACATAATCAAGGTGGTAGAGCAAGAATACAAATTTTAAGCATCTTGTTTCTCCCACCTTAATCCCTAAGAAAATCTCAACTTTGCCATCTATAGAAGAGTATCAGCTGGGCGTGGTGGCTCATGCCTGTAATTCCAGCATTTTGGGATGCCAAGGCAGGAAGATCACTTGAGCTCAGGAGTTCGAGACCAGCCTGGGCAACATGGAGAAATCTCATCTCTACAAAAATTGAAATAATATAAAATTAACTGAGCCTGGTGGTGTGTGCCTGTGATCCCAGCCACTCGAGGCTGCAGTGAGTCATGATTGCATCATCACACTCCAGCCTGGACAACAGAGCCAGACCCTGTCTCGATAAATTAAAAAAGAGTATTATGAGTTAGGGCACAAGTGCATTTATTTTAAAATGGCATCTGTCCAAATACTAAAATGCTTTAAAATGTCATAGAACTTAAAGCAACACATCCTTCACTTGAAAATCAAAACATACCTTCCTGTCCTAAGTGAATCCTTGCATGATGCTGGTGATTTTCCCGGAGTCAACTTCTATGAGACATTCTTACCTCTGTTTGAACAAAGAGATTAAGGAAAGTGTTGCCTGGTAACAGAGTTCACATGTTTAATGATGGTATTGGAGACGTTCACACCTTGATATATTTAGAGGAGGTATCCTGAATCAGGCAAAAGTATTAATTTGACATTAAGATGGTTTTGTTTTCAATGGCTGTCACAATTATAACGATAAACTTTACATGTTAGCTCACAAATAATAATGGCCTTTGGGACACGCGAATCTTTCAGGAATATTTTGGGCAGCTCAGTTGACAAGTGGGTTGCTCAGGATACAGGACAGCTCCTGACACATTCACATGTGCTGCTTGCTTCACTTCTTCTTGTCTGTTTTTCCAGTGTTCATTATATATATAGATATATATGTGTGTATATATACATATAGAGAGATATATATGTGTGTATATATACATATATAGATATATATAGATATATATGTGTGTGTGTATATACATATATAGATATATACACACACACATATATATGTATATATATCTTTTGTTTCTACAACAACATTCTCTTCAACTCAGAATTTTTGGACAAAAATGATGTTTGACTTGAGTGCATTTCTAGCTTCCCACTGACGTCACCAAGAGAAATGAACGTCCGTTACTGGCAACAGGAAGGAACAAGCCCTCAGTGTAGCCCCCTGTCTCCCCCTCACACAGTTCACGGTCACACTAATTTTTGTCACTGATCAGGTTGCAAAATTGTCTGGCTTTAAATATGCAACACTTTAAAAACTTGGGCAGCTGAACGCTTGAAAATACAGGGCAGCAATATGGCTTTTTTTTTTTTTTTTTTTTTTTGACAGGATCTCACTCTGTCTGCCAGGCTGGAGTGCAGTGGTGCAATCACGGCTGACTGCAGCCTCGATCTCCCAGACTCAAGTGATCCTCCTACCTCAGTCTCCCGAGTAACTGGAACTACAGGCATGGGCCACCACGTCCGGCTAATTGTTTTTCTTTTTTGTATTTTTTGTAAAGACAGATTTCACCATATTGCCCAGGCTAGTTTTGAACTCCTGGGTTCAAGCAATCCTCCCACCTCAGCCTCTCAAAATGCTGTGATTACAGGCATGAGTCACGGTGCCCAGATTTTTCTTTTTAGTTCACAGTATCAAAAATGCACCAGTTTGGTGACATGAAAAGGAAAAATGTAGAATGATTACAATAAATGTGACAGAAAATAAAAAGTAAAACTTCTCCCGTACATTTTACTGAATTATTTCTGCCTAGTCGTGCTAGGCTCATTAATCATTTGATTTTATGTAGCGAATGACTCAGTGTTTAAAGGGCAACGAATGCTTACTGGCATCTCACTGCATGTCTGAAAACACCAAATTAACTAAATCGATGACAGTAACATGAAGAAAAGGAAGAGAAATCAGCCAGGCACAGAAAGACGAATGTTGCCTGATCTCAGTTATGTGTAGAACCTACGACAGAGGAACTCGCAGAAGCAGGGTAGAACTCCCATGGCCAGGGCCAGGGCTGGGGTCTGCAGGGCAGGGGAGACGTTGGCCCAAGGGTGCAAAGTTTCAGTTATACAGGAGGAATAGTTTAGTGATTGACTGCACAGAATGGTGACTATCTTTAATAATAATGCATTGTATATTTCAAAATTACTAAAACAGTAGATGTTAAATGTTTTTACCACAAAAAATGATAAGTATTTGCGGTGATGAATTTGCTAAATCACTTGATTTAATTATTCTACAATGTAAACACATCAAAACATCACATCTTATCCCATAAATATATTACAAACAACTAGTATCTGCCAATTAAAAATTAAATTAAATTTAAATTTAAAAAAAGATTCCCAAGGCCACACTTAAAAAATAAAAAAGAACAGGATGCAATAATACTAAGATAAGGAAAATTGCTGAATCCCACATTTATGTGAGTTTTACTTTGGAGAATTCATGCTTTATTCTATCTCCATACAGTGCTGCTTCTGTTTCAATTCACAAAGACTTGTGCTCTGAACTTGCCAACCCCATCCCATGGCCCACTGGGGTTTGCCAAGATTACTCCAGGCACGCCAACAGTTTTCCTCTGACCCTCAACCCTGCAAGATAGCCGGTCATGCCTTGAGAGAGACTGTGTTGGTGGCACTGAGTGTAACTATCCCAGCCTCACGGGTCCTAAGTCATGACCTTAGTCTCATGACCTCCATGCCCCAAGCTGCTTACCTCAGTAACTACAGCATAACGTAAGACAATCATCCAGATCTTTCTATCTTTAAATTCTGATTACACACAGATCACTTCCACTAAAAGATAACTGTTGCTATAATCTTCTTGCAGGTCTCTTAGAAAATAAACTTAAGAAAATTTATTGTTGTTATCAGGAGCCCTTTATTTTGAAAGCAGATTATTTATTTCTTTATAAAAGACACTTTAGCATTGGGGTGCTATCAGTGACAGTTAAATATCTGTACCTTACTTCTGTACAGAAAATACAGAATCTCATTCAATATAACACAATGCTATGTTTTTCCAGGAATGAAAAGGTGTCTCTTAGACAATCAGTTTCACTTGATAATTTTTCCTGTTAAAAGCTCCTCTTGTATGTATCTCAAACATTCTCTGCAGAAAAATAAATGGGTGCTTAAGCATGACAATCAACTGATAGTACAAATCATGTGATTTCAGAATTAACTTCAAATATTAATTTGATATATTTCAGAAGCTAAAATAAACCTGAGGTAGTCAAGTTTAAAATAATTGTATAGAATTCATGGAGGGAATTTGAAATTCTAAAATATACAATTTCAGTTATAAACCTCACATTTGCTTCTTTATAAATTTTTTAATAGGCAGCAATTCAATATTCTCAAGATGTCAGCTTTTCCCAGATTGATGGATAGATTTGGTGCAATCTCAACTAAAATTTCAGCAAGTTGTGTTATTGACAACATTTCTGATTCTAGAGTTTACCCATAAATTTAAAAGACCCAGAAAAAACAAGCACAATACTGAAGGGAAAGAGCCAAGTCAGAGGACCGGTGCTACCTGGCATGGAGGCTTACTATGAAGCGACAGGAATCGAGGCCGGGTGGCATTAGCAAGAGAGGGGGCACAAAGATCAATGGAGCAGAACAGAGAGCCCAGAAATAGACCCACACAAATATAGTCCATTGAACTCTGACAAAGGATCAACGGAATTCAGAGGAGGGCAGATGGTGTCTTCAACCAACGGTGCCGGAACACATAGCTATCCCCCTGCAAAAACGAATTCTAGACACAGACTATAGGTAATTTCACAAAAAAATAACCCAAAGTAGATCATGGAGCTATATGTAAAACACAAAACTATAAAACTCCTAGCAGATAACATCAGAGAAGATCTAGGTAACCTTGGATTTGGGAATGACTTTTTAGACACAACACTAAAAACATAATCTGTGAAAAAAATGGTAACTTAGACTTTATTCAAATTTAAAAACTTGTTCTGCAAAAGACACTAGGAAGAGAACAAAAAGATAAGTCAGAGCCTGGGAGAAAGTATTCCCAAATAAAAAAATTGACAAATGACTGAGGACTCTTAAAACTCATCCATGAGGAAACAAAGTAATTCAATTTAAAAATGGGCAAAATATCTGAATAGACATCGAGCACCAAAGAAAATATACAAATGGCATATAGGCATACAGAAAGATACTCCATGTCATATGTCATCAAAGGAAATGCAAATTAAAATGGCAATGAGATCCCACTGCACCCCTATTAGCATGGCCCAAATCCGAAATATCGACAGCACCAAATACTGACAAGGATGTGGAGCAACAGGAACTCTCAGTCATTCTTAGTGAGAATGCAAAATGGGGCCACCGCTTTGGAAGACAATTTGGCAACATTGTTCAAAAACTTTTCTGAAAAGTTGTAGTTTGCAAAACTTGTACCATATGCTCCAGCCATCACTCTCCTTGGTATTTACTCAAATAAGTTACAAACATATGTCCACAAAGAAACCTGCACATGCGTGTTTACAGCAGCTTTATTCACAATTGCCCAAACTTGGAAGCAACCAAGGTGTCCTTCAGTGGGCAAAGGATCGAGCCGTGGAGCTTCTAGACAATGGAGTGTTATTCAGTGCTAATAAAATGAGCTATCAAGTAACAGAAAGGCACAGAAAAATCTTAAATGCATATCACTGAGGGAAAAGATCCAATCTGAAAAGGCTACAGACGTCACGGTTCCAACTTTGGGACATTCTGGAAAAGGCAAAACTATGGAGATAGTAAAAAGATCAGGAATTGGGGAGGAGGGATGAACAGGTGGGGCACGGAGGAATTTTAGGGCAGGGAAAGGACTCTGTGTGATGCCACAGTAGTGGGTACCTGTTATCCATTTGCTGAAACCCATAGAATGTACAACACTAGGAGCAAACCTCAGTGGAACCATGGGCTTCGGTGAACAATAATTATCATTGCCTAATCAAGTGTAACAAATGTACCACAGTAAGGCAAGATGTCAGAGGAGAACGTTAGGAAGGGTTCATATGGGAACTTTCTACATGTCTCTCTCAACTTTTCTGAAAACCAAAACTTCAATTTTAAAAAAGACAATAAATTAAAAGGAAAAAAGAAAAAAAAACTCAAATTGGCAGCATCAATTTTTCACCTGAGCAGCTTCTGCCTATGAATTCTCAGGCTTCTGAACGGCCAAGTCCCCCACGCCGCTCCCTTGTTACCAGGAACGTGGGCCCTTGGGAGAAGCCTCCAGGGGAGGAGCTGGGGAGCCCCTCGCTGGGGCCGCTGGGACTCCCCAGACCTGATGGCGGTGTCCAGCGGCCCTCCCTCCTCCATCCGCTCTCTCTGCTGCTGCGTCTGAGACCAGCAGGTGGGTGAAGGTTTCCCCGAGACATACTTTGGTTTGAGTCACACTTGTGTTGGGATCAGTGATTATTTAATTTCTTTATTATTTCATCTTCTTCATGCAGTTGAAGTCCCATTCATGGTGAAATTTTCGTCCAACTAAAGGAAAGAGTGAAGGACTTTCACTTTGTCCTTAGCCCCATGAACAAAGAGTTTATTAAATACCTTTGTACAGCTCTTATTTCATATTTCTACCGTGTTCACCTTCCTGGGAAAGGAAAGGGTCAGTGTTTGGTTTTAACGTGTTGAAATGTCCATAGGTGCGAGGGTCCTCAGAAAAACCCAAGGTGGGCCAGAGGGGCTGGATCCGGAGGGCTTGACCCTACACTCAGCTTCCTCCTGTGTCTTCAAGTTACTTCTCTTTCATAAATATAGACTGAGAAGAGGTGAGAAAAAGGCCAACAAACCCAAGCACTCAAAGTTTGCTGGGAAAAAAAAAAAAGTTTCAACAGAAGTGTCCCTCTAAGGAGATGTCACAGCCGCTCAGATTCAGCACCTGACGAATTGCTGTCTGGGCCCTGCTACCTCCTCTGTCCCCACCCCATGGGAGGCACCAACAAGAAAGCACCGTGTGGGCGGGGAAGGGGGCCCAGTCCGTGAATAAGGAGCATGTTACCTCGGCTCTTTCAATGGCCTCTTTAACCGTCTTGACTTGACGGCAGCAATAACTGAAGTTAAAGGTTGTTACGGCCCGACACCATTTCCTCCCTAATGGAAGCGCTGATGACCTTACACTTCTATAGCTCTGCTCAGCGTGGAATGGCCCAAGCATATTACGTGCCTGAAAAAAATGCACCTCATCCATCACTAACCCATCACTGCTTCCGGGAGGAGCAAGTGCTCTTGCCTCAGAGTGTGCAAAGCAACTGGACACAGCTCGTGGAGAAGAGCAGTGAAAACAAGGTTTTATGTCTGTATTCTTTTTAAAGAGGTGACTTTTTTCTTTTGAGTAATGTGTTTTTGGTCTTTTGTTTTATTCACAATGAATGGTCACTTTTCAAGTTTAAACATGTTAAGGATTTAGTTGTCTTCCTAAGAATTCCAAATGTAGTTGTCCTCCTGAGGATTTCAAATCAAGACCTCAGTTTACAACTCTACTAAGAAACAGGTCACTCTTCTATAAATCCAAATAAAAAGCATTTATGTTTCTCCTCGAGTGCAAATTTTTATGTTTATAATTTGTTCACAATTTCTAAAGAACATGTATTTTGAAAAAAAAAAGTTCTTAGCTACAAGTTAGAGAACACAAAATGATGAAATTGGAAAAGAAACACAAGAATTCATCTTACAGCTCTGCCCACCCAGGTTCCACTCACCTGTGCTCACCATTCCTTGCAGCACCTCACTGAGAAGATCTCCGCTCCTCTGCAGATAATCAGACAGGAAGTTTAATACCATTACTGAAAATGTTCTGGCTGGGCACAGTGGCTGACGCCTGTAATCCCAGCACTTTGGGAGGCTGAGGCAGGCCTCCCAATCATGAGGGGATAGTGACCTCCTGATCACGAGTCCAGGAGTTCAAGACCAGCTTGACCAACATGGTGAAATCCGTCTCTACTACAAATACTAAAATTAGCCGTGCATGGTGGCAGGCACCTGTAATCCCAGCTACTCAGGATGCTGAGGCAGGAGAATCACTTGAACCCAGGAGATGGAGGTTGCAGTGAGCTGAGATCGTGCCACTGCACTCCAGCCTGGGCGACAGAGCAAGACTCCGTTTCAAAAAAAAAAAAAAGATCTTCCTTTTGACAACTGTTGTACCCACAGAGATGGCCTCCCTTAGAAACATTTTTGGGAGAGAACCCCTTTTTCCCCAGCCTAACAGCACCCCAGCACCACATCTCCTGTGTCTACAGGGATCAGCCATCCAACACAGCTTCCTGTAAAGCCACTCCTTTCTCCAAGAAGGAACCTGAGAGTGGGGCTTCGGCTGGCACAGCCCGGACCGGCAGAGTCCCTCCTGTTCTGTCCTGGGTTTTGGACGCTGAGCTCCCAGGGGACAGAGGACTTCCCATAGATCCTAACATCCCACAGCCCCTTGGTCATCTCTAGGCTGATCCTGGCAGCTTCATAAAGGGCAGCCCGTTGGGGACCCCCCTCGCGTGAGTGCAGAAATGTCGCCTCAGCACGCATGGCGCTCGCCAGTTACCCACCTCACGGCTACAGATTTAGTTTCTTTCTGGGTGTGAGACTTAAGTGAACATTTTCCAGTACCTCTGTGTTTCAATGGATGTGGGAATCACTTCGCTTCTGTCACCGTGATCCAAAAAATGCAAATCCAAGTGTGGGTGGGTTTCGTAATTTCCCAGTGAACATATTTTGAGTGGGCAAGTCAGTTGGAGTATTTGAAAACTTCAAATGAATATTCTTTCTTCTTCCTTCGCCCTGTCCTTATCTATCCCTTCCTGACCCCAACCCCTTTCTCTCTCTCTCCCTTCCCCTCTGTTTCTCTTTCTCTCTTTTTCTTCCACTCCTTTCCTCTCCTCTCTCTTCCCTCCCTTTCTGTGTCTCATCACTCCATGCCCTTATATGCAGATCTAATTATTATAAACTGAGCAACACAGGTCCTCTTTTAGGATCCCAACTCCTGAAGCCCTCTTTCTCTCCCTCTCCCTCTTTCTCTTTCTCTCTTTTCCTCTTCCTTCCTCTCCTCTCTCTTGTCCCTGTCTTCTCTCTCTCATCACTCAGCGCCCTATGTGCAGATCTAATTATTATAGACCGAGCAACTCGGGTCCTGTTCTAGGAGCCCAGCTCCTGGAGCTCACTGTCGCTCAGCGCGATGGCATGCAGGCTCGGGTGCCCACTGCCTTGAGCAGTCCAGCCCATTCATTATTTACCCTGGTTATCAACTGCAGACTCTAAAGTGTTCTTGGCTTCTGAGCTGTAAATCATGAAATGGAATAATATCAGGGCTGAAGGGGAAAAGCAAATTGAGATCAATCCTACAGAAGAGTACAAACTAATAACACTCGTTGTCTCTTTGGAGAATTGGAATGAGATTTTATCACAGGAGGTTGTTGACAACGTTATGACAAAGCAATTTCCACCCTAACCTGAGGGCACCATTCCCATGGGATAGAACCGAGGTTTCTTTCATTTACATGCGGGTCAAACATTCAATTGATTTTTAACTGTCCATTTTATTGTTTTTCAATATAAAAGAAAAAAATCCAATTTTAGGGGATTGGTTCCCACAGACAAGCTCTTCAGAGCATAAAATCACAGGGTTCAGCCCCCGTGGTGCGTTTCCTGCCTGCCTGTGCGTCAGACTCTGCTACCACGCAGGCTGCGAGCACGTGGTGCAGGCCAGTGGGCAAAGATGCTGGGGGGAGCCCAGGACAGGGGTTGGCTGGGACTGTCGAGGCTCTGCTACAAGCCTATCCCACGTGGCCTCTGCCCCTTTCTCTGCCTTCTTTCCTGTGGAAAAGGCCCATTTGTTCACTCTCTGAGGTTAGGAGTGTGACAAGTTTTCACAAGTCATCAGCCATTTGTACTGGAGTGAGAACCGTGTTTATCAGGATCACCCAGCTTCCCGCACGGGTGGGACACTCTGGCTGTGGCCGAGGGAATAAGAAAGCATCCTTGAGCAGTGGTCCTCCATGATCCCCCCATGGCCCAGGGCCACCCGGAGATGCTTGTGACAACCACAGATCCCTGGAGCAGCCATGGACCCCTTGGTCAGAGGTCCTCAGTGATCCCCCCATGGCCCAGGGCCACCTGGAGACGTTCATGATAGCCACAGATCCCTGGAGCAGTCACAGATCCCTTGGGCAGAGGTCCTCCACATTCCCCTCACTGGCCAGGGCCACCTGGAGACGTTCATGATAGCCACAGATCCCTGGAGCAGTCACAGATCCCTTGGGCAGAGGTCCTCCACATTCCCCTCACTGGCCAGGGCCACCTGGAGACACTGTTACCTCCACAGAGTCCTGGGCTTCACGCCAGGAACTGTACCCATGAGCAAGATCTGATGGACTTAAAATACCCCCAAATGTCTTATTACTGATCCAAGATACTGTGTTCCCTTAAGTCATCAAAACCTAGTGGGGTCTTGTGGGGAAGCACAGGGAGATGCCCACAGCACAGTGTGAAGCGGGAGGCACCCGGACCGAGGCAGAGGAAGAGGGCTCAAGTCGCACAGCCACAGTGGGCCCCAGGGTGATGGCCCACGCTCAACATCCACATGTCACATGGAGGCAGGATCCACTCCAAGTGGTGTTGAGATCCTGCCCACGAGGACAAACACAAGAATTCTTGGCAACGTCAACGCTGGAGACCAGGCCTATCTGGGCTGCGGTGCTGGGCACCTCTGCTGTCCACATCTGCCTCTCAGGCACTCCACACACCAGCCAGAGACTGGAGGAAGAGGGTCCCTGGGAAGGGCTGGTGAGTATTTGACAAATCCAGTTCCAGACGCAAGCCCAGTGTCGACTCAGGTGCCCCAAATCAGAGGACGGGGGAGACTAGAGACCAGAACCCTTCGGGGACTTTTGGAAGAGGATTGCAACCTGGGAGTCATGCGGGTGCACGTGCTAACGGTGGGGATGACTGTTCAGATGGGAAGATTTCTTTTCTCTGACTTCTACCTGTAAGAACTATGTTCCTGGGGTGGCCTCTTCATTTTACGAAGATTAACTTGGGAAGGAATTTAACCTAAGTGCCTGCTCCTCGGTGACTGGGAGGAGGTGAGCCTGGGCCCCCGAGTCCTCTCTGCAGGCTGATTCTCACCATCGTCCATAGAACATTACTGTTTAATCTTGTTTTCTATTGCTGCCGTAACCAATCACCACCAACCTGTTAGCTTCAAACCACACAGCTCTATCGTCTCTCACTGTTCTAGAGATCGGAAGTCAGTGTGGGTTCTGCTGGGTCCTGGGCACAGGATCTCGTGGGCTGAGCTCAAATCTCCTGCAGGGCTGCATTCTTTACCGGAGACGCCGAGGAAGGAGGCGCTCCCCAGGGTGCTGGCTGAGTTCAGTTCTTGTAGCGGTGGGACTGAGTCCCTGCCTCCTCTGGTCCACCCCATCCTCTGATTTGGGTATCCGTCCTCTCCTCTGTGTCCTCAGCCAGGGACAGCTTCCTCTAGTGTGTCCTGTCCTCTGATAGGGGCACCATCTCCTCAGCCAGGACTGAGATAGGTCTTTTCCCCTAGAGGTCCCCACATTCCCCATTAGTTCCCCCGTGGCCCCTGCTGCAATGGTGGGACAAGAGCCTCTCCCACGTGGGCTCTCCGACCCCTTTCCCTGCCTTGGGCCCAGGGAAACTGTCTGCTTTCAAAGGCCCCTGTGGTTAAATAGGGCCCACCTGAATAACCCAAGGCAATCTATTTTCAGGATCCATAATCCTAAGGATACCTGCAAAGATCCTTTTGCCACACAAGACAACCACACGTGCAGGTCACAGGGACCGGGGTGATGTCGTCGGGCCTCCCACTGGCCATGCCCTGCAGTGATGGACCTGTTGCCACATAAGCCATACCTCCATCTCAGGAAGCATCTGGGGTTGGGCTGCAAGAGAGAAACACGCCCTGGACCTTGAGAGGCCACGCAGCAGGTCTCTGATGGAGTCCAGGAATCTGGACAGTTGACCTATGTGTCCGTGGATTCTACAAGAGCCATTGTCCATATTTCAACACGAAGGTCATTAAAAATATCTTGGGAGAAGTAAGTGCCTTGTGGGAATACTTGGAAATAATCGAGGAGGTGCAGATTGAGGTAGAAAAAATTTTATGTCATGTGGTTAAAGATGAATGCAGCAAGAGGGACCTTGTTCTCCCAAGAATTGGGTGCAGCCTGAGTTAAATTCCTGAAAATGTAAGTCGCCCGTCCCCTGTCAATAGCAGTGGGTGTCTATGCTGCTCCTGGTGAATAAAAATGAATTGCCAAGGAGGAGCATTTTGGGGAGTCAGGTGGCACCTTGGTTGGCATTGGGATGAATTTCTATGAAAAGAAGAAAAGGTCGTGTTCATTTACCAAAACTGATTTTTAATAGGAAAGGTAAAAATATACTTATGTTTTCATTAGCATCTGTCTTAAATGTCAGATGTCTCAAAAAGCATCCCCTGACGAGAATACGTTAGTGATACATAATAACTTAACGCATTCTAGAAACTCAGGACAAAGACCTTTGAGGAAAGATGTTTTTGAGGATTTTTGTCCTGTTTGTATCACCTTTGCTAAAAGTCTAGGATAAGAAGTTTGAGCCGACTAAACGTGAAAAGAAAGACCTCTCAGTACAGCGAGGAAAAGTAAAATGTAAATTGTATAATTGCATATATGGGATGAACTTGAAATGAATGGAATTTTTACCATGCTATATAGTGTGGTATTTATGGACAGTGTGGTATTTATGTACATGGTGGTATTAATGTAGTATTCATGTACATTGTAGTATTGATGTAGTAAGTACATTGTAGTATTGATGGAGTATATATGTAGCATTTATGTACATTGTAGTACTTATACACATTTTAGTGTTTTTGTAGTATTTATGCACATTGTAGTATTTCTGTACATTTAATATTTATGTACATTGTGGTATTTATATAGTATTTATGTACACTAGTATTTATATAGTATTTATGTACATTGTAGTATTTATGTACTATTTATGTACATTGTAATATTTATGTACATTGTAGTATTTATGTACACTGCAGTATTTATGTACATTGCAGTATTTATGTAGTATTTATGCACATTACAGTATTTATGTGGTATTTATGTACATTTCAGTATTTATTATTTATGTACATTTCAGTATCTATTATTTATGTGCATTTCAGTATTTATTTAGTATTTATGTACATTTCAGGATTTATTTAGTATTTATGTACACTGCAGTATTTATGTACATTGCAGTATTTATATAGTATTTATGTACATTTTAGTATTTATTTATGTACATTGACAAAGGCTTTCTCCTCGACCAAACATTATTCCTGGCTCCTCTGTGTTCTCTTCTCCACGTGACCTTGATCTTGGACTTTCTCGTGTGTCCTTACTGAGCCCAGTTTTGGCAAGAATTCTGTTAGGTCTGTGTAGAGTCACCCTATTCTGGAAGCCTCTTGGTAATTTTTCACGCACAGAGCCCGCACTCTGCCTCTTGACTATAAATCCCCACTTGTTCTTACTGTGTTTGGAATTTAGTTTAATCCTTCCCCCCTTTCCAATAGTCTAGAATAAAGTCTTCCTTGCCATTTTAACAACTGCCATAACTTTTTTTCACTTAAAAGCATTATACGGTGTGGATTTTTATGCATATATTGCAGTTGGAATATTTCTTTACAAATAAAATGAAGTAGGCTGATTAGAATGAATATTTTTTTTCATTAAGCTGGTTTTAACGGTTTGTCCTTCACTAGAGAACTTTCAGAATTACAGGAGGTTATTAAATAATAGCCATGTTTGGACCTGATGTCATGTAAGTCAAATCAATCTCATCTTACTTTTAGGAACAACCATTAAACTGAAAAGGAAACACTGATCTTTGCAAAAAGTCAAGCACCACATCCCATTCACTTTACGTTATAGACACTCAATAAAGAGAGGAGTCAAAAGGTATTCTCTGAAATTATAGGTATATAATTTATGTAATTCATAATTGTATATGTACATATGTTTATGTGTATGCATACATATTATATTTAGTTAGTTATAGTGGTATTTCCCTATATCCACTGTTGAGGAATTTCAAACAAGAAATTTGGAAAGAGATGACACAGGAGAGGAACAAATCCTTTCTCATGGAACTTTTAGTTTATTTACACATTTTTTGTTTGTAAAAATTTATGGGATACATGTGCAATTTGGTTACATTGATAGATTGTGTAGTGGATGGATTATTAAATAAAGTAATCAACCTTCTACTAGAGTCCTAGCTAAAAGTAAAAATTGAAAAAAGCACTACCACTTCCTACCACTTCGTGGATGCAGAAAGGGCTCAGATCATGAGTAACTCGTCAGCAAGCTACCCAGGCATCCTGAGGAGAGGAAGACCTGAGGAAGCCCCAAAGCAGACAGAAAAAAAGAACAACAAAAACCTCAGAGAAAGAAGCATATTTCCACATTCAGCTGCCTTTGCACACATCCAGGCAAGTGTGGATGTATTTTGGGAAATTCTATGTTACCGTGTTACTGTTAAAATTAGCTGGTTGAAATTGAAAAAAAATGCCACAGGCGGAGTGGAAATTGGGGTTGAAAGTCTAACTAGTTCCTGAACCCACTGGACAAAAGTAGGCAAGTTGCTGAAGTGTTCTGGGCTTGGTTCCTTATTTTCAAACCAGAGAAGACGAAAGCACCTTCATATGGCTATCCTGGGAATTGCATATGAAGTTGCGTGTGGAGAAACTCACTGTGCACAGGGCTTGGTGTATAAAACACTAAATAAACATCAGCGATTCCGTCTCCAAATCTTTACTTCCCTCTTTGTTACCTGTCTGTATCGTTGCACAGTCATCCCACAATATCCATGAAGAATTGGTTCCAGGACCTCCCACAGATACCAAAACCATCGGATGCTGAAGTTCCTTATTGAACATGGTGGAGTATTTGCAGGTAACCTACATACATCCTCCCACAGACTGTAAATCATCTCTAGATTATCTATGATATTGAATACAATGTAAGTGCTATGTAAAAAGTTGTCATACTATGTAGTTTAGGAAATAATGACCAAAAATATCTGTACATGTTCAGTACAGACTCCATTTTTTGTTTCCCAAACATTTTTGATCTGTGGTTGGTTGAAGTCACAGATGTGGAGCCCATGAATCTTGAAGGTCAACTGTACATAGACATACCTCAGAGATATGGTGGGTTTGGATCCAGAACACCACAAGAAAGTGAACCTCACAACAAAGCAAGTCACATTATTTTTTTGGATTTCTTACGCATCTAAAAGTTATGTTTACACCATACCATAGTCTATTAAGTGTGCAAGAGCATCATGTCCAGAAAAAGTGCATATCTTCACTAAAGAATATTTTATTGCCCCCAAAATGCTAAGGATTGTCTGAGCCTTCACGAGTCATGATCGCTCGCTGGTGGAGGGTCCTGCCTCCATGGTGATGGCAGCTGACTGAGCAGGGTGGTGGTTACGAAGGGTGGGGTGGCTGTGGCAATTTGTTAAAATAACACAATGAAGTTTACAGCATCAACTGGCTCATCCTTTCATGAAAAATTTCTCTGTGGCCTGTGATGCTGCTGATACCATTTTACCCACAGTAGGACTTCTTTCAAAATTGCAGTTAATCCTCTCAGTCTCTGCTGCTGCTTTTTCAACTAAGCATATGTAATATTCTCAATCCTTTGTTCTCATTTCAACAATGTTTACAGCATCTTCACCAGGGGTATATTCCAACCCGCCAAAAAAAAAAAAAAAAAACACTTTCTTTCCTCATCCCTAAGAAGCAACTCCATGTCCATTCAAGTTTCCTCATGAGATTGCAATTCAGTACCATCTTCAGGCTCCACTTCTAATTCCAGTTCTCTTGCTATTTCCACCACTTCTGCGGTTATTCTCTCCACCAAAGTGTTCAATCCCTCAAACTCATCTATGAGGGTTGAAAATTAACTTCTTTGAAATTTCTGGTAATGTTGATATTTGGACCTTGTTCTATAAATAACTAGTGTTACTAATGGCACCTAGGAGAATGAGTCCCTTTCCAGAAGGTTTTTGATTTACTTTGCCCAGATCCATCAGAGGACTCACTGTCTATGGCTACTATGCCCTTTTGAAATGTATTTCCTTTTTTATTTTCTTTTTTTTTGAGACAGTCTCACTCTGTCCCCCAGGCTAGAGTGCAGTGGCACAATCTCAGCTCACTGCAACCTCCACCCCTGGCTTCAAGCAATTCTCCTGCCTCAGCCTCCTGAGTAGCTGTGATTGCAGGTGCCCGCCACCACGCCTGTCTAATTTTTGTATTGTTAATAAAGGTGGGGTTTCACCATATTGCTTAGGCTGGTCTTGAACTCCTGACATCAGGTGATTCACCCACCTCAGCCTCCCAAAGTGCTGGGATTACAGGCATGAGCCACCACACTTGGCCTGAAATGTATTTCTTAAATAATAAGACTTGAATGTCAAAATGATTCCTTGATCCCTAGGCTGCAGGATGGAAGTTGTGTTACCAGGCACGTGAATGAAAACCGTATTAATCTCCTGCACATCTCCATCAGGGTTCCTGGGTGACCAGGTGCATTGTCGATGAGCAGTAACAATTTGAAGGGAAGATTTTTTCTGAGCAGTAGGTCTCAACAGTGGGCTTAAAATATTGGGTAAACCACACTGTAAACAGATGTGCTGTCATCCAGGCTTTGTTTTTCCATTTCTAGAGCACAGGCAGAGTAGATTTAGCATCATTCTTAAGGGCACTAGGATTTTCGGCATCTTAAATAAATATCGGCTTCAAGTTTAAGTCACCAACGTATGAGCCCCTAACAGGAAGGTTAGCCTGTCCTTTGAAGTTTTGAAGCAAGACATTGACTTCTCTTCTCTAGCTCTGAAAGTTCGAGATGGCATTTTCTTTCCAATAGAAGGCTATTTCATCTACACTTAAAACCTGTTGTTTAGAGTAGCCACCTTTATCAATAATCTCAGCTAGATCTTCTGGAGAATTTGCTGCAGCTTCTCCGTCAGCACGTGCGGCCTCACTTCACACTTTTACGTTACACAGATGGCTTCTTTCCCTCAACCTCACAGCTTCAAACTCCTCTTCTGCAGTTTCCTCACCTTTCTCGGCCTCTGCAGAATCGAAGAGAGTTATGGCCTTGCTCTGAATTCGGCTTCTGCTTAAGGGAATGCTGTGGGTGGTTTGATCTTCTATCAGATCTCCATCTCAGCCATGAGGCTGTTTCACTTCTTATCATCTGTGTGTTCACTGGCGTGATACTTCTAACTTCTTCAAGAACTTGTTCTTTGCAGGGGCCACTGGGCTGTTCGGCACAAGAAGCCTAGGTCTTGGTCTGTCTCAATTTTCAACATGGCTTCCTCACTAAGATTAATCATTTCCAGCTTTGCATTTAAAGGAAAAGAAGTGTAAATTTTTCTTTTACTTGTGCACTTAGAGTTCATTGTAGGGTTACTGACTGAGGCCGACATTTAATACTGTTGTATTTCAGGGAATACGGAGGCCTGAGGAGACAGAGGAAGACAGGAGAAGGCGGGTCAGTGGAGTAGTCAGAAGACACATCTATCCATGAAGTTGCCACCTTCTATGGACGTGATCTGTGGTGCCCCAAAACAGTTACAGCAGTGGCACCAAACATCACTGACCACAGAGCACTAAACCAGAATAATGAAAAGCTTCAGAACATTGGGAGAATTGTCAAAACGTGACATAGAGACCCGAAGCGAGCACACATGGTGGGAAAATGCCGTTGATAAACTTGCACAATGCAGGGTTGCCACGAACCTTCAATTTGTAAGAAACACATGATCTGTGAAGTGCCGTGAAGTGAAGCTCCATAAATCGAGGTGTGCCCGTACTTGTCGCATTGTCCTGATTGTCCAACCTTTTGCTGAATTCACCTCCTCAATATGAAGGCTCATTTATGAAACACAGACCACAACAGGGTCTTTTTCTGATATGAAACATCAAGGTCTTTATCCAGATTGAAAGCCTTTGCTGGCATCTTGGTGGGTGGAGGGCCTGGGAAACTCCTCAGCCAGGTGGGATCATGAGAAGCAGGGGATCTCTGAAGCTTCTGTGCTCCTGACAGCAATGATGTCCTTGGTGTGTCACTGGGGGGAAAGCCTCAGCTGTTGGGTGGAGGTATCTGGGCCAATCCCAGCTTCTCTTCTTAGTTTAACCTGGCCTTGGTCAAATTCCTCCTCAGCTTCAAATTATCAGGTGTTTCCTCATATGTAAAATGGAGTTTATACTATTATTTGTCAGTATAAAGATTAAATAGGGTAATTCAAGTCAAACTCCCTACACAATCAAAATTGTCAATACAATGCATTAACTATGAGCAGAGCTATTGGCTGATGATCTTGTGTAAACTGCCTTATGCCAGGTGCTTTCCACTATCTCACTGAGTTCTGACCGTTCTTGAGATGGGCATTGTCATCTCCGTTGTAAAGGATGAAGAAAATGGAATGCAGGACAATTAAAGCAAAAAAAAAAATCCCAATTTGCACAGTAGGAAATCACCTTGGATCCAATCCTGCCTAATCCCTGGTGCTGCTTGTTAAATATTCTAGCTCTCTGAACTTTGAGACGGTTGCATCAAAGGTCCTCACCAGGTCTCAGGGCTTCCACCTGTGAAATGCGAGTGGACACGAGTTCTGTGCAGGCTGTGCCTCTGTCAAACTGGTTCCCAGGGTAAGGACAGGCAGGGAAGACGTGGGCCACCATGACCAGGACCCACGGAGCAGGTGGAGCCGCACATTTCTGTGGCATCACAGAAGCAGTCCAGAGTCCGTGCTCCTCTTCCATAACACTCTGCCCTTGATTGAAGATGGACCACATTGCTGTCATTATTATTTACGCCAATAAATGATGATCAATTATGCCCGGTTACTAATAATATACTGCTTATTTTGCAAACTTCTCTATGCTTAGTCATTAGTGGTTTCGAAGGAGTGAAAATTCTACATAACATAAACAGTTTTTGTATTCCTAAAAGAGTGTCTGTAGATTGCTCCTGCTTAGAAGGTGATTGGCGGCTGAAACTAAACGTATATTTGATTATTTGAAGTAGATGTGATTTCTCAGGGCAGAGTTATTTAGATTTCACTTCAGAAACCCTAGTAATCTGTTTCTATGCGTGCACTTCTGGTATAAATTTATTCTTGAATCATTTGTTCTAAAAAGCCAAATTCAGAAATGAAATTGAGCCTGGATGAGTCAGTTATAGGTAAATTGTAGTTTTCTTGTAACTGAGTCATAGTGCAATGAAACCCAGTAAAGGCACAAAACAGTTACAGGATAAGCTCATCAGATGACTAATCCAATCATCCTAGCAAGGATTCAACAGTCAATATGATGGAGACACTGTATGTCATGATTAAACGTAGCAGGGCAAAAGAAAGTTATTAAATAGAAAACAACTAATCACATGCAAAACAACCACCATTCCTGCTATGTGTAGAATATTTATTAATGCGTTAACTATTGATTAACAGACACACACAAAATTTTTTACTGCCCCTTGTAAGTCAAATGATTCAGATACCAATTGTATTACCTATGAAAAGAGCAAGAAAGCCTCATATTTGTTTGTACTTTGGTTTATTTTGCATAATTTCTGTGTTCCTGAACAAGAACTATGCAGTATTCTTGCTGCTATGTGGGGGGAACAAGAAGCAACCACATGAAAACAGAAAATGAAGCAAGGAGAAAGCCTCTTCTTTTGTTCAGCAGTACTAAACATGAAACAATGGAGCCACGCAAAAGTAGAAGCCACAGAATCTATAGAAACCCAAGAGCATACAGGATTCTGAAATAGACACGCCAAAGATCCAAATGAATCTTTTCACAGATAGCAATAGCCGTGCGATCGTGGCTTGTGCAATGCTACCAAATATAACTCTGATTTTAAGTTGGTATGAAAGAAATGGATTGTGTACTGAAGAGGGAAGTAGGAAGGAAGCTGGTATTCCAAGATCTTCCCAGCCGCTCGCAGAGGTGTGTGACACTATTACGCATCCTTTGAAGTGGAGGAGATTAAGGGGACAGCTCACTGTGGGGAAGAAATTTCTACTTGGAACAGAGGGCACAGAAGGACCCGCAAAGCTATTTGAGATAAGATGCAAAGGAGTCGCAAAAGAACCTATGGCCCTCTCTCTTTCAAAATAAAATTTTGTGGAATTTTTATCGTCCCATGGATTATATGTAAGTACTATTTCCGAGACGTTTCTGATTCAATAATCAAATAAAATGACTGGCGCCATGTGTCATCCGCCTCATGTTAATTGCAGTTGTCTGTCATCTCCTCTTGGCTCCATCCACAGTATTTATTGAACAGCCCTCATCTGCATGGGACTGTGAAGGTGCCGTGCGGGGCGGAGATGAAGTGGCAAGGTGCTTCTCCCCTCAGTGAATTTCCATAATAACTGGAATGCCCTCTGCCACTCGCCAGCCAGGATCAGAAACAAGCGTGCCAGTGCCTGCCTCGGAATAGAAATGGCAGGAAGCCAAACCCTCCCAGGAGGAGGTGACTGGGATGCTAGGCCACATTTTTACAGGGCTTTCAGCTTCCCACAACCCTGCTTCCATACACACCGTTGTCTAAGAAGCACCAGTGAAGAAATGAGGAGTGCCGTTGCTCAGCGCTTGCTGTTGACAAGGAATGGGACCTGCAGCTGAAGCAGGCCAGCCTCCTTACTAACCAGCTCATTAAACACTTCTTGGATGTGATACAATTCCACATGTACTGCTGGGCAGGGGTGACGTTTTACAAAGTTTGAAGTGTTTTGATTGAGAACATCTCAGCAGCCAAGTCAGGTTTTCTTCCCTGATTCAAGTTATCTCAATACAGCTAATAAATATGAACCACAGTTCAGAGACAGTTGGGTCAGTGGATATATAGATGATAAAGAGATGAAGGATAGAGGCACAGATTGATACATAGATGATAGGTGATATCTAAATAGTAGATAGATAGGTAGATACATAGAGAGATGAGATAGATAGGTGTTAGGTGGATAGATAGATGTTAGATAGCTTAGATGACACAGATGATAGATAAATAGATCATAGATGCATAGATGAGACAGATAAGTAGATGTTAAGTGATGGAAAGATGATAGATTAGATGGATGACAAATGAATAGATAGAAAATGATGGATAGATAGATGTTAGACTAGATAGATAGACAGATAGATAGATAGATAGATAGATATGATAGAGAGATGATAGATAATAGATGATCGATAGATTATAGATAGATGGATAGAGATGATAGATGATAGGCAATAGATAGATAGAGAGAGATAGCTAGCTAGATAGATGATAGATAGATAGATAGTAGATGATAGATAGGTAGATAGATAGAGAGATAGATATAATATGATAGATGGATAGATTATAGATTAGAGAGAAGATAGATAAATCTGACATCCATAGCTTACATGTAGATCAGAGATCAGAATGATTCTTTTTTATTTTTGATGGTGAACCATCACTATACTGAAGATTCTAATTTTATCTGTAATATTTTACTTATTGTATTAAAACTTTAAGGCCAATATGTTATAATATTAATAATTGTGGTTTCAAGGAGGTGGGCATTTGGCTGTTTATGGCATTGTCTGCTTTTCTCCCCCTTTAAAATTATAATTATCTACCATTTTACAATTTTTAAACAAATTTAATGATTTTCCAAAACAACTTAGCTTTTCACATCTGCTAGTGGTTAAAGTAGTTTCTTCCGCTGCACCTAAAGGAAGAGCTTTTCTAGGAAGAACATTTCTGAAGAGCTTTCCTTCCCAGCCTTATGAGTTTCCCCCAGAAAGTTCCCCGCTTCAAGTGCTTTGAGAGGAAAAGGCTCCATGGCAGTGAGGGGTGTGGGAAAGGATAAAGAGGAGGCTCGGTTTCAGAGAAGCCACGGCCTCCACATGTCTAGCGTCTGATCTGAAGTCTGGTCTGAGGTTGAGAGAACACCCATATAAATTTCCTGGTTCTGTCTTGGAGGAAGGAGAGACCCCGAAAGGTGCCCGGCACTGTCCTCTGGCCACTGGCTCATCAATTTGTGGCACTGCCCGAGTCCCCAGCCGGCCTCTCTGTGTCCTGACTGCACAGCTGCCTCTGCTGTGACCCTTCCCAAGAGACTGACCAGTAAATCGACTTGGGCCCAGAAAGACGGTGCAGGAAATGGGCTTCTGTTCGCTAGAGTGCTTCAGAGCTTCCTGGATTTTACTGTTTTGAAAACGTTTGTTTAACATTGGCCCAGGGTACCAAGGCTGCAGGTGCCCATTTTATGAATCAGATAAATTCTCACTTGTTCACTGCAGTTGTAGACATTTTCCCCACAGACACTGCAGCTCCCTGTTTCATTAGTAAATGCCACACATTGGAGAATCAGGTTCTGCAGGAGGTTGGCTGAGCGTTTTGCCCACCGCAGGCCTCACTCATGCACAGACACATTCATTATTGATGACACCAACCATCCTGGAATGCGCAACGTGGCCTTTTTGTTTGATTGATCGTTTCATTTTGCTCAGATACATGGCTGTGTCTAGGTGGTAGGGGACACTTCCATCGGAAAGGCAGAGCAATTTGGGTTCTGGAGGCAGACGTGGCTTCTGGAGTCACATTTGAAAAATAGGTGCCTCTGGCAACTACCTTATGCCTCCCAGCCTCAGTTTTCTCACCTGCAAAATGAGTAGGGTAATATTCTCCGCCACGTGTGGTTATGATCTCATGCAAGTCCTTAGCATGGTGCCTGACATGCAGTAATAAAAATCCAATATGTGTTAACGTTTGGGCATCGCAACAGCAAAAATGGTTGTGTAAGTAATGGTCATGGCAGTGTTCCTCCTGTGTGTAACCGGAAGAACAAAATCACAAGGGAAGGGCCTCTGGAGGGGCAGAAGGGAAGTGCTCCCAGGGGAAAACGCAGCATCATGTGAACGCTCTGCTCAGGCCAGGCAGCGGGGGGACTTGGACAGCCGGAGGCTGGGAGCTGGGGCCAAGCCCTGTGATAAACGAGTGTATTTACTGTTTTCGTTCACACACTAAACTGTATTTCCCATTCAGATTGAGGCTTTCAAATGTGGCAACTAATTTCCGCTTAATACGAAAGACAAAACACTATATTCAAGAAGTGATGCTTCATCCTAAACCCTCAGATACTTCACGGACCTTTTTGTTTCTTTTCTTTTCTGTTTTCAGACAGGGTCTCATTCTCTCACCCAGGCTGGAGTGCAGTGGTGGGGTCACGGCTCACGGCAGCCTCTAACTCCTGGGCTCAAGGCATCCTCCCACCTTAACCTCCCTAATAGCTGAGACTACAGATGTGCGCCACCACATATCTGTAATTTTCATTTTTATTTTTTGTAGAGACGGGTCTTGCTATGTTGCCCAGGTTGGTTTTGAACTCTAGATTTCAAGCAATCCTGCCACCTTGGCCTCCCAAAATTCTGGGATTACAGGCATGAGCCACTGCACCCAGCCCGTTTCCTATTCATATCTCCTGGTGATGGGGGGGTTCTTCCAGCATCGGCTTGTGTGTGGAAGCTTCCCATTGTAATGTAATCAGCAAATGGACAGGAAGGAGGAAAGCCTCGATTGTATGACTAAGCAGCCATAATGAGGAATTCAAAAAGGCAAGTTCTGAATTCATGGCAATGAGTGGACAATCCCCCAGCAAAATATGCTGTTGAGTTTCAGGGTCCACCTCTTTTCTCCTCCAAAACTGCTGTCTTTCTACCTAAGCATTAAGATTTCAAAATGAGAAAGCACCTTTGGAAATGGTGGGAAAACAAGCCGCAGCCTGTGTGTGGGCTCAGAGGCATTATGGTATAGAAAGGTTAGATCCTCACGAGAACTTAGCCTGGAATTACATCTTGTTTTCCCACAACCTTTTGGAAAGAAGAGCAATAGTGACCTGGAATGCTTCCAGAATATGACACAACAGCTCAGTCTCTGAATGTAGGACCACATGAGATAAACAATATGAAAAAAAAAATAAGAAGTGTCAGGTGCAACATGACTCTTGATGTTGCATATTTGAAAGACAATCACGGAAATGGGAAACCGGGACTGGTCTACGTGGCCACGGAGCTGTCTTGACCTGCACCCACGACGAAGACTCAGTCTGGTGTTTTCCCGGCTTGTGCTTTTTACTAAAATCCTGCTCGGCAGATACACACAAGCATATTTGCCTATGCAGTGGCCTGAGAGACTGAGTTAATCCGAAGAGACTTTGCACAGCCGTGGCCGTGCACTTTTAGAGAACAAGAGGAGGAGAGGAGGCAGCTTATATCACTGTTATGTTAAAGCTTGCTGACTCTGACAGGAAAATAAAAGTCCTCCTCACTCTCCTCTGCCTCCGATGGGTTCAGCTGTCCTGTCTGTGCCCCTAGAGTTCGCTCACCTGGTGATGAATCTTATGCCACGTCATTTCGTCTGAGGGAGAAAAGCCTTGAGCCAGAATAATCCTTTCCCCTCAATGCAGAATATTAAGAATGGGGCAAGTAGAAGAACTTTTGAGTGAAGATGCCTCTCCTCTCTGAGACTCTGCAAAATTCTGGAGAGGGGGTTGGATAGAAAAAAAAAGTGGTGCTGGGTACGGGCGTTTGGCTTGTAGAGCTCAGATGTGTCCACACACCTGTGTTTGTAGGAATCTCTAGCAAGATGAACCACAGGCCTCATAAATATCTGTTCCATGGCTAACCAGCTATTCAGAAGAAGGTGTCATTAGCAACGAGTTGCTAAACCATGCTTGCAAATGGTTAAGGCTGGGAAGCAGAATTTGCCCTTTTTGTTACAAAATAACTATTCCAAATGAAATAGCCACAGCCCTCTAAGACCCCAGTGTCCTAGGTTAAATCATCAAAAATTCAGTCAGTTTTCTATTTTGCTTTTTTTCCTAAAGGATGGTCATATTCCACACTTAAACAGATGCCTTCCTTGGCCTGGTGTGATGCCAATTTTCTTTTTTTCTTTTTTTAGCAGTTACCAGGGAGGCCGTCCTTGTGGTGCCAACGGTGGCATCCAGGGCTGTAATTTTTCCAAATTACTGGTTTTGTTTAGCAGAATGGAGTTGGCTATCCATAGCAATCCCTGACAGCATCGTGCGGTATGTTTAGACCTGCAAAGCAATTAGGAGAATCTCAGAGGACACCCCACACACAGCTGATTTTCCTGTGAAAACCCAGCCAGTATCTCAGAGCCGTGCAATGGAGAAAAGCTTTCCAGCCTTCAGCTTTAAAACTCACTGGCATATGCTTTCTTCGTTCATCTTGGAGGGCTGCGCTGTCCTCCCACCACAGGCACCTTGAGTGGGTCCTGAGCCACTTGCTCTGTTGGCCCTGAAGCTCAGCTCTGAGGACAGGGGGAGACTGGCACCCCCTTCCGCTGGTGCTGTCAGGCTGTGGCAGACGTGAGTGGCACTCACCCATCACAGGCCGCCTGCTCTTCACAGACCAACTCATCTTCGCTCGTCAAATTCCTGCTAACTCTTCAGGATCCAATTCAAATATTACCTGTGTGATAAATGGATCCAAATTTTACCAAAGAAAAAGTAAATCGCTTATTTCCATTGTATTTTATAAACACATCCCCTTTAGCACATCCTTTTCTCTGGGTATTTATTTACGTTTCTGACTGCCCTGTTCCCCATTAGCACATCCTTTTCTCTGGGTATTTATTTACGTTTCTGACTGCCCTGTTTAGGGGATCCGTTCCTCCAGCACGATTGCAAACTTTTACACCTGCTGCCAACTGCCCTAAAGCTCCACACAATGCCTACATTTCAGGGTACAGGAAAGGTTTATGGTAAATTTTGGAATGCACCCCCTGGCTTAAATTGACTTTATGCCTGTGACGTTTTCAATGTGCCTGTGGTTTCTTCTTTGAAATTAGAAATGGCATCTATGTCATCATGCAGATTATACTCACACAGAAAATGCGACTGATGAAAATAATCTTAATTTCCTTGTTTTTCAAGAAGATGAACTCTGACAGGAAAGGCTTCTTTCAAATTATTTATTTATATGTTTATTTATTTATCTATATATTTTGGGAGACAGAGTCTCACTCTGTTACCCAGACTGGAGTGCAATGGCACAATCTCAGCTCACTGCAACCTCCACCTCCTGAGTTCAAGCAATTCTACTGCCTCAGCTTCCCAAGTAGTTGGGACTACAGGTGCGTGTCACCACACCCAGCTAATTTTTTTGTATTTAGTAGAGATGGGGTTTCACCATTTTGCCCAGGCTGGTCTCGATCTCCTCAGTTCAGGCAATCTGCTCACCTCAGCCTCCGAAAGTGTTAGGATGACAGGCGTGAGCCGCTGTGCTGGGCCCCTTCAAATTTTCATCTGTTTCTTCCTTGACTGAGGGCTGAAAATCTGCAGACTGCTAGTTGTGGGCATGTTCAGATATCCCACACACAAACTTATATAAAAATTCATCAAGTGGAAGAGAGAATGCTTGGTCGTGCTACCTAGGCATGATTTCCTTCTTTTTTTTTTTCCTGTTTTAAAATTTTACTTTAAGTTCTGGGATGCATGTGCAGAAACTGCAGGTTTGTTACATGGTTTCTGATTGACATGCAGGGTCATTTTCACTCTCCGTGCAAAGAACAGAATGGGCCGGTTTCCACCCTGATTTTACCACACGCAGAAGTGATGGCAACGGTTTAAAGGGACGCGGCTTCCATTTGCTGATTACATTACAACGGGAAGCTTCCACACTCAGGCTGATGCCATCAGAGCCCCCCACCAGGAGATATTAATAGAAGAGGGGCTGGGTGCCGTGGCTCATGCCTGTAATCGCAGAACATAGCACCTGGAACGTGGGTTCTGTGTTCTTGCCTCCTCAGCCCTGAGCGTCTCTGTCCAAATGAGAAGAAAGGAGAAAGGAGAAGTCACTCCTGCCTCCCACGAAGAATCGCAAGAGTAGGCTGAGCATTGATATTATTTTATTTTGCAAAGTTGCTGACATTGAAAAGGAACACAGAAACATTTTTAAAACAAAAACATAAGACAATTTCTCCTCATGCCTTTGAATTCTAACTCGCTTTCGGAAACATCTCTTGGTTAAGGTTCAGCCCCATTCTTGAAATCCTGTAATCTCTTTCAGTACAGAGACTCGCCGGCTCCAATATCTTCCTAGGTTATGACATGCTCTCCTTATAGGAGAAACCAACCAGCACTTGATACAAGAACAGAGAATGGCTCTGAGTACAGCAGTCATCATGGCCGGAGTTCCCTGTACTCATGTCCTGTCCATTCCGTAGCACATGAGAGGGCCACGCAGAGGGACATCGCAGTCACAGCACACCTGAGATGTGCCCAGTAAATATTCACCAGATTATGGAACTAACATATAAACTTTAATACCAGAGAAAAATCTACGTGACCCTTTTGGTGCCACCCCTACCCAAACAAAAATGAGGAATTGTCCAGCAGAATTCTCCCATCAAAAATTTCATTGCCCTTTTTCTTATGGTCCCATTGGTTGGGACAAAATAAAGGGCATTTACACAAATGTTATTCCAAAGGGTCCAATATAATAACGCCAGAAACAGCTACTACTCATTCAGTATCTTCTACGTGTGAGCCAGTGGCCACGAAAACTTCCTGGAGCCTTCACAACAGCCTTTTACAGGAATCGCTGGTGTGCTCCGTTTCATAGTAAAGCAGGCTGGGGCCATGGTCAGGTGAGGAGCTGAAATCCAAATCTGCTTATTGGTTTAGTTTCTTGGACACGTCCTAGGGAGCACAGCTACCTCCAAGGCAGGCAGGTGGCACACTGGGGCACTGAAGGAGCTGTGTACCCCTGGGCCTCACACACATGCACTGCCGAGGTCACCCTGGGGCAGGGACAGCACTCACAGGGCTCACGGCCCCTCTGGCTTCACCGTCCCACAAAGTACAGACGGAGAGATACCTTTACAAAGAAGAGAGAGAGAGCGCGTGTGTGTGCGTGCATGAGAGTTTTAATATAACAAAAACATTTTTGCAAGGTGGGGTGGAGGGGGCAGCCATTCTCTGATGCTGCCCAAGTTACAGTAACCATAATTGGTACGCAGGGAAAACGCAGCACTCAAGTGTCAGGCCTGGCGTCCTCAGCCACCGTCTCCCTGACAGAACTGTGATCGCTGGCTCGTTAAAAGCACCGTGTTTTACTCAGAGAGATGTGAGGTTATTCATAAATAATTTAGTGCTACTGGGAGGGCAAAAACAATTGTGCGAACATTAAATTTCCATTAAACATATTAAACGCAGGCAGACTCTCGCATGATCTCTTGGGCATAGGATCCAGTACAGCATTCAGTTAGGTATCAAGAGAAAGTCACCCGTACAGAGCATGCTAAGTCACTGTTTAAGATAAAAGTAAAACATCAAGGAGTCCAAGACAGTCAAAAACGAGTAAACCACAAACTTTAGTAAAAGACAATAGCTCGTGGAGAATACGTTATGCAAAAGGAATGTGAATAAATGTGAATAAAATTGAGACAAGAGTGAATGCCGAGTTACTCTTACTGGAATGGATGGGTGAAGCCATTGTTTTAAATCCATTTCCAAAGGTATCTAAAATCTCAGGGAGCAGGAGGAGGTCAGCCCATCTATTCCTTTGCCCCTGCAGACAATGCCAGCATCAGCCCAAGAAAACTTTCTATCTGTAAAATCAGAGAAGAGAGATCTTAAGGCCTCGCGGGGGGAGCACTGCTGTTATTAGCATGGGACAGAACCTGCCGCCCTGTGTTCACCTGCCCTTAATAGGATGATTAGTTCAGGCGTGGGAGGAGACAGAACAACCATCTTGCTTAAGCGGAGATGATATTGTACAACTTATCTTACTAAAATGTAACATTGGTAAAATATTTGAGGGTTGTCACTAAGTGCATGTGACAATAGCCGGTATTTATTGAGTGCCGGAGAGTGTCACAACGGTATTGGGTGTCTTAACTCATTTCATCAAACTAGACGGCGAAGTGATCCTAGACAGTCCTTGCACCAGGCGACCTCGCTGGCTCCCGCTGCAGGGATTCTTCCTTGTTTTACTATCCATTTACCACAGTAAGGTGGGAATTTTTATTTTCTCATTAATCACCTTGTTAGAGGAGTCACTGACAAATGGTAAAATTCATTCTTTGTAAGGGTGCCACGCAATGAGCTTTGACAAAGTATTATAAGACCTTTAACCATGACAAAAGCAAGAGATGGAGCATTTTCACCACCCTAAACGTTCCTTTATTCACCTCTGCAGCCATCTCATGTCCCCACTCACAGCCTCTGGTAAACGCTGATCCAATTCCCATCCTTAATTTTGCCTTTTTCAGAATGACCTCTCATTGCAGTTGTATGTACGTAGCTTCCGTGTCTGACTTCTTTAATTCTACACGGTGCTGTTGATGTTCATCAGTGCTATTGTATGAAGCATTCGTCCTGAGTGCCAAGTCCTTTTCCATTATATGCATGTACCGCAATTTACTAATCTATTAAAAAGTGGATGGACGCCGGCTTCCCCACCTTAATGGGAATTACCACTAAACTAGTTGTGTTCATTTCATGTCACGTCATGCAAATCAATACTTAATATTAATTCCATTATTATGTCTCATTTCACAATAGTGAAATTGCTGCTTATGATAAGTTTATGTTTACTCGTGTAAGTAATGACCACACTGTTTTCAGAATTACTTATGCCACTTTGCATTTTCCACAACAATGTATAAGCACACCAATTTCTCCACACTGTTTTGTATTTGTCTGTTTTTAGTCATTCTGGAAGCGTCATGGTATGATATCACATTGTGGTTTTAATTTGCATTTCATTAATTAATGAAATTACTAATGAGAGTGAACATCTTTTCATGTGCTTATTTAACATCTATATTTCTTTGATTAAATGTTCAACTATTTTGCCATGATATATTGGAGTATTTGTCTTTTTTTTTCAGACGGAGGTTTGTTCTTGTTGCCCAGGTTGGAGTGCAGCGGCCCAATCTCGTCTCACTGCAACCTCTGCCTCCCAGAGCCAGGTGATTCTCCTGTCTCAGCCTCCCAAGTACTGGATTACAGGTGTCCATCATGACACCTGGCTAGACTTTGTACTTTTTTACTAGAGACGGGGTTTCACCATGTTGACCAGGCAGGTCTGGAACTCATGACCTGATGGGATCCTCCCGCCTCAGTCTCTCAAAGTACTGGGATTACAGGCTTCTGCCCCTGCACCTGGCCAGTACTTATCTTTTTATTATTGAGTTTAAATAATTCTTTGTGTAATTTTGTTAC
>NW_012105176.1:1338601-1350095 GCF_000951045.1 Mandrillus leucophaeus
AGGCGTACTGGCGGGCACCTGTAGTCCCAGCTACTCGGGAGGCTGAGGCAGGAGAATGGTGGGAACCTGGGAGGCGGAGCTTGCAGTGAGCTGAGGTCATGCCACTGCGCTTGAGACTAGGCGACAGAGCGATACTCCATCTCAAAAAAAAAAAAAAAAAAAAATTACTTAGATTTACTCAGTTTATCTCAACAATATTTGGTAGTAGTTTTCTTTTCTTTTCTTTTTTTAATTGAGATGGAGTTTCAATCTTTTGCGCAGGCTGGAGTGCGATGGTGCAATCTCAGCTCACTGTAACCTCCACCCCCTGGGTTCAAGCAATTCTCCTGCCTTAGCCTCCCAAGTAGCTGGGATTACAGGCACCCACCACCACACCCAGTCAATTTTTGTATTTTTAGTAGAGATGGGGTTTTGTCATGTTGGCCAGGCTGTTCTCGAATGCCTGAGCACAGGTAATCCACCCATCTCAGCCTCCCAAAGTACTAGGATCACAGGCATGAGCCACCACACCTGGCCAATAGTAGTTTTCAGCAAAGAATTTTTATACATATATTTTAGTTTTATCCCTAATGATTTCAAAGTTTTTACGTAACTGTTAATGTATTTTGTTAATTTTAACTTCTCAGAATGCTGGGATTACAGGCACCCACTATCATGCCCGGCTAATTTTTGAATTTCTGGTAGAGATGGGGTTTCACCATGTTGCCCAGGCTGGTCTCGAACTCGTGACCCCAAGTGATCCACCTGCTTTGGCCTCCCAAAGAGCTGATATTGCAGTCGTGAGCCACCACTCCTGGACCCTTGTTTAACATGTTGATATTGGGAACTACACCTACTTGTTTTCAAATGTTGAAACAACCTTATATTTCTGGGATGAATTTCAATGAGTTATCCTACATTTTTCTCATTTTGCTGGATTTCACTTCTCAAAATTGTGTTAGTGATTTTATTTGTCCCTGTGTATGTGGAGTGTTGTTCTGTAGTATGTTTTTCCTGTAATGTCTTTGTGTGGTTTTGCTTTCACAGTAGTTCCAGTCTCATCAAATAAGTTGAGATCGTGATCTCTCCTCTTTTATTTTTTGGATGACGTTGTGCTGAATTATGAGTATTATTTCATAAATTGTTTTGTAAATTTTATCAGGGAAAAATACAGTCCTGTAATTTTATTTCTCTAGTGAATTAATGGTGATTTTGTTGATCTACTTCTTGGTTGAGATTGGAAACTTCCTTTTTAATCCCTCAAATATATTGCCTTACCATTATTTTAATATCTCCTATGCTTTTATTACCACTAGAGTTTATAATAACATCATTAATTTCATTCCTAATACTGGAAATTTGTCTATTTCCTTTTTTTTCCTTAATCACACTAGAGTTTTAGAAATCATATTCATCTTTTCAAAGGATTCATTTTGGTGTCACTGATTTTCTCTACATTTTTCTGTTTTCTATTTCATTTTTTTAATCTTTATAATTTTCCTTTCCAATTTCTTTGCATTTAATTAGCTATTCTTTTTTAGTTTCATAATCCTGGAACTCATATCGTGGAATTGAAACTTTCTTTTCTTTTCTAATGTAAATATTTTAAGGCTATAAAGCCTCCTCTAGGCACTGCTTTAGCTGCGTCTTACCCAATTTTATGAATTCTACTACACTTTTATTCAATTATAATAAATTATAACCTTTCTGATATTTCTTCTTTGACCATTGTATGTAAAATACTGCCATTTAATTTTCAAATAACTGGATATTGTCGAGATACCCTTGTGTTCCTGAATTTTAATTTAATTCTGATGCGTTCAGAGAACACACTTAGTATTATTTCAGTGACTTTATACCTGTTAATATGTGTTTTATGGCCAGGAGTACAGTCTTGATCACTACTGTGTGTGCACTAGAACGTTATCCGTACCCCTCTGCAGGTGGATGCAGTAATTGGCAAATGTCAATACGCTCAAGTAGGGATGGCAGGGCTGTTCAGGGCCTCTGGACTCTCATTTCACTGTGTCTAATAATTCCATCAATTAACAAGAGAGGGGTGTTAAGCACTCCAAAAACAATTTTGGATTTATCTATTTTCTTTTTTAGTTCCATCAGATTTACCTTGAACCTTTGTTCTTAGTTGCATATACATTTCAGAATAATATTTTCTCTGGATAAATTAACTTCTTCAATATTATATGCCTTTATACCTGGTAATCGTACTCCTTAAGCAGTCTAACTTGATATTAATTAGACACTTATGCTTACTTTGGACTAGTGTTTCCTTAGCATTCTTTGAATTTTGTCTTACAATTTTATGTCTTTATACTTAAAGAGGGTTTAAATAGACATCCTATCACACTTTGCTGTTTATCTAAAATGAGAATCTCTGTTAATATCACTTACATTTAATATAATTATTGATGTGGTTGTGTTTAAATGCAGTAGCTTGTTAGTTGTTTTCCATTTCCCCATCTGTTCTTTATTCCTTTATCCTCTTTCTATGTATTGCCTTGTGTTAAGTGAGTATTATTATTATTCCATTTTATTTTACTATTGGCTTATCAGTGGTGCTTTAAAATGTGTTATTTATTTATTTATTTGAGACAAGGTCTCGCTCTGTAGCCCAGGCTGGAGTGCAGTAGCGCGATCACAGCTCACTGCAGTCTCGACCTCCTGGGCTCAAGTCATCCTCTTGCCACTGCCTCCTGAGTAGCTGAGATCACAGGTGTGCACCACATCCAGCTAATTTTTTAATGGTCTGTAGAGATGGGGTCTCAGCATGTTGCCCAGAGTGGTCTCAAACTCCTGGGCTCAAGCAATCCTCCTGTCTCAGTGTCCCAAAGTGCTGGAATAACAGGTGGGAGCCACTGTGCCTGGCCTGAAATTTTTAATTTTTTTCTAAGATCTGCATGTGCACATTTAATTTAATTTATCAGAATATACCTGTGACTGTCATTAGACAAGTCAATTATTCTCTTCACCCTCCCTGACATGCAGGATTATTTCAGTGCTCCATCACAGCCCTGAAGTGCTCCATGGGCCCTCCTTTCAACGCTCTTGTCACGGTTGCTATCTTATATACTTTCTTCTGAATGATGATTTGACTAATGCACCTTCTAATATAAACTATGCTATAATCTAATAAGACAGGAGATAGATCTGTGCTATTCTATTGCCTAAGTCCACATGCAGAATCAGGCACATGACAGTGTGTAAGGCACTAGAGAGTACATACTTACTGAATCAGAAAATAAGTCAATTAATAAATACAGAACTGGATTTTTCTCCAAATATTTCATTCTACATTGGGAACATATCCCTTCCACCACAAACTCTCCTCTGTTCCCTCTGTTGTCTAAATATCAATTAGAATCTTTGATCATCTACTTGGTACTAGGCCTGTATTTCACTTCATGTCTTTTTTCTTTCCCTCCTCTTTTTTTTACATAAACACCACACACACACACACACACACACACACACACACATGCTTACACACATATACATATCTTATCTAAGATTTTAAAAAATAGTTCTTAATTTTAATACAATCTTCACATACATATTTGATATATACATGATGTATAATACAAATATATATGCAAACACAAATTTAATATAATTTTCAAGACATTTCTGACATGAATATAAAACTGACAAGTGTGACTCAGTTGAGGGCTATACCAAAATTCATGTTTAGATGAAATACACCTCTACTCGGCTCCTCTTAACACGTGTTTTAGCTTCTTGTGCCCAAACCAGGTCATGTATCAAGAAAGAAAAAATTGTTTCTGTCCTATAGTTATTTGAGAAATTGATTAAGAAA
This sequence comes from Mandrillus leucophaeus, assembly GCF_000951045.1. Taxonomy (NCBI): domain Eukaryota; kingdom Metazoa; phylum Chordata; class Mammalia; order Primates; family Cercopithecidae; genus Mandrillus; species Mandrillus leucophaeus. The sequence continues at coordinate 1,342,413 of NW_012105176.1, forward strand.
GTTAAGTCAGATTTGCGGTGCTAGACCTGAAAAGAGGTAGGAAGTAGTCAGCATAGGGTCAAACAAATTCGAATCCTGAAAATGCACGTGCGATTCAGGCACCCGTTTCCGTTGTTATTTAGTCGATTTGAATATCAATTAGGAAATGTCCTTACATTTATGCTACCTGTGAAACTTAGAAAATTGCCTTCATTTCCGTCAGAAGATGAATTTGAAATTTATATTTCCTTTTCCTTTAAGGATGCTGACATTCTCCTTGACTCTTATGTCGCCCCATTCCAGGGATTAAGGGGTGCAGCTCTCTCGACCCCTTCGAAGGAAAACACGCCAATCTCCCGTTCTCGATGGGGTGGGGCTGGGTGAGCCTTCACCCCCGGCCCGGGCTCTGCTGCGCGCAGTCCATCCACGCAGCCCAGCCTGCTGAGGCCCCAGTCCTGCCGTTTTCCCCGTGCTCACTCTCCGGCACAGCAATCGATTTGGACAGTGAAGTGAGTCCCGTGGCAGGCATGGCTTGAGGGCTTCTAATAAAGGACCATAATGTGAACTGTGCCCCTGGCTTGTCACCTGGAAAGTTGACAGGCCACCACCCCCCTGGCCGAGCGCCTTCCACCGCCGCGCGGTCCCTCTGGCCTGCAGGGGGCGCTGTGCAGGGGCGTGGCGACGTGTCAGCGGAAGCTGCCAGAGTGACTTCCGCTCCAGGACTGAACGCAGCAGCAGAGTAGAAGAACTTGGCCATTGAGCCGGAGAGAAACCAGAAAGGCGAGGACACATGAGGAAGAGAGATATGAATACTCGAGAAGAAGGAGAATAAAGCCCAGGTGGCTCACGGGTTTGCCCACGTCCCCCGTCTAAACCAACCCGACTCTTACCAGTGCCTGCCTGCAGGTGGGTGGCATCAAAGGACAGTGCCCTGACCTGGACAGCACCTCCAATGAGAGGGCCTGATGGATGACCCCTCTCCCTCCCTCTTCCAATGCTTAAATCCTTCGCACAGCACTGGACTCCGTGGATGTCCAGCCTCTGGGTGTCTCCTGCACTCACAACTCACAAAAGCTAAGTACTGGAGATCAGCACCTTCTTCTTATTGAGCCCAAAGCTGCCTCCTTTAAATTTCACACATTGGATTTAGCTGAATCCAGAGGTCCAGACTTCATATTCCTGGAAAACGTGTTGTGCCTCCGACTCTCCACCTCCCCAGGCTAGAATTTCAACAGTTACTCCAAGGACATCCTATCGTTCTTGCCACTATTTTTTTTAAAAAACCCACTTCCCATGCCATTATTAATGTGTGAGGTTCAAAACCGCACAAGTCTTCATATATTGTCCAAAAAGTCAGAATAAAGGGGAATATGCTTCTTCCCAAACCACGCTCCCAGAAATGCAGCTTTCGCCTTTACCTGGGGGCTCAGGTCGCGGCATCACATCACACCGGGTGAGAAATAGGATTGAATCCTCCCGTCTTTCCAAACGAAAGCCAGAGACAAAGTTTTCATGTTTCTGGAAGGTTATGTGCAAAGGAGAGAAAGAAAATAACCCAAAATGGGAAGAACATTTTATTTTTATACTCACGTATTTGACTTTTTTAAAGAAGAAACTTTCTTCAATTCTTAAAAGAACTAGATAACAAAATAAGTCTTCAGAACTTCTTGACCTAAATGCTATGATTGGGTTGTCTTTTCACTTCAGAAAGGATTTTTTAAACCACATATCCAAATGCATATCTTGAGAAGTGACTTTATTTTTCTGTTGAACATACATATTAATAGAAACTTTCATAGAATGCCATTGAACTATATCTTCATTAAATCTGAGAAACGTAGAAATCCAAATTCTTGAATAGGTCACCATTTCAAGAAACGTGAGTTGTGTCACATTTTGATGCTTTAAATCACATGGCCTGATAAAATTAATGTTCTTCCATTTCTCTGCATAATGTGCCCTCTACCGCCCACCCAGCAATTGTATCAAGATGCAAACAGCCATGATCGCTGAGTGATAGCTGGAGAGATTTGGCCTAGCATAAGTTCTGGCATCACACACAATTGGCTGAGAATTGCAGCTCCACCACTTACTGGGAGTGTGAAATTGGGAAAATTGCTTAACCACCCTAGGATGAGTTATCGTAGGCAGCAGACACCGGTCATGGAAAGGGTGGTTGTGAGGATGCTGAAAGGTACCAAGGACCATCTCCTTCCCCATGAGCAGCTACTCCTGTTTCCTATCATGAAGGCTATGGGTTGCATTCTCATGCTTCTCAGTCATAAAATAACTTAGGAAAACCTGGGACATAGGGAGGATGGTTTGTTAATTCCTGCCTTCCTTGATTTACATGCACAAGGCTACTGCCCATTCCTGCATGATTACCTTTGTTTAAAACACCTTCCTCTTGTTCTAACTAGACTCTAATTTGGGGAAACCAATCTAAAAGTAGAAGCCAGCGGAGCAAACACGGAGTGCAGCCTCTGCTCCACCCTGGCCACGGACCACGCAGCTCGGCGACCCAGAGCATCAGCCTCACCTAGAGCTTGTCAGATGTTCTGATTCTCCAGCTCCAGCCCAACCTCCCACGTTGCAATCCACAGTTTAACACGTTTCCCCAAGAATTCACAGGCTCTGAGGTGCCCCACTCGAGACATCCACAATGAGAAAGAGGATGAATACAGCATGGTGTGGACTCACAGAACACAGGGCAACGTGGGCGAGACCTGGGTGAACCCCATAATTGCACACAGGAGGAATCTGTCAAAACACAGAAGTTATTTTCTACAAATTCTAATTGTGATGAGTCAGAACTGGATCTCAATATTGCATTAAATTCACAGGATCATTCTGTCTACCTTTTGGGCCACATGAAAGAAAGAAGATCCTAGAACCAAAACTAGAGGATAAGTAATTTTATTCACATCACTGTTGTTGAGTTGGATGAGACTTGCACCTGCCTGGTACGCCACAGTCTCTGTGCTGACACTCAGGATGTGTAGAGAGAATGGTGCTGAGTGAATGAGGGAACCGGAGTCAAGTCACAGGAAATAAAGGAACTTTGTTGCATGTGCAGATGAAATATTAGATTGTTTTCAGCTCATATGAATGATCTGGGGAAGAGTTTGCTGGTAGCAAGAACATCGAGAGTTTTTTTGCAAACTGATTAATTGAACATTTAACAGCTTGTTTTCATGTGCGGTTTACTCAATTTATATAAGCAATTACTGAATTTGCATGTACAAATGGATGCAGCTGCAAAGCCTAAGGTATTTTTTATTAGATCTACTAAATTTGAATCAGAACACAGGTTTAAAAGTAGCATTTGACATAGCTGCTTCTGCTAATGACAGAGAACAGCATCCTGTATTTGAAAAAGGTTATTGGGAAGGTCAGTTTTGCCAAATGAATTAATTGGATTTGAAATGCATGAAATCTTATTTTACAGTTAAAAGGCAAGAATCACATCCTACCTTGATCAAGTCCTGACTCCTCAACTGTTTTAATTTCGTTATTTAGAAACAAACCAGTGCAGTACAGGTAACCTACAGTGAAATGTGTTCACCGCAGTGATGTTAATGCCTATTTCAGTTTATTACATCACGTGGATGCCACTTTTGTTTATCAAGCATTTTCTTCATGATTTCTCACTGGAGTATGAAGGATGGGTAATACACTTCAATGCTGTGGTAGATAATTTTTATCAAAATTTGGTCTAGTACACACTGAAATTTCTTTAGATTGTATCTTCCTGATTTGCCTGCTTTCTTGGCTCTGGTACCTACATTCTGAACTAAATAAAAGTGGTTTCCTATATAAATAAGGAAAGAATGTTATTTTAATTTCTGATTAATCCTAAGCAAAGAGAATTTCATTGCATATCTGTGTAGATACCTCCAAATTCTTGACAATATACTGAATATATTTGAGGGTTATTAGTAAATTCGTGTTCTTGGGAGTTTTCTTCGTGCTTTACATAGTAAATTAATTCCAGAAGAATCTTCCAGATGATGTTTAAAATCATTTGTACACAAAGTTACTATTGTGATATCCATTTCAAGCTTTTCAAATCAGACAGAAGTGCTCAAACATTCCTATATTTTAAATTATGTTGGTGCACAGTAAGCTAAATAACTTGCAACTCCCTGGTTATAAATCTAACAGGGTCTTTCAATCTCAGATATTTCCAACCTTTTTATCTTCATTAACGTAAATCAAAAAGAGTTGAGGTGACAATGAGAGATTGTTCAACCCATAAAACAAATCCAATAAATTTCAGCTTATTTGAGGCATTGCCACAGAACCTAAAATACCCTTATGAGAATTTATAACAATGATTTGTTCCTTCAAGCCCTCATGGATGTTCCATTTTATTGTTTCCCTTGATTTATAAATCACCTTGGACATTTTTGGCCATGAAGTCCTATTACCTTCCCTTTAGGGCTTCGTGAGTTTCAAGTTTTTCTGGGATGAAAGCATTTTATATTTAGCGGAATTCAGTGGCAATTTGTATAGATGGACTGAGGAAACGTCTCCAGACGGTATCAGTCTAAATGGTACAATACACTCAAGGCTAAATGGTCTTAATTATGAAATCACACATATGTGTGCTCGTATCTCAGTTATTTACTCAGGTGTCAGGCATTAATGCAAGTTTCTTATTAGCTACTGTTATTTTCTGTAACAACAGATAAGATGAGGTATGCCAGGTACTGTGCAAGTGGGTTTATGTGCGTTCCGTTCACATAGCTTGCAACACAACCCTGTGATGTAGGCATTATCGTTATCCCCACTCTGCAAATAAGAAAATGGTGGGGCCCAGGAGAAAGGGCAAAACCTGTTCCAGCTCCCACATCCAATCAATGGTCAATTGAAGATCTAGTGAACGCGTTCCAGTAAATGGCATTGAAACCAATTTGCCTTGGATGTGTAGCTGAAAACACTCAGAGATTATAGTCAGGAGAGCAGGATTTGAGTCCAAATACTATCGTTAACCAGGTTTTGGGGCTTGACTTCTGGCACTTATAGTTTCTCATGTATTACTGTAAAAATTGGGCTTTTGAACTGCTAAGCTATGTTCCCACCAAAACATTATAGAGTCTAATGAAAACCATTAAATGCATTTTTCAAAGTTTCTTTGTGGCTTTTGGATTATCATCCTGAATTTCAAATTCCAGTTTTAAACTATTCAGATTAAAACATGGAAGAGATCTGAAGCCCTCTGATTCCTCTGAAAATTGAGCCCCTTTCAAAACGTACACTCTAGATTTCATTTCTTTTTTAATCGAAATTTCCTCAGGTTCATTATTCATAGTTAAAACACTCAATTGTGTTTAAAAGCACCATTATGGCACCTGGACCCAGGCCATTCACTTTAAAGTGTTAGCTTGCCCTTCCCACACCCCTGGGCAATCAACGCCCTCCCCATAGCCCTGGGCACTAAGCACTGCATCCCCAGGGAGGAGGGAGGAGGGAGGACATGAAACTGACCTCTTGACCCCTTAGGGGCAGCTCCCAGCATGTTTCTGGGAACCATATTTCAACGTGTGTTTCTTTACGTCTTTTTAGCACTATCGCTTTCATCTGTTCATACCTGGTTTGGCATCACTGTTACTTTTTATAAAAGCAGGATTGTATTAGGCAGGTTAGAAAATATGAAGTATCAACATTTGGAAATTTAAAAATGTGAGGACTGTTTGTTCACAGGTGTGCAGGATTCTATCCAACTTGTTTCATCCTGAAAAACCCCATGGACTGTGTCAAGCTTCTAATGTGCTCAGTCACAGATCCCCTCCCTGCAGCCACCAAGATGGTCCGCCCAGAACACATCGTGGGTGGAGCTGTCACTGGTAACTGGCACTGCCCCAGACATGGCACTAAATGGTGAAGATCCTTGACATTAAGACAAGATTGCCCCTGGTTCTCCTGCTATTTCAACCCAAAACCCTCTTCAGAAGCAACCTTACCAAGTATTCTTTGATGCTCACATCTGAACCAGGACCAAGCTTTGTGGAAACTACCCAATAAATCATCATTGAACAGATAGAGTCATTTTTTTCCTGTATTGCTTGCAATAGAATATATTCACAACACTTCATATTTCACTATAATTATCAGCAAAATGACTTTCATTGAATTTTATTTCTTCTCTTAATAAAAAGAGCCTCCGAAGTGAATAATACAAATTTTCCTCTCATTTTTATACATATAACCCATAATATAATAATCAGAAATAAATGACCCCCAAAATAGATGACGAAGGTCATTCACTGCAGGGTCAGGATGAGTTTTTTAAAAAAAATTTCTCCAGAGATTTTATAAATTTATTTTATGGGTTAAAACTACTCTGACTTCCACAAATTTTAAGTTAATGTATGAACTGTGATGTAGATTTTTCATTGTTTACAGAGTCTGTTCGCACTCGAAGTGCAATTCAGAGCTCCATCATATTTAGTCCATTCACTACTAAAAAGTCTGTTAAAATCTTCACAAATGCTTTGCATAAATTGTCGTTTGTGTGCTTTCAAAAGCTGTTTAGAGAGGAGAATGGTATATCTTGTGATGTATGTGTTTATTCAATTTATACCTGTGGAAGGAAGATTTTAAATCATCTGAAAAATATATGCACACATTGCATATTTATATGCTTGTCCCCGCCACACACACACAAGAACACACACACAGGAACGAACCCCGTGTTAGCGACATTGATGTGAGATTTATGTTCGTATTTTTAAATGGCCTATCTTGCTGCTATCTCCTTCTCCATTGATGGTCTTGTTGGTGAGTTTCCTCTTCCCTACTTCCCTTCTCCCTGGCTATAATGAGGGAAACAGGCAGGTCCTCACATTATTTCCTGAACAGACTCTGGTCCCTGGAGATGCTGAGTCTTTAACTCTCTGCTGGCTGTGACTGGCGAATGGATTACTGAAGGGCAAGAGAGACTCCATGGGACTCGTAAACACACTGATTTTCATCATTTAGTCAAGCACTTTTGCCGATCAAGATTCAGTATTGAATATCATTTTATAATTATCAACAGATGTGCATACACATCGTTAATAATTCATATGAAGAATTATCTAACTTAAATGTTCCCTGTGTTTGTTTTTCATTCACATAAAATTTTATTCCATCCACAATCCAGGCTCTACAGTTAGGTTGAAGGGATTCAAATAAAGCTGAACCATTGGGGCTCTGTGACGCCACCAGATTCACGCACCGATCTGTGCCTCGAATGCCATCCAGAAAGCCAGGAGTAATATAGCCTCTCTGCATGCTTTGAATATTTAAATATAAATGATGATAGATGATTGATAGGTATATACAGATGGACAGATGATAGAGATAGATAGATATAGACAGATGTTAAAACCACGTTCCTTAGGGTTTGAGAGTCGGCGCGAGGAACCATCCAACACACAAATTTCGGCAGAAAGTCGTTTACTGGTGCACCAGGGCCCTCCCACCTCAAAGGAATGAGGTAGAGGGGGAGAGAGAGAGAGAGAGGAGAGCCCCCACTTGTGGCGATACATCTCTTTTATAGCGTTTAGGCTTTATTTGCATACGGGCCATTGATTGGCCTTCTTCGTAACTTCGAGGCCAGGTGTCTTTTTCTATTTGGCGACGCAAAGGGGTGGGATGGGTACTAGCCCCGGGGAGGTCTGGGGAATGCAGTTTTCCTCTGCTGATGCAACCTTGGGT
>NW_012105176.1:1350145-1361335 GCF_000951045.1 Mandrillus leucophaeus
CCCGAAAAACCCCATGGACTGTGTCAAGCTTCTGATGTGCTCAGTCACAGATCCCCTCCCTGCAGCCACCAAGATGGTCCGCCCAGAACACATCGTGGGTGGAGCTGTCACTGGTAACTGGCACTGCCCCAGACATGGCACTAAATGGTGAAGATCCTTGACATTAAGACAAGATTGCCCCTGGTTCTCCTGCTATTTCAACCCAAAACTCTCTTCAGAAGCAACCTTACCAAGTATTCTTTGATGCTCACATCTGAACCAGGACCAAGCTTTGTGGAAACTACCCAATAAATCATCATTGAACAGATAGAGTCATTTTTTTCCTGTATTGCTTGCAATAGAATATATTCACAACACTTCATATTTCACTATAATTATCAGCAAAATGACTTTCATTGAATTTTATTTCTTCTCTTAATAAAAAGAGCCTCCGAAGTGAATAATACAAATTTTCCTCTCATTTTTATACATATAACCCATAATATAATAATCAGAAATAAATGACCCCCAAAATAGATGACAAAGGTCATTCACTGCAGGGTCAGGATGAGTTTTTTAAAAAAAATTTCTCCAGAGATTTTATAAATTTATTTTATGGGTTAAAACTACTCTGACTTCCACAAATTTTAAGTTAATGTATGAACTGTGATGTAGATTTTTCATTGTTTACAGAGTCTGTTCGCACTCGAAGTGCAATTCAGAGCTCCATCATATTTAGTCCATTCACTACTAAAAAGTCTGTTAAAATCTTCACAAATGCTTTGCATAAATTGTCGTTTGTGTGCTTTCAAAAGCTGTTTAGAGAGGAGAATGGTATATCTTGTGATGTATGTGTTTATTCAATTTATACCTGTGGAAGGAAGATTTTAAATCATCTGAAAAATATATGCACACATTGCATATTTATATGCTTGTCCCCGCCACACACACACAAGAACACACACACAGGAACGAACCCCGTCTTAGCGACATTGATGTGAGATTTATGTTCGTATTTTTAAATGGCCTATCTTGCTGCTATCTCCTTCTCCATCGATGGTCTTGTTGGTGAGTTTCCTCTTCCCTACTTCCCTTCTCCCTGGCTGTAATGAGGGAAACAGGCAGGTCCTCACATTATTTCCTGAACAGACTCTGGTCCCTGGAGATGCTGAGTCTTTAACTCTCTGCTGGCTGTGACTGGCGAATGGATTACTGAAGGGCAAGAGAGACTCCATGGGACTCGTAAACACACTGATTTTCATCACTTAGTCAAGCACTTTTGCCGATCAAGATTCAGTATTGAATATCATTTTATAATTATCAACAGATGTGCATACATATCGTTAATAATTCATATGAAGAATTATCTAACTTAAATGTTCCCTGTGTTTGTTTTTCATTCACATAAAATTTTATTCCATCCACAATCCAGGCTCTACAGTTAGGTTGAAGGGATTCAAATAAAGCTGAACCACTGGGGCTCTGTGACGCCACCAGATTCACGCACCGATCTGTGCCTCGAATGCCATCCAGAAAGCCAGGAGTAATATAGCCTCTCTGCATGCTTTGAATATTTAAATATAAATGATGATAGATGATTGATAGGTATATATAGATGGACAGAGGATAGAGATAGATAGATATAGACAGACAGACAGACAGACAGATGACAGATAGATGGAGAGATGGAGATATATCTTCCCGAATTATGCCAAAACCATCCATGAATATCAGCTGCTGTTATTGTCATCATCATCACCATCATCACTATAATCTCTGAATTTCAGGAATTCTGAAGGATGAAAATTTAAACTACTATGCTTCAAGTTTGAAGAATATATCCCAGATTGACTATAGAACCAAACAAGGACATAAATAACAAGAATATATATAACTTAATAGATTTTTTAGGCCCTCGGTTTCTAGGGAAACCTCCCCTGCATTCAGGAAGACTCCACTAATATCCTGTTCGGCCACGCTCACTCCCTGCCACATGGATGGTCTCTACTTAGGAGACCCTCAGAGGGCGGCGTCTCGGAAACGGCACCCTAATTGCCACCATCATGATGTCAACGTGAAAACCAAAGACAGGATTCCCCAGTGCTCCTGAACCTGCAAACTTGCCAGCACGCAGAAGTGGCTTCGGTGCCTGAAGCTCACACTGGAAAAGGCAAACTGTGGCTCCCTCTACATTGCTGTCAAATGGACACCAAAACCGATCAATATGCTCCCAGGCCTCATGGAATTATTGACGGTAAGAGTTCTCTACCTGCCCTAGTAGGCTTTCTCCATCGAAGAGAAAGAAAAACAGAACGCCAACCCCTGCGGGCAAGGCAGGCCTTTTCCTTATTGAAACCAAAAACTACCATGGAGTTTCATGCCCAGAATTTCACTAATTTTATTGAACGTCCTCAAAAATATTGCATCAAAAGTGTAGAGCGAAATCCTATATCGAATCTCCATTTTTCCACACGTGCGGAATAATGACAGATGCGGACCTAGGTGTTTTATACATATCCCTCCATCATCAATCATTCACTCATTCAACAAATGTTGGTGGAGTTTTAAAAGATGCCAAGTACTGATCTCGGCAGGCATCATTCTTGGCCTTGGGAAAATCATAATGAACAAAGCAAAAGCGTTACCTGCTATTGTAAACAGGATATTTAATCCCGCACTTGGAGCCATGAAAACAAAGGCTGACAGAGTTTAAGTAACTTGTGTAAAGCGTCGCTGTTTATAATCCACACACCTTAAACAGCAACACTCTGACCAGGAAAATTGTCTCTCATAGAAACTAAAATGCACTTGTTTCCTACTGGAACACTGAAACACCTTCAAGGAAATTGAAGGTTTCATTAAATTTGTTAAGAGAAGATAAATGTCTTTTAAGTGATCGATAAGAAAAAAATTAGCAAATTAAAACATTCCTGGATTTGCAAAAATTATTAAACTATTTTACACACATAGTGTAGCCATGTAGAGTTTGACAACTTTGACTTTTTTTTCTAGAAAGTCTGCATTTAGATTAGCAAATAATACAAAGATTAACAGACTAGTAGCATTTCCCAATTTTCATGGTAGGCCTCTTTGATCAATTATGAATTAATCTAAAATATAGCAAACACATCATAAAAGTAAACAGAAATATTTGTTTGTCATGGGCTTGTCCAAACATTAAACCTAAATGCTAATTAAAGACTTCATGTAATTGAAAAAAACATGCTATATAAAGCAAAAAATATATGTTGACTTTTTTATTCTTAAATAAAATAGTGATATTTTAATAGTGACTTTTTAATTCTTAAATAAAATAGTAACAGTGAATATATACAAGGGTAAGTCACTTCAAAAGTGGAAATAACCATCATAACTCACTGAAGCTGGAGTTTTTAATATATTGTATACCACGGTAGAGGTAACCTGTGTACACAGTGTGTGTACATATGTGTTTCCGTGTGTGCACATGTGTATGCATGTATATGTAAGCACACGTGCATGCATGTATGTGGGTCTTTGTGTGCACGTGTGTGCATATGTGTGCATGCATGTGGGTCTTTTTTATTATATTTTAAATTCTAGGGTACATGTGCTCAACATGCAGATTTGTTACATATGTATACTTGTGCCATGTTGGTGTGTTGCACCCATTAACCAATCATTTACATTAGGTGTATCTCCTTTGTGTGCATGTGTGTGCATGTATGTGGGTCTTTGTGTGCATGTGTGTGCCCGTCTGTGTGTGCATGTGTGGGGGTCCTTGTGTGGATGTCTGTGCACGTGTGTGTATGTGTGTGCATGTATGTGGGTCTTTGCACATGTGTTCATGTCTGTGTGTGCACACATGTGTGCATATGTGGGGTACTTGTGTGGATGTGCGTGCACGTGTGCGTGCATGTGTGTGCCCATGTATGTGTGCATGTATGCACATGTGTATGCATGTGTGGGGATCCTTTTGTGGATGTGTTCCATTCTCAGCTTATCCACATATTTTGCAAATTGTTTTATGCCAGTATGTGTAGACTCTCTGTAGTCTTCTTAATGGCTACATAGTAGTTACTTATTTTAGAAAAGTTTATTTAAAGTAGAGAAATTCAAACGTGTGAAAATCTTAAGTGCACAATAAGTTGACTTTACAAAGTGAACCTCCGTCGTCAGCGCCCAGGTCATAGCCAGTGCCCCGGCCCCTTTCTGTGGCTGCTTCTGCTCACTGACCCGAACAGAGAGTACCCACCCCGTGGCTAACAGCATGGATTGTAGTTGCCTTTCAGCTTTATATAAATGGGCTTAACCAGCATGCGCCCTCTCGAACTGGCTTCTCTTGCTCAGTGTTGTGGCTTTGAGGTCCATGCCTGGGAGTGCATGGCCGGATGTTGTTCATGCTGTCTGCTGCACAGTGTGCACTGTGGAAAACATGTGATCCATTTCCTGCTTGACGGACACTTAAATTCCTTCTAATGTTAAAATCTCATGACCATAAGAGAGAGGATCTTTCTTTTCCCAGCTGCGGTTTGGGAAAATCTAAGAAAATGAATTTATTATTTTACTTTTATTTTTTATTTTTGAGACGAAGTTTCACTCTTGTTGCCCAGACTGGAGTGCAATGGCGTGATCTCTGCTTACTGCAGCCTGTGCCTCCTAGGTTCAAGGGATTCTCCTGCCTCAGTCTCCCTAGTAGGTGGAATTATAGGCACGCACCACCAAGCCTGGCTAATTTTTTTTTTTTTTTTTTGTATTTATTTAGTAGAGACAGGGTTTCACCATGTTGGCCAGCCCAGTCTCAAACCCCTAACCTCAGGTGATCTGCCTGCCTCTGCCTCCCAAAGTGCTGGGATTACAAGCGTGAGCCACCATGTCTGGCCAGAATATGAAGTAGAACACACCTGGATCAAATACCCACCCTCACACTACCGTCTGTGGCTATGATGAAGGGGTTCCCAAATGATGGTAGCTCCCATTTCAGCCAGACTCACTTCCCTGAAGGAAGAGTAGCTGGCCCTTAAAGAAGAAAGACGTGATAGGTTAAAGACCAATCTTAAATGTTCTTTAAACATTTTATTTTACAGTGGACGATACTGTGCCACAGATATTTAAGGACAATTGCCTGGGTTTATTTTGGTCCTTGGTTGAGGAGCTAAGATTAGAGTCCAGAGGTCTCCATGCTCCAGGACAAATCTATGTTTTCTTGAGGAAAATGTTTCTGAGGGTTCTGATTTCCATGTAAGAAATTAAAATGTGTCTGACACTTGGTGATTATATGTCACCTCAGTTGTCATCGTCTCCTCACTTTGTAGAGCTGCATTAAAGAGACATATTAAAGGAACAAGTTCTTCACTTACTGACGATGGGAGGCTCCTTGGCATTTAATCATCTTAAACTTTCATATTAAATGGAGTCGTTGCCCTATCATTGCATCTCTTTTATAAAATAATCAGTAGGAAACAGTTCATCAGTTAAATTCTGGATTCCAGTTAGCCAACTTACACTTTTTTGAACATTCGTAGGCCTGTTTTAAATATGAGAGGTCTTTTTTAACCACCAAACATTTTGTAATCCAACACATGAACTTCCCCTGATTATTCTTCAGCTAATAAGCCTGTGATTATCTGTTCCTTGTGTGAAGAGCACAGGAATGCAAAAGCTCCTAGTGAAAAATGTGTCCTTTCGATGAGGTGACTCATGTCGCGATCTTATTTTTAATGAGAGTGTTTTTAAGAAGCTAAAAAGAAGGCCCTAAATTTAGTACTATACCTCATGTACATGAACACATCCATCTGGTTAATATGCAGCCCCTGTCTTTGAAATGATAATTATTGGTTTTAAAAAGCAGTTGAAGAGAAATATACAAAAAACGTCTTCATATATGAGATCTAGCTGCAAAACTCAAGAACCTAAATGTCTTAAAGGATGTACATAAAGACATGTTTGTGCAGAATTGCTCGAGGGAAAGCAGGGTGGGAAATGGCTCCTTTTACACCTGAGTGTTCCAGTCCATCTATTTTATTCTGTCTTTTCTGTCCTATATCAGTTAGGCGCTCTGATCGAATCCTCCCTAATATTCAGCCTTGCACCAAAGCCTGCTTTACAGATAGACCGTGACGTATATCTGCCAATCTAAATCTGTGTATCTATATATCTAAATCCAGATGTAGATAGATATAGATACATATAGATATATAGATATCAATATCCATTATGTATCTACAGATGTATCAATGTATCAATATCTATAGATATCTATATATGTATATCTAGATATGTCTACCTATCTAGGTGTATGCATCTAAAGGTGTATCAACATATCAGTACCTATAGATACCTATATAGATATATCTAGATATGTAGACATATCTAGATATAGAGATTGATAAATAGATGGATGATCAATCAATCGATACATAGATAGATACATACACACATACATACACACACAGATACATAAATACCTAGATGCATAGATGGTGTAAATTTAGGTGTTCATGATAATTCCTTCATACCATCAGCATCTCCTACAATCTTTGGGAAATTAATTGATATCTTCCTTCTCCAATTTCTCCTCCCTGGAAAGCATGAACCCAGCACTCTGCACCCAGGTTGAGGATGGACATCATGAGACCTGTGGCAAAAAGTACACTATACATATTTAAAATATATCTTGTACTTGTGGTTGATACATAGATGCAGAAAAGGAATACCGGACCAAAAACTCCTAGTATTTTTCCTGGTATTTTTCCAGTGTACTCTGAATAATAAACACATTCTTCATGTTCTTCAATATGTACTTCAGATGCCAACCTCAAAAAAGGGAAAACAGGCCTGAAATGTAGAATACTTAGAACCACTCAGCCTTCAGTGTGCATCAAACTATGAACTGGGCATTGTTTCAAAACTACCAATACCTTACCAAGTATTTTGAAAAGAGGGATTGATCTGTAAAAGTTCACTGGTATTGATCATTCTCATTGCAATTGAGTTTGATACCACTCCAAATCCTTTACAGAAGTCACTGTAAGAATGTTGTGTGTCAACTACACGATAAATCATTTTTGCAAACCCTGCTTTTCCTGTTGATTGGTTTTTCTCTCTCTGAAATATTCCATCAGAACTTTGTGTGCAGCACCTGGATCCTTTCAGCCTGGGCCGCAGCCATCTGGCTCCTGGAGGAAGCGTCGCTGAAGACCCATGATGGCTTCCGGAGCTCCTAGAGGAGCCACTTTGGTTCATACTAAAACCCAAAGCCCTTTATTAAACGTCCCCATCCCCATATCCTACTGTGCACCACATAACAATAAATAGTCCAACCCGTCAAAGAATAGCTGGCCAGTATTTACCAGAGGCTGCTGGAACCCACTCCTTTGAGCATTTCTTGTACCTACAGTGAGAAAAGCAAGGACTCATCACCACAATCAGAAACTCACAATTTCATTCTGTTATTTTAGTAGTTTTGTAAGCATTATTTTAGTAGTTTTGTAAGCATTATTTACTTTTCTAAAAAATTATATATCTTTGTTTTAATTTCTAAGTTGTAGTTCTACAGTGTAGCCCGCAGGCTTCAATACGACAAGTAATTAACAATGGCAGGCCTTTTGCGCTCGTATAGATTTAAAAACATCTTCCACCATAAATGACATGAGAAGGGGACGTAGCAATCTAAAAGTCCCTGTGGATTCTAAAAGACCCTTCCCTGGTGAGAAATTCCCAGGTTCCTTGTTTTTCATTTTTGTAACTGACACATAAAAATTGTCTATATTCAATCCATCATGTACAACATGTTTTGAAATTTGTCTGCATTGTGAAATGACTAAAATGAGTTAATTAACATATGTCACCTCATATTCTTATATGGTGAGAACACTTAAAACTACTCTTTTAGCAATGTTCAAACATATATTACACTGTTATTGTATTAGGGTTCTCTAGAGGGACAGAACGAACAGGATAGAAGTATATACGGAAGGAAGCTTATCAAGAAGAGTTGACTCACGGGATCACAAGGTGAAGTCCCACAATAGTCTGCCTGCAAGTTGAGGAAAGGAGGTCAGTAACAGGTCAGTCCAAGTCCCGAAACCTTCCCAGCACTAGGGAAGCCAACAGTGCAGCCGAGAGTCAGTGGCCAAAGACCCAAGAGCCCCTGGTAAACGCTGATGTAAATTCAAGGGTCCGAAAGCAGAAGAGCTTGAAGTCTGATGTTCTACAGCAGGAAGCATCCAGCACGGGAGAAAGATGCAGGCTGGAGACTCAGCAAGTCTGCTCATTCCACCTTCTCCTGCCTGCTTTCTTCTGGCCATGCTGGCAGCTGACTAGAAGGTTCCCACTCAAATTAAAGGTGGATCTGCCTCTCCCAGTCCACTGACGCAAATGTTAATCTCCTTTGGCAGCTCCCTCACAGACACACCCAGGATCAATACTTTGCATCCTTCAATCTAATCAAGTTGACAGTTCATATTAATCATCACAGTTATCCACTAAGTCACCATGTTGTCCGATAGATCTTGAACCTGGAAGACATGGTGTTCCATGCAATAAACCAGGCACAGAAAGACGAATGCTGCGCAGTCTCATTTGTATGTGGAGGCTGAAGATGTTGAACCTGTAGAAGGAGAGAAAGGAGTGATTGTCACCAGGGACTGGGGCTGTGCAGTGGGGACACATAGGTCAAGGAATACAAAATGTCAGTAAGATGGGAAGAGGAAGTTCTCAAATCTTTCTATACCTTCATTTTCTGGTCTCTAAAATTCATGGCACAGAATTCGGCCATGTGGCCAGCACATTTCAGGTGTTGGATGGGCGTGGGCATCTCCATTGGCCAGTTCCTCTCTTCCGGTCCCTGGCCCTTGTCCCACAGCCTCAGGCAACAGCTGGTTCCACAACAGAGGTACAGGTGGGAGAGGGGGCAGCAGGCGGGAAGCTGAGCTTCTCACACCCCAGGCTGCCCTGTGGGGCCTTGGGATATGGGGCCTTGGGATGGGTGACCAGGTCTGGGGGCTCTGGTGGCATGGCCTCCTCCCTCTGCCCTGAGCCTGGGTGGGCAGGTCCAGGTAACCTCCACATCCTGTCTGCCTCGTCAGCCTCTTCCATCTCCTGCATAACCGAGGCTCTGCTGAGTCCTCCCGGACTGAGGGATGCAGAGTTGTTCTCCTCCCTTGTCCTCCTCCCCCGTCCGCCCACAGCCCTCTGTCCAGTATTGAGCCATTTAAGCAGCATTTACAGAAGGTGCCAGATCCCTGGCCTCACCCAGGCTCGGGTCTCCACTGCCACTGCCTCCCAGGAGCCTCTGACCTCCTGACTTTCCTCCAGCCCTTGCTCCTGACTCCCCTTCTCCCCACCACGTCTTTGACATCCAGTTTCACACTGTCCATCTCTGTCTTTTAGTTTTCATTTATTTTTGTCTGATTTATCAAAAGAGTTTTGAGAGGGTATAAATTGCATCTTACATAATTTTTCAAAACTACAACCCACACCTGAGTATAATATCAGTGCTGACCACTATCTAAATATCCAGCAGCTTCTATTCTAATTGCTTTGTATCTTAGTAGTAACAACTACAGGGCCACACAGAGAAATGGCAGGGAAAGCATATGAGATCTTCCAGCTGTTAGAGACACTACAGATAATATTATTTAATTTTTTAAAGATGTGTATATAGAAAAATAGAAGTCAAGAAATGCCACTGGATTTATCTGAAGCAAAATCTTAGGGACAGCTTTCCTGCTTTCCTGCTTTCCAGCCAAGGAAGAATTTCAGTAAAAGAGGAATTCACCTAAGAATTTTATGACAAAGGTAGCCATTCAAAAGGAATTATGTTGTTATTTGTTTTAAAAATATGTTATCTATTGTTTAAATTAAAGAAAAAACCAGACTTATAGGGTATTAAAATCAACTTAAAATTATATATTATTTCAAAATACCTGAATATCATTCAACCTTGGATGAATTATTCAGAAATAGCTAGACAAATGTTGAGATAAGTGATGGTGTGACCTCTCTTCTGTTATTATTTTTAATTATTATCTTTTCAAGCAGAGATTCCACTGTGGAGTATACACCTGGTTAATATGCTCCCATTCTCTTGGAAATGGTAATTACTGGGGGAAAGTTTTATAAAGAGAAATCAGAAAAACACAAAAACAATCATCTTCCGTCCTCGGGGCCCGGCTGTGCGCGGCGTCCAGAGCACCCTCTGAGCAAAGGAAACGTCTCCAGTTCCACTGGGACCGACCAGCTGGGCTGAATAGATCCCGTGCTCATTTCCAAGGTGATTCCACCGTTACAAGGTCCCCAGACCGAAGGGAGATACTGGCATGTTTGAAGTTACAGAGGTCTCAGAAATACTGTTGAGCGTTTGTTCATTTGACACGCGGGTCAGTAAGACTCACTGTGTGCCAGGCACTGCCCTCGGCTCAGGAGAACAGCCCTAGAGGAACAGACGAGTAGAAGTGAGCAGGTTCCCTGGGACAGGGGCTGAGCCTCATGCCAGGCAGCAGGGCAGGGGCGTGTTACACCCAGGTGTGCGCAGGTGGCCTCTTCCTCATGAAGGAGACCAAAGCAGCTTCAAGCGCGTGTCCTCCGCTGGCCAGAATCCTGTGCAGGGAGAACAGCCCCCCTGGACAAGCAAGGATTCACCCCAGGGATGCGTTTCCACTTCAGATCCCAGAGGAAACACAGGTGGGCTCTGGCCCCTCGGGATGCCTCCTCCGGCCCATCACTGGTGCAGCCACAAGAGTCGGTGTACACAGAAACCCACTGAATTGTAAAAAAAAAAAAAAAAAAAAAAGGAGGCAGTTCGGCAGTTCCAGTCATATGGCTTCAAGTCAACAAACAAATACGCAGACAGCCCCAGCCCCAGCCCAGGGCAGGGAGAGAGGCTGCAGCCGGCACATCCCAGGCACCACCCTCTTCCCTCGGCTCAGTGACCATCCAGACCCTGACAGACAAGTACTTATCAGGCGAGTTTCTTTCCTAGGCTAGAAATGAGGCTGGTCCTCCATGTTGCATTTTAGGATAAATGTTGAAAATATTAACTCGACAACAAGAAAAATGAGAGACAAGAGAAAATCCACCATGAATCGAGTCATTTAATTTCTATTCAGGACACTAAAGACCGTGTCGCAGTGTGATGTGTATAAGACATGTTGAAATGTGGATGGAGGAAACCAGGATTCAGGAGTCTGTGACGTCCAGATATTATCACTCTGGTAGCTATGGGTCTCA
>NW_012105176.1:1361540-1409469 GCF_000951045.1 Mandrillus leucophaeus
GGTTCAAGTGATTCTCCTGCCTCAGCCTCCCGAGTAGCTGGGATTACAGGCACGTGCCACTACGCCTGGCTAATTTTTGTATTTCAGTAGAGACGGGGTTTCACCATGTTGGTCAGGCTGGTCTTGAACTCCTGAACTCAAATGATCTGCCCGCCTCAGCCTCCCAAAGTGCTGGGATTACAGGTGTGAGCCACCATGCCTGGCCTTTTAAATGTATTTCTGAATATGATTTCTAGTTAGAAAACTTTGATTTCTAATTGCCTTTCTGAAAATCTGGGTAAGTTCAAGTTCTGAAACACACTTGGCGCCCTCCAGGTTTGGAAAGACCTGCCACTCCAATGCAGCCAAGGCCTGCAGAGGGGACCCCACCTCACTCCTGCGGAAGTCAGCTCTCCCCACGCTGGCACCTGGTCCCTCTAGCACCACAGCGTCCCGCCCCAGGGTCTCTGCACTGCCCCATCCCTCTACTTGACAAAGTCTCTCAGTAGATTCTGCATTAGATTGCTTCCTTGCCATTTTCCGGGCAACACTGAAATCCAGCTTTTCTAGGAAGGCCTCCCAGGACCGTATTATTGAAAACAGCAGGTCCTGCATGCCTGGCCTGCTTACCCACTTGCTTGTTTTCTCTCTCTCCAGAGTACTCACTGTTCCTTCACACAATGGCTATTTTACTAATATTTTGCTTATTTTGTCTCACAGTAAATAGAAACTCCATGAGAAAAGGAGTTCTATGATGTCTGACCAATAGAAAAATTTAATAAATACCTGAATAAATTTCTGTGTGGAATATCTGTGTGTGTGTGTGTGTGTGTGTTTTCCTTGAATTTCTGGCAAATATTACATATAAGTACCAATTTCAGGTATTCTCAACTGAACTTTAAAGAAAAAAATGTTATTTTATGATTTGGATGAGCTGGCTAATGATGTTTCTTGCTAACTTTTACCTTTAGAGGTGAAAATTTGATTATCACAGGATATTTACTTGCCATCAAACAGAAAGCTGTAAAATTCCTACAGCTTTCATCTTTTGATTTTCTTTGAGGTGTTGTATATTTTAAGCTGTAAAGGCCTTTCATGTCTAGTAGGATTAAGAACTTTCTTTTGTTTCAGCTTTTTTGAAATATACCTGACAAATAAAAATCGCATATGTTCAAGGTATACTACTCGATGTGTTGCTATATTTTGTGAAACAGTCACCACAATCAAGTTAATTACCATGACTCACATAGTTACCGTGTGTGTGTGTCTATGTGTGTGTGTATGTGTGTGTGTGTGTGTGGTGAGAACAATTTCAACAGGTTATCTCTCTGTTGAATCTTTCAAATACAATCCTTTGGAGTTTTATTGACACATGAACAGAAAAATGTTTGCAAAGGTCTTATCAAATATTTTAACTCTCCTCCCTTTTTAGCACAATTTGACAAATGTTTGCTGAACACTGTGCTTGGGGGTGGAGACACAGCAGCAGCGAATGTCATCTGTCTTCAAGGAACTTGCAGTCAAATGGGGGAGAAAATAAAAATATATGATCACAACTTCTTATAAGAGTCAACAAAGGAAAACAAACTTCTTATAAAAAAATTGCAAAGGCCATTAAGGTAAAGAATTCTGAGTGTGTGTGGCTGGGGCTGGGAGGAGGGGGACGTGCCAGGATGAGCAGAAACCTACTTGCACGTGGTCCCTACCCCAGCCTGGAGGTCAGAGGCTGCCCCTCCACGGTGAGCCGTGGCTGCCCCTCCAAGGTGAGCCATGGCTAGAGCATCTCTCCAAATCCCATACCTGCATTCCTGCCGAGTTCCTTGTTGCCTAAGCTTTGGTTTTGAGGACCCTCAGGTATTTAGATGCCTTCATAGTGAAACCTGCTTTCTTGACCAACTCCTGTGGAATTTAAGGAGGTCCCTGAAGCTGCAGGACAGGCGGGGTGCTGGGTGTGGATTGTCTGGTTGCTGGTCGATCGGTCTGATACCCACATGTTTCTCCACCATGGTGTTGTCCACTGGGCTGGTGACATTAGGTCTGGGATCTCCCTGTCCATATCTGCAAGCTGGCTGCCACCAGTCCAGTGTCACCATTTCACAAGCACTGAGGTCTATGGATGGCATTTCCAGGGCCTCTGTCCCTCCAAAAATGGTGAGTAATTTTCTTATTCCAGATGTCCCAATCCAGCCTCTTATGAAAAGCCAAAGCTCCACTTTTCACCCGTGGTGAGGCCAGAGGTTAAACCGCTGGCTCATGTGAGAGGCACACATGTTGAGCAAAGGCAGTGCCAGCCCAGGGCCCGCAACCTGTGTGCACCCTTTCTAAGGCCGTGACACACTACAAATACTTCAAGTATGTGTAAATGCCTACGGCTCTGCTTAGGATGTGATCTCCTCTATTCACACCAGAGGCAGCCTTCTGTATCCCTTGCCTAGTGGTCAGCTGGTTGGAAAGGCACAGATCACACCGTACTGGCATGTGCATATGTATGTGTGTATATGTGCAGGTGTTCATGAGTGCACAGGTATGTGAGTTGTGTACTGTGTTTGTGTGCATGCATGTGCACCTGTGTACTTATGTGTGTTTATTTGCTCACCATATCTGCTAACTTATGAGCTAGTTGAAGCCTGGAGGCGACTTTTACTCCTTATGTCTCTACACCAATACATGTTCATCAGGGACTGTGTAGTCCATGTTTGAAGCCATGGAAATCTCAACTCTGAGAATGGAAAGGGGGAAACTATAGCTGCAAGAAGATTTATGAAGGAAACGTGGAGTTGAGAAAATGTCATGGGGACCTTTGATGAGTAATTCAGAGTTAAGATGTATTCAACGGGTAAAATAAATCCCACATTAACTAGTAAAAAATAGCCAAGGTAAGAAAAAATCAGTGAGAACACTGAGTAATGAAGGATTGTTATGGAATTCAGTTCTCTGTGACCTTCTCAATATCCTAATTTTGGTGTCAGACATTAAAAATGATAGAGAAATGAGAAGTATCATGTATTTCTAAGACCATGAGATAATTGTGAGAGAATGCTAATAGTTAGGTCTAAAGGAATACAGTTCCATTTCTTGCAGCCTGTCTTTTCTCTTGTAAACACTTCCAGGTGGTGATTAGCCTGCACCCTGGCTGTGCAGGCTGTAACTACCATGCTAACAGAGCGTGTTGTAGTAACGCACAGCATGTCAGTCATGAAAGAAGGCCATCGCTCCTCTCAAGTGCTCAAAACACCCTCTTGGAAAGCAAGAGAGTTTCCAGAAAATTGTTGACACCTATGCAGATCAATTTTAACACATTTTCAGTTTTTTTAGATTTCAACTTCTTATCACAAATTGCGAAGTCAGTTTTTACATATTAATCACACCTTTCAGTTAATTCGTTATACTGTTGTGATGTGTTTAAAGAAAAAATACAGCTATTTTTATGGTATAAACAAAATTGTAACATAACTCCATTTAAAGTCCCTGGCCCCCATTTAGTGCCCTAATTATAATGCTTTTTATCCAAATATGAAAAAATTATCTTATCTTTTATAGTAAACTAGAGAAATCACTTTCTATTCTCTATTGAGTTAATAGTACATTTGTTTCCTAAGAAATGTCTTCTTGCTTTCTTATGAGATTTCCAGTGGAAATCAAATCATTGCGTTTTAATTTAAGATGGCACAATTTACTTATTTCAAAGCTTTTCATTAAGTGTTAATTGTCCAGGGATTACACAATGAAATGTGCCAGTTAGGATAGACACACTTAGGTGTATGTCATATATAGCTCAGGATTACTTTCACTAAAAGAATGTTTTGCATCATCTTTTTCACAACAGTTGTTTAGACTAGGCAGTTCTGAGCTACTGTTTCTCCGATTTCCTTTTATCAGCCAAGACCAGGTTTGGAAAGCCCAAACCATGAGATGTGTGATCTCATACAGGAAAGATCCATGTCTTTTACTCTAACCTTCATTTGTTCTAGAGGAGATTTCTATGCTAACTTTAAATCAGTTATGAATGCAATGATATAACAAAGGGTCTATTAAAGTTTATGATGTGAAAAACCGGGAAACATATTTATTAATAATTATTATTAATAACATTAATGATGAATGCAATAGTCTGAATTATGTTAAAAACAATTTTTGTAAAACTGGAAGAAAACACACATAAAGTTAATAGTGATTAGGATAGTGCGATAGAATTGCAGTTAATTATTTTTTGTATATTCTTTTATTTCCCAGATATTTTAAATTAAACATGTTGGTTCTACAAAAAGAAAAACATAATAATAAACTGCAATATGCCTGAGAAATATTCATTTTTTCTACATTAATTTTGTTTAAATCATAGAGCAACAGAAAAAGCAAAAGGCCTTATTTAGAGTGTGAATAATGAAGCTACAAAGATTCTTGACTGTGTATTACCGTAAACATGTTTTTAATAGAAAATTCGTTGATGCATCATTCACTTAGAATAAAATGTTCTCATTTATTCTATTGATTTTGATTTCTATAAAATCTATTGATTTTGAGAGAGGTATGGTCCTGTGGAGTCGGCATCATGATGAATAAACAGACCCTTTCCATCACCCCCAAAGTTTTCTTACCATCATTTGAAGTAAGTCCCTCCCTGCATCTTCAATCTCCAAGAATAATCTGGCCGTCCACTGTAGGAATATAACAGAGTTTTAGGAACAATCTGGCCCTCCACTCTAGGAATATAACAGTTTTCTCACCCATTCATTCACCAGTTGATAGGTAAATGTATTTGTTCCAATTTGGGGCCATTATGAATAAAATTTCTATGAACATTCATGTTCAGGTTTTTGTAGAAGCTTTTAAAAAATTCATTTTGCATAAATACCCATGAGCTGAATTGCTGATTTTTTGTACGTACATGTTTAACTTTTTTATTTTCACGTCAAGATATTTTCCAGAGTGGCTGAATCGTGGGGATTTCAGTTGCTCGATGCCCTCTCGACACTGCCATTGTCAGTCACTTTGATTTTATTTCTCCTAATGAGTGCATAGTGGCGTCTCTTTGTGATGTTAATCTGCAATTCCAGAATGATTTCTGATTTGGGGAATTTTTATGTGCATTTTGACCATTTGTACACCTTTCTTCTCTCTTTTTTAACTTTTATTTTAAGTTCAGGGGGTACGTGTGCAGGTTTGTTTCATGGGTCAATTGAGTGTCACTGGGGTTTGGTGTACAAATGATTTTATTGCCCAGGTAGTCAGCATGGGAACCAATAAGCAGCTTTTCCAGCCTCGCCTTCCACCCTCCCTCCACCCTCAAGTATGCCCCGGCGTCTATTGTTCCCTCTTTGTGTCTATGTGTACTCAAGGTGTAGGATTTGGTTTTCTGTTCCTGCATTAATACACTTAGAATAACGACCTCTAGCTGCAGCGTGTCATTGCCAAAGATGTGATTTTGTTCTTTCTTGTGACCGTGTAGTATTCCACGGTATACATGCACCACATTTTTGTTATCCAGTCTAGTACTGATGGGTATCTAGGTTGATTCCATGTCTTTGCTATTGCAAATAGTGTGAAGTGTCTTGTGTAGAATTTAGGGAAATTATGACAACACTTATTTTGCTCATTAATCAGTAAATCAGTTAATTCTTAGCAGGGAGAGCTTATCTCAGCTGCCTGACATCACTGGAGTGGAACAGGCTGTGGACTGGAATCTTCTCGAGGCTTACTGGTTGGTGTTTGTGGTAGTTGAGTCTGGTGGTACCTTCAAGCTCTCAGTGGGGACTGTTGGCCCTGACACCTCCACACATGGTCTGAGCTTCCTCCCAACATGGCGGCTGGGTACAAAGGGCAGTTGTCCTGAGAGAAAGACCTGGCAGAGGCATTTTGCTATCTATGACTCAGTCTCACTTCTACCACCTTCTATCAGTCAAGGCTAGATGTGTCAATGGACAGCCACATTTCTATGAAAAGGGTTAAGAGAATCAGCCTCTTTTGGGGGAGCAGCACGATTCTGGAAGAGGACTAGAAGTATTGCTGTGGCCACGATGGAAAGCACGATCCACCACAGGGATGTCCAAATCTGTTGCTCATTTTCATTGACTCGTTCTGTGGACATGTTTTTATTTGTGGTAGGAAATAGGCCTGAAATTGTGAAGCAATTGGATTGATTTAACTGTATAAGAATTTGTCAAATTGCTTTCAAATAGTTTTGCCGTTTTTCAGTCCCACAAGCAGTGGACAGAGTTCCACTTTCTCGAAACATCGCCAGCACTTGGTGTGGGCAGTCGTTCCATTTCAGCCAGTCTAATGGATGTAAAGTGGTGTCTCCTGCTGGTTTTAATTCACAGTTTTCTGATAAACAATGCTCAGGACTGTCAAGGATTATTGCTCATGTGACTATCACATGTCACAGATACATTGTCTAAATGTACACTCTGATGGAGTATGAGAAGTATAATTTTTAAGGGATCAACAACAGTGAAAGGAATGTGGAGAAAGTGAATTAAATAGAGGGAGAAGTTGAATTGAGGTGCATGCTTGACGAGGTCTCAGTGGATCTAGCAGGGACCTCCAAAGTAAACATGGACAATAAACTGTGTTCCATTGAGCCTTGGATGGCCATGGCCTCAGGCAGGGCGGTTCCTCATGGCTTGGCAGACCCAATACCCAGGGGCTGCCTTCTGACCACTCTCCTAGAAAGTGGTGGCATGTCCTTCCTGAGGGAGTCCGCGCCAGGGTCTCCACATGGGCCACGCACCTGTCTCCATCACTCATGGCCATGCCAAGACCCTCTCTTGTAAATTTATGTCTGCTGCCCAATGTCATTGGGTTGTCTGTATTTTCATCTCTCCCATGGGAATTCTTCATATATTCTGGATACAAATCCTGTATCCAACGTGTGTTTTACAAATATGTTCTCTGAATCTGTAATTTGACTTTTCATATTCTTATTACTATCTATTGAAAAAGTGATATTTTAAATATTTATTTCCTTTTTGTTTATTGCTTTTTTGTGTAATATATAAGAAAAAATTCAATTTTTTGTATGCACTTTACATTTCAGCTTTTCCATTGAGGTCTGTAGTCTGGTGGTGGGCAGCATAATGACCCCCAAAGATATCCACATCTTCATCTCCAGAGCTCGTGAAGATATTATGTTATGTGGCAAAAGGGACTTTGCAGGTGTCATTAAGTTAGGGCCTTGAGGTGGGAGGTATTCCTGGATTTTTTAGGTGGCTACTCTGCAATCATGAGAGTCCTTGGGAGGGAAAGAGGAAGGCGGGGGGTCAGTCAGAGAGATGTGAGGAAGGAAGGATGCGGAGGTGGGAATAACGTTTCTGCTGGCTTTAGAAGAATGTGTCCGTTCCCACCAATTTGTTGATCATTAGATTATCTTGTAACCCTTCTAATGTTGTAGAATCCGTTGTGATGCTCTCCATCTGTCTGAGGAGCAGCAAGGAAGTTAAGGCTTCTACAGAAGATCACTGAAGAGAGAAGTCCCCAGGAACATCACTGGAGATAATGAAGACTGGCCTGTGTCAGGCTTGGGACTCTGAGGGACTGTGGCTTTCACTTCCGGTGGATTTGAGCAGAAAGTGGCTTGTTCCTACGTTAAGTGGATCATGCTGATGGCTGTGGAGAGAAGAAAGCTGGGGGTGTGCAGGGTGATAAAAGGAGGAAGTAAATCTGAAACCAGCAACTGCCATCAACCCAGTGAGGGATGCTTTGCTTCCGCCTAGACTGGACACAGGGTGAATAAGCAGTCGTTGGATACTGCAGGTCTGGAGGACAAATTCAACAGCATATGCTAGCAATTGAGCATGGGAACTAAGAAAAAGAGAAAAACCAAGAGTATGTGTGAGATTTTGCTCAAAAAGTTGGAAGAACCAAATTGCCATTTATGGACGTGAAGAATTTGCAAGATCAAGCTTGGGTCTGTGGGTGGAGGAAAGATGAAGATGGATTTGGTAGTGGACATCTTCAGTTCAGGAAGCCACTGATGAACCGAGTCGTACAGGTGCCAGGAGAATGGAGGGAATCATCACAGAGGCAAATGAAGAGACAAATCCATGGGGGCTAGAGGACCGAGTGCTTATCAGAAGATGGAGAGGATGAGGACCCAGACTAGGAGGAAATGAGCACCAATGGTGTGGGAGGGAAACCGAGAGAAGGAGGCTCCTGAGTCCAGTGAAGAATGCTATGGGAGAGGGAAGGCAGCTCTGTCAAAGCTGCTGATGACTAAGCAAGGGGGGCCCCAGGCAGGAGCACTGGGTTTACAAACACGGCAGACAACGGTGCTACTACTTGGGGGAAATATGTAAGCCACGTTACCTTCAAATTAACTGTAATTTTGAAGACTGTAATATTCATGGAGCATTCCTGTAGTTTTTTGAGTCATCAACCAAAGACGAATCCTGTCTTCTTCGTGGTAGACTCCTCATCCCCTCCTCACTGCCAAGGCCTGGAAGCCCTAAGCCTGGATCATGTCCTGGAATGACGCATAGCAGCTCTGGACTCCCCAGTGCTCCAGAATGACCTGGGAAAGACGAAGACCAAGCCAATCTCGAGTCACTGGGAGAACTTTCATACCTTAATAAAATCAACATGCTTCACAGGGAACAGCAAAAGAACATTTAACAGGATGTGGAAGAAACCATTTTGCACTAGAAATCGGGATCTGAGAAATTTCTTCTCAACACACTGAAAAGAGAATGCCTGCTCTCCATCACAGGTCCCAAGCTGTATTTTCTTTTTTGTATTCACAGGAGAAAGTCTTCTGGGCACCAATACTCAAGATTTTGGGAACCGAGACCTACATATTGAAGATTCCAGGTTGTGTAACTATCATTATTCAATGATGCTTTCACAGCAGGACCAGGAGGTTGGCTGGATTTAAAATATCATATCTGCAGATGCATGGACATTCTAATTATTATCACTAGATTAAAGATGAGAATCTCTCAAACTCTTCCACTTGCAGAAGAGTTGATCCCACCCGATTTTAATGTTAAGTCTCTATGAAGGTAATGCTTATGAACACAGATTGTTAAAGATCTTGTCTAGCTGACTTCCCTGGTCCAGCCTGTCTGCCTTTCCTCTCTGAGTACCTTGGTTGCTCTTCAAATCTTAACTCAAATGCCACCTCTTCCACATCTTGCTCCAGTCACCTGAGCAAGCTGCGGGTCTGACTTTAATCTCCACTCCCAGGGCAACAGCATCACCAACATGGTAATAATCACATTTTGTTAGGTGATAAAACAGCTTGTATTCATGTATACAAATGCATTTCTTAACTTCTGTGGTGCACAATAAACTGCTTCAGAGCAAAAATAAGTCTGACTTATTGATAGCTACTTTACAACTCCGGGCAAAGTGCCTTGCATATAGGTGTTCCATAAAGTTATGCAAATACCTTGGCCAGAAATGTTGTAGATATTACTAATTGTCAGCATCTCAACTGAAGGTGAAGCTCAAGGTTGCTTATGAGAGGGAGAGAGAGGTTGAAAACGAGAGAGAGAGACTTGATGGTTAATATTTAGCTGATGATGTGACAAAGTAACAATTTCAGCTGGAATAGAGAAATTGACACAAAGCATTAAACAAAACTGAAGATGAAATGATATGGAAGACGATGCTGATGAGAATAAAGTAAGAGATTCATTGCTGAGAGAGGCACTGTGGAGACTTTCAACTCAATTGATGGTTGGTGAGATCTAGATCGTAAGCATGAACAAATACCCTGCATGCAATAAAGAAATGGAGTTAGCAAGCCAGTACGCTAACAAGCAGAGAAAAATTATGTGCAATGCTTCAGGGGATAATAGGATTCGAAAAGAGAAACTTATAAAGAGAAAGTGAATGAGGCGGTGAAGAGCTGTATAAAAATTTTATCTGGAATAGTTTAAGAGATAACTTTTGTATTTATGCAAGGCAAAAAATAGTGCACTATTAAGATGAAAAGTTATAAATAATGGCAAGGATTTGGTTTAAACTTTCAAAAGCACATTCATCTATCAAAATGTCTCTTTGGATTTGCATTTTGGGATCTGCATATTCTGGCAAGGATGAGAGATGACACGGCTAAGTAAGAGGTGTGTGTTCTATTTAAGTCATCTATTTAAGCCATCTCTTTCTGGAAAGAGGACGGAGACACACAGTGTTGGGGTTCTAGGGCAATAATAGACAATGGTGCTAAGATAGTTGTGCTAAAAGAAGACCAGAGATTATCAATTTCCCTTGGAGTTTGGACATTCCCTGATGTTTTTGGACTTTCAGGTGTTGGGAATTTCCACATCGCCCTGGACACCTAAGACCGTGTAGAGCTCCCCTCCTTCTCCCCATGTCCCTCCCCTACTGCACTGCCCAGCCAGTTGTCCATGGGAAACTGACACCCTCATCATATGTCATATTCTGGACATGCACAGTTTCACGCCTTTGGGTCTAAAGCCAAAATTATTCTTTGCCATGATGTTCCTTTCGTTTTTCAAGTTCTGGTTCTCCTTACGTACACACCTGTGTGTCATTTGGACTCCCCATGGGACATAGAAACTGATTGTGTTATTTTCTCTTTAGTGTGTTAAGAATCACCTCGAAATCACCTTTTTCCTGTATCTGCTCCCTGGTGGAGCCAGTTCTCCCCACAGATGTCAGCTTTTCCTGGGTTCGGGACAGGTGCAGCCCATTCCTGCTCAGGGCTCTTAGAAGCCTCAGCTGGTTAGATGTATCTATGGTGATGGCAGAGGATGGTCCTCTGCCATTCAGGACCATAAAGTTCAGAACCAGCTTGCTCCTCCTTAACAGGCATTTACTTTTGTGTTTATTGTGAGTTCTACACATGGCAGGTCTGTCTATAAGGGGTCTGATATGGTTTGGCTGTGCCCTCACCCAAATCTCATCTTGAATTGTAGCTCCCATAATCCCCACATGTCACAGAGGGGACATGGTGGGAGGTAATTGAATCATGGAAGCGGTTACCCTTATACTGTTCTTGTGACAGTGAGTTCTCACGAGATCTAATGGTTTTCTAAGGGACTTTTCCTCCCTTTACTCTCATTCTTCTTTCTCCTTCTGCCACGTGAAGAAGGACATGTTTCCTTCCCCTTACACCAAGACTGCAAGTTTCCTGAGGCCTCCCCACCCATGCAAAACTGAGTCAATTAAACATCTTTCTTTTATAAATTACCCAGCCTCAGGTATGTCCTTACAGCAGTGTGAGAACATACTAATACAGGATCCATACGAATGTTGCATTTTATTTATCCAGAAAAATGTATACAAATTCTTCTGTGTGTGAGACTGATTAAGTGATGGGGTAGGATGGGAAGACAGACACCTGTCACTATGTCTTACACAGAGAAGCCTTCCATATGACAACTGGAGGATGATGGGCAGCCCCAAAGTGTACTTGCTCCTTTTTTTCCTCAATCACATTCAATGGTAGTTTGTCTGCTTTGTTGTTTTTACTGAGAGCCAGGATTTTGAGTTACTAAATTTGACCAAACTTTTTTCCTCTCTATGTTATCAATTCTTGCTCACATCTTCATTATTTCCTTTCTTGTACCATTTCATGAATGACATTCTACTCTAATTGAGTCCAGTCCATTCAATAAATTGGTCCTACCACGTGTTAGTTTCTTGCCACTGTGGCAACAAGCTATGAAATGGGAGGTTTCAAACAAGAAATCTGTTCTCATTACAGTTCTGGAGGCCAGAAGTCTGAAGTTGAGGTTTCAGCACAGGTGTGCTCACTCTGAAGGCCCCAGGGTGGAAACTTTCCTGTCTCCTCCAGCCTTTAGTGACTGCAGGCACTCCTTGGCTTGTGGCCACGTGGCTCCAGTCTCTGACTGTGGACACACAGCTTCTCCTGTGTGTCTGCCCAAGCTCCCTCTGCTTTTGTCTTACAAGATTGCTTGTGAGGGTGTTCAGATAATCCAGGATGATGGCATCTCAAGATACTTCATTTTATTACATATGCAAAGACCCTTCTTTGTAAGTGAGGTAATATTTTAATGTTACATGAATTAGAAAGTGAAGATGGATAAATTCATCCCTTGGTATCCACAAGGGAATGGTTCCAGGATCCCCTATTGATATCAAAATTCACAGATGCGCAAGTGTCAGATATAAACAGTGCAGTATTTGCATGTAACCTATGCATATCCTTGCATAAGGTTTAATCTGTAGATTACTTATAACACCTAATACAATCTAAATGTTATGTAAACACTTGCTATGCTTTATTTTTATTTGTATTTTTATTGTTGCTTTATTATTTTTATTATTTTTAAAATATTTTCAACTAGCAACAGGTTGAATGTGTGGATGTGGAACTCAGGGATATTCAAGGATATAATTTGGAGGAGGTGATGCGGCTTTTCAGTCTCCCACACAGACTATGTTTATGTAATTCCCTATCTTGTTTACCAATGTCTTTACTCATCTTCATTTTTGGAATCCTAGACTCATCATGTAGAGTTTATTTTTCTTGAAAAATATCCTCTGTTAGATGTTTTTACGTCAGTGGTTACTGCCATCAGATGGAAACATCCTTATTTTCCATACTGTTGAGTAACAACCTCTCTGGGGATAGAGCTCCAGTGCTTTTTGTCATCTATTGTTTGTTTTCAGTCTTAGAATATCATCATTTGGCATTGAGAAGTTGTAATACATGGTCTCAGTGTAGTTTATTTTTATATGTCCTATTTTGAGTTCCTTGTGAATCCAAAATTTGAGGAATGTATTTGTTCACACTTTCTGGAAAAATGAATCATCTCTCCTCTTCCATCTTATCAACTTCCCTCTTCTGATACTTTTAATAGAAACTGGAGTCTATCATTGCATCCTTCATAATTCTTCATTTCTATTTAATATTTTCTATTTTGTCGTCTCTAATCGATTCTGATAAATTTATAAAGCTCAATCACCCATTTAGTTCATTAATTCCTTCTTAAGATATATCAAATAATTGGATTTTTAATTTTGTAGATGCTCCACTTAATTTACAGAAATATCAATTTTCTCATTCTTTGTACATCACGGCTTCCATTATTTGGTTTCTTTTAACCAACTCAGCCATATTTTTTAGAATTGATCTTAATATTATTATTCTCTTATTTCTAGTTCTTGAATGTGTAATTCCACTTTTTGTTGTGTTTTTTGACTTTGATTTTTGTGGTGTAGTGTTTCCCTGTGTTTTGTATTTTTATTATAAGCTCTTTTTAGGTTGATTTGTTTTTATTTAAAATCCCTTAAATTTAGTTATTTTTTTCAGCTTGTATCATTCATACACGAAGTTTGCTGTTTAAATTCCAACGCCAAACCAATGTGATATAAAAGTTCTAAATTCTGAATTATCATTTTGGGTTTTTTCTTCCACTTATAGCCCAAACAAAAACAGGCAGCTATCATTGATGTTTACATGTTTTTCAAGAGGTGTTCATACGGATGATCTAACATTTTTCTACTGTTCCTTTCCATAGGGGAAACTCAGTTTATGATTTTTGTTTAAGGCAATACACTCATTTCCAACACTAATCTTCATGAAGATATTCAAACAAAAACTTACTACGTTATCAAGACCATTAATACATTTACCTCAAGATGGCCAGTGCCTTTGCTCATGCAAAAGATATACCTGAATAAACAATGTCACAGAAATTTTCCAAATTACTTATAGACACCAAAGCATAGATTCAGATTTAAGAATTACAACGAACAGCAAGCAAAATGGGTAAGTATCAACAGACACACACACTCACACACACACACACTCACACAAATCAAACCTAGTAATACAAATTGTGAAAGGATATCTGGAACAAAATGGACTTCCTTTCACTGCAGGTGTAAGTGTAAATTGGGAAATATATTTTAAAAAACAATTTGACATTAGCTAGTAGTGTTGAAGATGTACATACCTACAAGTCTATGATTTAACTCATTGGTATTAGAGTACACCCTAAAGAGAGTCTTGAGCACGGGCCCAAAGAAACACATATAAGAATTTTCAAATACCAGTGTTTGTAATAAAACTGAGGAAAATGATTGTCAATAGAATAATAAATACATAAATGTTGATATATTCACACAATGGAATATTTTCTCACAATTAAAAATAAACAACATAACTATACATAAAAACTAAACAAATATCAGAAATATTATTAAAGAAAAATAGTGAGTTTTTAAAAATTATTTCACACATGTCCTAAACAAGTAAAACTATAAAACTTTGCTTTGTTGCACACACACAGACATAACACACCTTTTAAAAGCAAGTAAATAGAAAATTGTGAAGTAAGCAACTCCAAATTCTGTTTTATTCATAAAAGCTGTGAAAACCTGGCAAGATTGTTAGGTTCAACATTTTTAGAACTCACGAAATGAACCAAAAGCACTCTGGGCACACTTTTTTCAAGAAAAAGAGCTTATTCTCAGAAGGAACAGCAAGCTCCAGAGAGATCTGACTTATCCCAGTACCATTTCTCCCTCCCCAGTGTAATAGTAGTCATAAAAGTAACAGCTCACATTCCCTGGAATTTGTATGTTGAAAGCCTAACCACCAGTATTTCAGTGCATAATCTTATTTGAGGAGGAGCATCTTTACAGAAGAAACCAAGTTAAAATGAGGTAACTGAGTGGATTCTAACCCAATATGACTGGTATATTAGGAACATTTGGATACACAGGCCTGTATACAGGACTGGAGATTGAGGCCATGCAGGAAGAAGACAGCCAGCTGCAAGCCAAGGAGAGACGACTGGAACAGATCCTGCCCTCCGAGCCCTAAGAAGGAACTAATGCTTGTGACACCGAAGTTTTGAACTTACAGCCTCCGGAACTGTGCAACAATACATTTCTGTTGTTTAAACCATCCATTTTGTGGCACTTTGTTATAGTAGCCCTGGAAACCTACTAGAGAGGAACTAAAAGAATCAAATGAAAATTCTCCATTTGGGAAGTACCGTAGCTGAAGCAAAAAATACACTACAGGGTCTCAGCAGAAGATTCGTGCAGGCAGAAGAAAGAACACGTAAGCTTGAGGGTAGGTCAATTGAGATGACACAGTCTGAGGAACACATAGAAAAAATATTTTTTTTTAAATGTAGAGTTTTAAAGACCTGCAAGAGACCATCAAATGTACAAACACACACAAAATGGGGCCTCAGAAAAAGGCCAGAGAAAGAGGCACAAGTAATATTTCAAAAAATAATAACCGCAGTTTCCCTAATGTGAAGAAAAATTTTAATCTACACATAAAACTGTTCAACAAACCCCAATCAGGATAAAATCAAGGAGATCCAAACTAAGTTATGTTAAAACTGAATTGTTGGAAGTCAAAGGCAATCTTGAAAACAGTAGGAGGAAAACAACTTATACCACACAAGGGATGCTTGGCAAAATTAACAACACGTTTCCCATTAGAAACAATTAAGTTCAGAAAGCAGTGGGATGATATATTTAGTGTTGAAGAAAACACTGTCAACCAAGAATATTATGTCCAGAAAATCTATGTCTTCAAAAATAAAAGAAAAATTAAGATATTACCAGATAAACAAAAACTCAGAATCTGTTGTTGTTAGTGCTAACTTACAAGGAATGCTAACGGGAGTCCTTAAGGCTGAAACAGAAGGACAATCAACAATATCTCAAAACCACCTGAAATAATGAAGCATATAAGTAAAAATAAAAGCAGTATAAATGAGTTGTTTTGTTTACAACTCCTTCTTCATCTTATTTTTTAAAAATGATTGCATAAGACAATAATTATAAACTAGATTGATGGTAAAACACTATATAAAGAAGCTATTGTGAAAATAACAGCAAGAAGTGGAGAACAGAACTAGATAGAAGCAAAATTTTTAAAACTTTTGAGACTAAATTGGCATTAATTCAAACTGGATTGTTATAATTTAAGATATTTATTGTACTCTGCAGACAACCCATTACAAAAATAACTCAAAAAATATAGTAAAGGAAATGTTAAAGGAACTGAAATTGTACACTAGAAAATATCTGTTTAATGCAAAAGAAAGCAATGATGGAGAGAGTGAGAGAAAAAAATGTATAAAACATATATAGAGTAAATTCTTAAATGGCAGAAATCCTTACTTAACAGAAATTTCATTAAATGTAATTGACTAACTTCTACATGATAAAAGGCAGAGACTGTCAGAATATATTTTTAAAATTATCATACTATATGCTATATATAAAAGACTTAAGTCAAATTCAAGTACACGAATGGATTGAAAGTAAAACGATGTAATTTATGCAAATAGTAACCAAAAGAGAGCTGGGGTGGCTATACAAATATCAGCCAAAATAGACTTTAAATTAAGAATTGTTATAAAGGAAAAAGAAGGACATGATATGTTTATAAAAAGGTTAATTCATCAAAAATATGTAACAATTATAAATATGTATTTGCCTTAAAAAAGTACAAAACTGATGAAGCAAAAATTAACTTAATAACTTAAGCAAAAATTAAGCAAAGATTAACTTGCTTCATCAGCTTGGTACTTTGTTTTTAGGTGAATAAGTATTTATAACTGTTACATATTTTTAATGAATCAACCCTTTATAAACATAATTTGAAAGAAGAAATAGACATTTTACAATAATAGTGATTTTAATAGTCCACTTTCAGTAATTGATAGGGCCTCTAGAGTGAAGATCAGTAAGAAAACAAGACTTGAATTACATACCAACCAGACATGGCATCTGTAGAACACCCCATCTAACAATGGCAGAATACACAATTTTTAAAAGAGTACATGGAACATTCTCCACGGTAGGCCACATGTTAGTCCATAAAATAGGTCTTAATAAGTTAAAAATGTAAAAATCAACATATGTTATCTGACTTTAAAGGATCACAAATAGAAATAAATAGAATTCACAAATATGTGAAAATTAAACAACTTTTTATAAAACCAGTAGAAAAAGAGAATCACGAGAAAAAGAAAATATATTAATATGCATGAAAATGAAAACAAAATATGCTAAAATTTATAAGATACAATGAAAGTAGTGCTCAGATCAAAATTTATAACTGGAAATGTGAGCACTGTGAAAGAAGAAAGATTGCAGACACATAAACTAATCTTCCAATTTAAGGGGACAAAAAATAGAAGAGCAAACTAAACTCAAAGAAATAACAAGGAAAGGAATAATAAATATTCTTGGGACATAAAACAATTAGATAATAGAAACAACAAGAGAAAAAAATCAATGAACCCCAATTTTGGTTCTTTAAAAATATCAACAAAATTGACAACACATTGGAATATTGACCGAGAATAAAAGACACAAAGGTCAAATTACTAAATTAGAAGTGAAAGAAGTTCATTACAATCAACCTTAAGGAAATACAAAGGATTAATAGAAATACTATAAACAACCAATTGCCAACAAATTAGATAACTTAGATGAAATAAAAGAACTACCAAAACTTACACAAGAAGAAATGGAAAATCAGATTAGACCTATAACCCTAATACATTAAATTAGTAATAAAAAAATTCTACCCACAAAGAAAAACCCATTTACAGTAGGTTTCTCTGATAAATTTTACCACATGCTTAATAATGAA
Source organism: Mandrillus leucophaeus (assembly GCF_000951045.1). Lineage (NCBI taxonomy): Eukaryota > Metazoa > Chordata > Mammalia > Primates > Cercopithecidae > Mandrillus > Mandrillus leucophaeus. The sequence goes on from NW_012105176.1 coordinate 1,379,086, forward strand.
TTAATAGTAATTCTCTTCAAATTCTTCCAAAAAAGAGAAGAACTATTTTCCTTTGAAGAACAATAGTTTTAAATTTTGATTAAATTCAATTTATCATCTTTTGTTTCATTGTTTATGCTTTTGATGTCTTATCTAAGAAACTCTTGCCTAATTCAAATGCACAACAATTTACTCCTATGTTTCTCATAAGAGTTTAATAGTTTTACATTATATATTTAGCTCTTTGATTAATTTTGTATTTGGTGTGAATCAGAGGCCAAATTCATTATCTTGCACATGGATATTCAGTTCCCAGCAACATGTGTTGAAAAGACAATTGCTTCCCCATAGGGTGGTCTTGACACCCTTATTTCCATACTCTTCATGCTGTCCCATTGGTCCATATATCTATCTTCATGTCAGTTCCACATTGTCCTGATTACTATAGCTTTCGTGTAAGGTTTGAAATCAGGAAGCACAAATCCTTCAACTTTGTCGTCTTCAAAAAGGTTTGGTTTATACTGGGTCACCTGAATTTTCATGCAAATTTAGTATCAGTTTGTCAATTTCTGCACCAAAGACGTCTGGCATCTTGACTGGATTATATTCAATCTGTAGATCAATTGGAATAGTATCCTATATTGCCAACATTACGATGTCCATTTCATGAATATGAGATATCTTTTTATTTATCTAGATCTTTTAAAATTTCTTTCAACAATTTATTGTAGTTTTAAGAGTATAAACATTGCACTTCTCTTACTATAATTATTCCTAATTCAATGCTATCATAAGTAACTTTTTTCTTAATTTTAATTTTGAATTGTTCATGTCTAGTGCACAGAAATAAAAGTAATTTTTATACATTAATTTTGCATACTGCAACATTTCTGGAGTCATTTATCAGTTTTAATTATTTTAATAGATATGTTAGAATTTACTATATACAATTATGTCATCTTCATCTACATATGGTTTCACTTCCTTTTCAATCTGGGTGCCTGGTATTTCTTTTCCTTCCCTACTTGTCCCAGCCACATCTTCCAGTTTAATATTGAAAAGAAGTGAAAAGAGTGGAATCCTGCCTTGTTCCTTATTTTATTGAGACAACATTCAGCCTTTACCATTGAGCATGACGTTGGCTTTGAGAGTTTTATAGATGACTTTTATCAGGTTCAGGAAGATCCCTTCCACTTTTATTTTGTTAACCATTTTTATCATGGAGAATGTTGGATTTAATTAAATGCTCTATTTTATCTATTGAGATGATTATGTGTTGTTTATCCTTTATTCAATTGATATGGTGTATTTCATTAATTGATTTTCGGATGCTAATCCAATCTTTCTTTCATAGGTAAATCCCCCTTGGTCATGTTATATAATCCTTTTATAGGTAGATGGTTGTGTTGTTTATCCTTTATTCAATTGACATGGTGTATTTCATTAATTGATTTTAGGATGCTAATCCAATCTTTCTTTTATAGGTAAATCCCCCTTGGTCATGTTATATAATCCTTTTATAGGTAGATGGTTGCTTTGTTTGCTACTACTTTGTGAAGAATTTTCTTATCTATGTTTTTAAGATACATTCATCTGTGGTTTGATTTTCTATGTCTTTTAACTGGATTTTGCTATTAGAGTAATATCAGCCTCATGGAACAAGTTGCAAAGTGTTTTCTATGTTTTTAACAGTTTGAGAAAAATTAATGTTGATTTTTTATTAAGTGTTTGGTAAAATGTAACAATAAAGCTAACTAGGTCTTGGGTTTTTTGGTGGTTAGTTTTGGGATTACTAGTTTAGTCCTTTGATCTCTTTACTAGACCCATTCAGATTCTCTATTTCCTTTTGAGTTAGTTTTAATAGTTTCTGTCTTGCTGGATGCTTGTCCATTTCATCTAAGCCATCTAATTTGCTATCATGTAGTTGTTCATGGGTCAATGAACTTCCAACTTTTACACAGCTAGCCAATTATATACCTTATGATAATTATCTTACAATAATTGTATTTCTATAGTATTGTCAGTAAGTCCCTCTTTCTTTGCTCATTTGGGAAATGAATCTTCTTCCCTTTCTCTTTGGTCAGTCTAGTTAAAAATCTGTCAATTTTCTTCTTTTCAAATAATCAACTTTTAGTTTCATTGGCTTTCTCTGTGGCTTTTCTATTCTGTATTTCATTTAATTCTGCTCTAATATTTGTTATTTCCTTTCTTCTCATGGCTTTGTGTTCAGTTTCCTCTTCATTGACCAGATATCTTAGTTTGAGGTTAGATTATCAATTAAAGATCTATCTGGGTTTCTTTATGTATATATTTTCAGCTATAAATTTGTCTTTAAACATTGCATTAGCTGCACTCCTACAATTTTTGTCATGTTGTGTCCTCATTTCATTACCTTTGAAGTATTTTAAAATGTATCTTGTCATTTCTTTTTTACCCATTGGTTATTTAGGAATGTGTTAATATCCATATGCATGTGAATTTTTCAAATTTCTTTCCATTATTCGTTTCAAATTTAACCCCTTTATGGTTAGAAAACATTATGTTTAAATTTTTTAATTATTTAAATGTATTAAGGCTTTTTTATGGTATATTATGGTCCATGCAGAAGAATGTCCCATAGGCACTGGAGGATAATGCCTCCTCTCTCTTGTTGGGTGGAATGTTCTATAGGTAGCTGTTAGGTGTAGTTCACAAGCAGTAAGTTATTATACCTAATTAATCATTACGGTTTGATATGTCCTGGGGGATATAATGGTTAAGGCTGACCTCAAAGTTTAAGGAATGAATAATCTAACTGGAGAAGTACAGAAGAGAAATTGATGTTCAATAAAATAAAGTATTTACGCTATAAATTATGGAAATAGAAAATAATTAACTCTGAAGTGTCTGATACATGGAGAAATATGATATTTGGAATGGGGAAGGTTCTAGAAGTGGGGCTTGAGTATTGGATGTGAAAGATGGGTAGGATTTGTCTGACATACAATCAAGGAAGGGATTAGGAATAAGCCATTTAAAATGACAGGGCTTAGAAACCATGTGGTTAGTATAAATCAAACTTGAGATGCGCAGACTAAAAGAGTCGATAACTCAATGGGAATAAAACATAAAATAATGAAGGAAGGGTAAGCAGATAATTTGGAAATCAGGCGAGAATTATGTGGGAGTGATTGCTAATTCAATAATTTAATGAATCTGCACATCTACTCATCACCTTTTGCTTTGTGGTAACAAATTTGTGTTCATATCTTTATTCTCATGCATTCATTTACATCTATTTGAATAATGCTCAATTTATTGCTTAAAACCTCTAAGGACAAATATTACCTACCTGACCTCCAAAGTTATCTGCTTTTAAGTAATGCTCTTATGAAATCCAAATCCCAATTTTTAGTCTGAGTGAATATCTATGTATTTTTCTCATATTCCCATAAATTCACTGACCCTGACTGTTAAATGGCTATTTATGTTGAATCCTGGAAAACTACAAATAATCAATGCTTTTTGATGTGCATGCACTTTAATTTCATGCGATTCAGCTGATTAGCATATCCTTTTCCGGAAACCTCCAAAGCAGAAAGCCCAGAGATGTGCAGCTTTGCTAGGCACTGACATGGTCTCACACTATGTCAGTGACCTACCAGACAGGAGCTTGTGGAACCACTACCCAAATGGACTGAGCCATTTCATTCTTTAAAGGAAATAAAGCCCATGGAATCTTAAGCTTTCCTTTCCATTTGCATGCCCTGATTTACATAACAAATGTGTTCCAAATTGTTCCTGTTTTTCTCCTAACACAGCAGGCCCCTTATGGAGGCCTAATGAACAAATTTAATGAACCCATAGTAATCCATTTGTAAAGGACAAATTGGATTGTAACTTAAATAATCATTCCAAATATTTATTTACAAAGTTAGATATGCATAGGTCCATGGTTGAATACAGAGGTCTTATCTGTTCTGGACACATTCAATGTCTCTGAATACAAATTAAAATTTTATTTTTCCCTTGATCTTGAATTTTTTACACTTGAAGTAAAAAAGAAAATCTGTTTTTAAAATGTTAGATTTATTGTATTATATCTGCACACATCTCTGTCTGTATGTATGTATAGATACATATAATTTTATAATTTCTTAGACTTCCTCCTATAGAATATAGCAAGAAATTTTCAATCTTTAAATTTAAATGTGTGTGCACAGCAGTATTTCAATAAATATATATCATCAAAAACGGAATACTGCGATGAAAATATGGTGTTTTAATAAATGTTATACTGTAAACTCTTTTAAATGACAAGTTAGACAATTCACTGGGCCTGTTCTTAATTTTCTACGTACTGAAACTGATAACACCATTCTAACATGCAGAATGATTATGATTATACTAGTATTAAAGACACAACGTGAAAATCAGATTGTAAGTCATACAAACCAGAGAAAGATCGCTGTCTGCATATTTCCTCAAGGTCCTCTCATAACTTAGAGACTGTTTCGTGACTCTATCGTGGATATAGTTTGGTTACAATTTCTTTTTCCACTTTTATTTCCATGACAATCTAAATATTTGTTTTGGAATATTTTTGTAATTTAGGAACTCTAACTTTGAAAGGTTAATGGACTTTCAACTTTTACACTTCGTATCAATAATAGAGCTCTGTCTAGAATTTAAGGGCCGTTTTCACAGTCTCCTTCTTTTTTCTCCTCTCTTCTCTGCCTCTCTCTCTGTCCCTCTTTATGTTTCTCTCTCTGTCCCTCCCCTTCTGTATAGAAATATAACTAACAGCATTAATTCATTTTATGTGTCAACATAAAATTGACACATAAAATTAATTATGACTGGGCGTGGCATGCACAGATATTTAACCATGATTTTGGGGGTGTCTGTGCGAAGGCTTCTGGACACGATTAACACTGGAATCAGTAGACTGAGAAAAAAATTGCCCTGGCTAAGGTGGATGATTCTCACCAAACCATTGAAGTGCTGCAGAGTAGGGAAAGTAAAAGAACTCTCTCTCTCTCTGCCCGAGTATCTGAGCTGGGACACGGATCTACCTTGGCCTCAGACTGGACCTCACCACAGTGGCTGTTCTGGGTCTCCAGCTCTGCCTCCAGCACTCCTGTGAGTCTGGTTCCTATCAAAAATCTCCTATTGCTTCTGCTCCCTGGACCGTCCAGACTAATATGCATATGTGTGTATATATTACCGACGTACACATCTGAATATCCACATCACACACACACACACACACACCCCCCACAGAGATTCTGGGAGTGGTTTCCGACAGCACCCTCCGCTCCTTGCTGGCGTAAGAACCGTCTCCTGACGGCTGCTGTCTGTCAAGGGAGATCTGGGATGACTAAATGGGATGTGAAATTGTGTCACCCATGCCTAGAACATGAGGCACGATGTTGGCCGGCTTCAGCTCTGCACCTTACACAGCATACATAGCTTGGAAATTAGTCTTACACGTTTTCGTAAAGGAAACCAGCAGTTGTGACACTCAGCCCTGCAGCGTCCTCCCCTCACGGCTGGCATACACCCTGCTTCTCGGCCTGCTCCGGTCTCCCCACCGTGTTGCTCGGTTTAGGGAAACACACGGACGTGCGCATGCGCACACAGGCCGGCACGCAGCCGCACCTCGCCCAGGCTGGCTCCTCGCGCAGGAGTGCGGCCAGGGGACGCTCCCCACTGTTCCCACGCTGCTAATTCTGAAATACCTGGAAGAGTTATTTTAAGGAATGACACATAGAAACAGCAAATAAGTTCAAATTGTCTTCATGAGAAAGTATTTATTTCTATTAAAACTTGGAATTTTGAGAATACTTACTGCTTGATCGTATTCCAAAAAATGTTTCACACTGATTTTTTTTTAATTTTCTTTACTTATTTTCTACAACACTGATGCTTTTTCTTCTCTATTGGCATCTATTTATTTTACTCATATTTCACGACAAAAAAATTCTCCCGTCGCCCTGGCCTCCCCCAGCTGCCCTGCCCTCTGTGCCTGTTAGACGCCAACGCTGCGGCGTGGGCCTCCCAAACCTTCTCCCGGGCACCATGGAGAAACACATGCCAGGCAGACACGAGGCGCGGAGCCCACCGTTCATGTTTCAAACGTGGTTGGAAATTTTTCACATCACCTCCTACATAGCGAACTCTCTAATTTTAATGAGTAGAAATAACGCAAGGGCTTGTTTGTTTTTACGATATGCATTCCCAGGAGTAGAATTGCAAGGTAAGAGGAGAGGTGTGCTCTTCACTCTCAAACTCTTTGCACAGTTTTCCTCTGCGCCTGGCTGTGGTTGCAGTGGCCCGGTGTGTGCTGCTGGAGGTCCCTTTTACCAAGAACCACCATATCTGGAAGTCCAAAATGTTCCCTTTCCTGGCTCTCTGATGCCTCTCAGGTTATCTTTTTGTGTGTTTCTTCTTTTCTTTGCCATCTTTCTTTCTCCTTTTGCCTCTGCTCCCAGCTTCCGGGGTAACCTTAGCAAGGGCAGACTTCCTTCCCAGAGAGGGTCACTGCCACCTCCATCATTTGCCACAGAGGGGGTCACTGCTGCACCTGTTGTCTGCCGAGGCAGCTGGGAGGAGACAGAGACCCAGCTGCGCTCCCTGTGCCATCTCTGTTGCTGGAGACCTCCAAGCTTGCCACCTCTCTCTGGCTACAGGGGCCCCCAGGCCAACCCACCCACCTGTCCTGGCACAGGGCTCCCGGCCAACGCACCCAGGTTTCCAACTGAGCTGGCATTGGGTGTGCCCAGCCTGGAGAGACTCCCGCTGCTGGCCTGGGCCATGCTTTGCTCAGAAAAGCTCATGGTGGATGGCACAAGCTGAGGGAGGGCACAAGCTGAGGGAGAGCCCAAGACTGACATGTGTGCAGGCCTGGGTCCTCCCCCATGAAGGCCACGCCCTGGCACTGTTACCCATGGGTACTCCCCCCTGCCCCGTGGTGGCCACGCCCTGGCATTGTTACCCATGGGTCCTGCTCCCCGCCCTGTGACGGCCACACCCTGACATTGTTACCCGTGGGTCCTCCCCCACCTTGAAGGCCACACCCGGGCACTATTACCCGTGGGTCCTCTCCCCCTCCCCTTGAAGGCCATGGCCTGGCACTGTTACCTGTGGGTCCCGGACCTGCACCTGCAGGAGAGATTTTCTTCCTCTCTCTCACACTGAGGCCTCTGATGGAGGAGGTCGATGTCTGTGCCTTCATTCTTCTGAGCCCCTGCCATCTGACACTGTTGTCATCTCTGCCTGGGGTGAGGGTTAGAATTATTATTATTATTATTATTACTATTATTATTTTGAGACAGAGTCTCACTCTATCGCCCAGGCGGGAGTCCAGTGGCACCATTTCAGCTCATTGCAACCTCCACCTCCTGGGTTCAAACAATTCTCCTGCCTCAGTCTCCCAAGTAGCTGGGACTACAGGCACACGCCACCACACCTGGCTTATTTTCTATTTTTAGTAGAGACGAGGTTTCACTATATTGGCCAGGATGGTCTCGAACTCCTGACCGCGTGATCCCCCCAACTCAGCTTCCCAAAGTGCTGGGACTACAGGCGTGAGCCACCGTGCCTGGCCAGAACCCTGTCTTAACTGGTGCTAAGATCTGGCTTTGGTGGCAGATATCTTATCTGTCAGAGAGGATTGCTTAGACCCTGGAAATATCCCGTCAGCAACAGTCACATATGTGTCCAAATGAGGCAAGTAGCATGGAGAGAAAAGGCCAGTTCTGAAAAGGACAGGGGCCACATCGCACTGTGTCATCGCCTACCTGCGTCTCTGTGCTACATTTATAAGGAGTCCATCATCAACGGTTAATCCTTGAAACACCATTGAGACCAGGAAGAACCCTCAGAGACAGTAAACCAGAGGAGAATCCCCCTCTCCAGGGCAACATTTGCAGGCAGAGGCTAGGCAGATTATTCTAACGACGGCGAGGTGACAGGGTCGGCCTCTCAGGGCTCACTTCGGTTCTACGTGGAGAGCAGGACAAGTCATGGCCCCAGCAGGTTTCTCCTGATCTCTGATTGTGAATCAAGGTGAGGACGTATCACAGAAAGTAAGAACTTATGTTTTTCAGGGTAGGTTCCAGAGTGCTTCCCTGTGCATTCGCGTGATGTAGAAACGCAGCTGCTCTCTGAAGCCAGAACACTGAGTGTTGGAACACACACCTGCAGCCATGGGGAAACTGAGTCCTGGGTGCTGCAGCAGGGCTGGGGTGGGCCCAGTACCCTCTCCGGGGGTCTTGATGGCCTGGTCTGTTTCTGGCTTAACTCGCCGTTGTCGTCTTGTGTCAGACAGAGCCTGACACATGGTGACCCTCGATGAGTGTGATGAAGGAGGGACGAAGGAGGGACAAATTGAGTGAACGGACACGATAGGATAAACGTCCACACGTGCGAGATTTTCACTCTCAGCATCCCTACCCAACCTGTCACCACCCCTCCAGTCTCTCCCCAGAGGCAGAGCAGGCAGAGAGGTGTAAAATCGCTGCATTCCCGACTTCCCGACACATGGACGGAGTCAAGGTAAAGGTGCCAGGAGCTGTGCTGTGCCCTGGCTCTCCCGGTGCGGCCAAAACACACTTCATCACAAACACGCGTGTTTTAACGTCCCTTGCAAGAGTGTGAGAACAACCTACTTATTGTCACGGAACCCAGAGGAAAGCGACGGAAGGGACGGGCTGTAGCATCCGCCCACGACGGTGAATGTCTCTGACACCTTCAAGCCAGTGTGTCTGTTCAGGTGGAAGTAAAGTCTGTGACAGAGATTCTGTGGCGACATCTTCACGAAAAGTCGATGTGTCTGGGCCGGAAAGAGTTCACCAGACTCCAAAGAGAAGATGCTGTACCACACTGAAGTGGCGTAACAGAGGGCCTCAGGGAGCCAGGTGGATGCTGGAAGAGGAGAGGTCCTTTTTAACATTTAATCACAAACTGAAGTCACTTTTTTTTTTCCTCTTGGGTTTGCTGTTTCCAAAAACAAAGTGCGCAACACACTTAGGAAGAAATGATGGGATGTTTCCCACCTCATATTTTATGCAAATCATCAGCATTCCATATGTTGTTTGGCTTGTGTACGAAGTTTAAGAGTAACTATTTAGAAAAATGCACGCCTAATGGGGCCTGAGGAAGCTCATGCTTTCAGAGAGGAACCCATATGTTTCTGCCCACAGATACATTTTTCCAAGATATAGATGCTCCCTGCGTGTCACTTGCTCCTCCTGACGCACCTTGGCCTCGGTTTTATGTGAACAATGCAAGATATTTCATCTCTTAAAAACAGAAATTAATATTGAATCTTACATTTGGTGAGTCCATCCTGTTTGAGGTTTGTGGCAAGAAAACTCTTATTTTTACCAACGTTTATCCTTTATAGACTAACCTAAGATATGATTTTTTTACAAGAAAATCCTGCTCGTTACATATCTACATAATTTCAAAACTATCTATCTTGCTATCTTTGTGCTTACCCCACGCCAACCGTGCTCCTAAGGGTGGTTAAAGAAGCCAGGACTCCCTCTTCCTCCAGAGGCTCCTACATTCGAGAGTGCACAGCCTGGATACATGCTGAAGAAATGCAGGAAATACCCATTTGTTCAGATTCATCATAAACAGGCCTGGCAGGCTGTGGGGGTGTCAGCTGCCTCGCCAGGGCCAGGCTGGGCTGAAGTCGTGGTCCATTCAAAGGCATCACGGCGGAGTCCTGTTGTTTCTGTGGCTGCAGAAGCAGGTGCTTTATATGCTGAACTGTGACCTCCAAATTCACAGGCGAGGTGGCACAGGAACAAACAGGTACAATCTGGTGTCGTGGGGGTCTGAGGTTCTAAAGGAAACAGAGGTGGCCCAGCCTGGATGCACCAGTGAAGATCAAGGTGGGCCCACCTGGCACGTGGGATGCTGGGCAGGAGGACGGGGGAAGGAGGAAAACAGCCCCCTCAGAGGCGGCAGCCAAGGTCGCTGTGCCCTGAGGCTCTCTGGTCAGCCTGAGGGAGAGGGGAAAAGGTGAAAGGCAGGGCTGAGAATGGGAGACGGTGCTGATAACGGGCTCACAGATCTGGAAGGCCATGGAGCAAGACCTCAAGAACTGAGGAGAATGGCTGGGCACAGTGGCTCCTGCCTATAATCCCAACCAACACTTCGGGAGGCCGAGGCAGGCGGAACACATGAGGTCAGGAGTTTGAGACCAGCCTGGCCAACATGGTGAAACCCTGCCTCTACTAAAAATGCAAAACTTAGCTGGATGTAGTGGAGGGTGCCTGTAATCCCAGCTGAACCCAGAAGGCTGAGGTGGCAGAATTGCTTGGACCAGGGAGGCAGAGGTTGCAGTGAGATGAGATTGTACCATTGTCCTCCAGCCTGGGTGACAAGCAAGACTCCATATCAAAAATAAGAAAAGAATTGAGGAGAAATGTGAATGGAACAAAGTGGTCGAGAGATGGGAGTGTGGAGAGGAGGCCCTGCCGCAGGACCCTGGACATGTAGCCTGGAGGACCTCCAATGACGGGGTGCTCGCTGGGAGTTGGTCGGTACTGCTGTATATCGCATCTCTGTAATGTGTCTGCTGCAGAACCCTCATTGCTTTGTCTATTTCCCTTCTCACCAGAAATCGAAGCCCTTTCCGTCTTTCATTTTCACCTTCTGCAGAGACATGTCCACTCTCCCTCGCTGAAGGGGCCACTTTCCCACGTGCCTGCCACCCTCCTTTCCTCTTTACTTCTCATTCCCTCTATTCCCTCTGCAGCCTCCCCTCCTCCACGCGCGTGGGTCTGTTCTAAGGGTTGGCATGCTTCAGGGAGCGTGCCACAGTGCACTTTCTAAAGGAAGTGTTCCTTGGGGTGATTGAAGCCTCATGACCAGACTTGTCACGTATTTATTTATTATTTTTGAGGCGGGGTCTTACTCCGTTACCCAGGCTGGAGTACTGCTTTTGTTCACAAATGACATTTCTCTATGTGGGAAGATGTTCTAGTTAATAACGTGTTTATTGTGGGTGTGCAGGTTAAAAATTCTGGTACTGCTATCCATTCTCCTGGAATTGAACAGCTAAGTAAATGGATATTGGTGGCTGAGTAATAAATAGGTATAAATAAATAGCACGATCACAGCTCACCACAGTCTTGGCTTCCCTGTGCTCAAGTGATCCTCCCACCTCAGCCTCCTGAGTAGCTGGGACCACAGGTGCGCACCACCTCACCTGGCTAATATTTGTGTTTTCTTTGTAGAGACAGGGTTTCACCAAGTTGCCCAGGCTGGTCCTGGACTCAGGCGATTCACCCTCTTCAGCCTCCCAAAGTGTTGAGATTACAGGTGTGAGCCACCACGCCCAGCCTTGTCACATATTTAAGCACTGGTAATATCTTTATTATTCTGTGGTCCTTTCAGTTGCCACAAAAAACACAATTTGAATTTAGCTTGTCCCTTGCCATCTAAATAACAGCCTCCCAATTCCCCCTTTCTAGGACAGTGGAAACCAAGCCTTAAATCCCCAGAGCCCCAGTCTCTACTTCTGAGCACTCTCTCCAAGGTTCCTGGTAGCCCAACTACACCTGGCACTGATCACAGAGCCCAGAAGCACCTGCCTTGCAGTCACCGTTCTCTTCCAGACGTCCCTGCTTTCCAAAGCTCATGCTGACCACTTGGCATTCTCTCTCTCTGCCTGCTCTTGAGCAAAGTGATGTCACCCATGTTCCTTCTGGCCTCTTTATCTAACCTCACCTTCTCTCTCTGTTGCTCTTTTCTTCCTCTCTGCACAGCAATAAGTACATGCAACATTTTATCATGCCAAGAAACATCCCTTTTCTCTGACTCCTTGGGAGTCACCAATACTCGGGGTCTTACTTTGATCATTGCTAAGGGTAGAAAATATTTTTCCAGACATGATTTTACCTCCGTAAAATGTATTCTGATGCCTGTTGTGGAGAAAAACAATGTAGCCTCCCCATCACAAATAAGTGTGCAAGAGGGAGGCCAGCAAATAGTGGCAAACAGTCTTCATAGATCTCATTTTAAAATGCAATATGATTCTTAGTATTTGAATGTGTCTACACTAAGCAAAAATAATGAAATTGAAAAACTCATTCTCTCAGATTTTCTGCACTCAAAATTCCAAACAATTAACTTGCATGCCTGCATGATTTTTTTACAGAATTGGTAGAATTACAACAGTTGCTCAGGTATCACAGAGAGACACCATAAGACATTCATCCTGATTTCCTTATTCCCTCAGGTACCATTTCCAAATAAATATATGCACTCTATAAAATCTCTGTCATAAATATAGACAGCTGACTCATAATGCTAGCTAACAGAATTTCAGCTTTTTCTCCAAAGAATGTGCAAAGCAATTCAGCTCCAATCCAAGTGGAAAAAAATCTCTAAAACTTGTATTTTTAGCAAGCATCTTATTGCATTATATAAGAATGCTGAGAAAAAGTGTAAACCCACACCTGTCATTGTAAATCATCCAGAGGTCATGACACCACCCTTTTCTTCTGCTGGGCACCATGGCTGTGATCATTCTCCCCAAAGAATTCCTAAAATATCAGTCACTACCAATGGATCAATAAACAATTACTGAGAATCTGTTCTGTACAAAGACCTGCACTTGATATCCTGTGACAAAAAATGAGATACAAAGGATGGCTCTCACATAAAATCAAATAATGCATTGCAGTCCTGGGACTGCCACAGACAAACCCTCACTGGGGCTCTGAGGTTGTAAGTGGTGTGTAGCAGAGCACCTTACAGAAACTCAGGGAGAAAACTGGGATTTGTGTGCATGGAGGAGGGAGGGTGTGCGTGTGCATGTACATGCAACTGTGTGCATGCATGCATGTGTATGTGTGTGCTAATGTGTACATGCATGTATGTGTTCTGCATGTGCATGTGTGTGCAGGTGTGTACATACATGTGTGTGTTCTGTATATGTATGTGTGTACACACATGCATTTGTTCTACGTGTGTGCATGCATGTGCAAGTGGGTACACGTATGTGTGCTTGTATGTGCAGAAGTGTACATGCATGTTTGTTCTGCACGTATGTGCATGTGTGTGCAGATGTGTACAAGCATGTGTGTATGTGTGCAGATGTGTACAGGCATATGAGTGTTCTGCAGGCATGTGTATGTGCAGATGTGTGCATGTGTATATGTGTGCAGATGTGTACATGCATGTGTGTGTTCTGCAGGCATATGTATGTGTGTGTAAATGTGTACGTGTGTGCATGCATGCTTGTGCATATGTGTGCCGATGTGTACATGCATGTGTGTGTTCTGCATGCATGCTAGGACCAAATGTCTTTGAGGCAGAAATAATGCAAAATATGCACATTACACAGGAAGCTGATAAAATGACAATTTATAAGGCAATGTGTTTAAGAGGAATTTTACTCTACTTCTAACAGATGAGTGAGCTGTAAGAGTGATGTGGAATCGATCTGTTTTAATGTGTAGGGACCTCTGGCAAGGACCACAGCTGACATGCATGAGTCTGGTGGCCGGGTCTCGTGTCACTGGGTGAATGCTGCGGAATCAAGGCAGGGGCGTTGCTTGCTGTCCTGGAAGCTGATTCGTCAGAGACTTTGTCTTTTCTTGATTCTTCACTCCCAGTTCCCATGGCTCAACATGTGTTTGCCTCCATTCTTCTTTTGGAAGACCAGACTTCCCAGGGGTCTTGATTCCTCATTCTACATGCTCGTAGGTGGGTGGCATTGGGCCTTAGGTGTTTGGCTTCTCCTCTCCTTCCTATTCACGTACTTGGTGTCTCTCAGGTCATCTCAGACACACACACACACACACACACACACACACACACACCTGTGTCTCTGTCCGGGGTGGCATTACAGTACCTGCATCATCCTCTTCCTCCCTCACCTCTGAGCAGACCCATGCCCATCTCCTCACCCTTCCCTCCTCCCTCCTCACTCCCTCCTCAGTAGGACCTTCCACTGTGAACTTTCCCAGGAGAAGGTTCCCAGTGACCACACGGACACTGCAGGTCCTACCGCTTTCCAGCGACTGCCCTGAATGTGCCCTGGAAGCCATAGGCCCCTCCTCCAGAATCTCCTCCCTTCGCCTCTCCAACACCAACTCTCCTCTCTGGCCTGTTCCTGGCCGTCCAGCTTCTCCTTAGTCTCATTGACGGACTTCATGTTCTCTTCCATCTCTACATACTGATGTTTTCAAGGATTCTGTCATTTGAATCTTCCTATCTCTGCCCAGTGAGATCTTACATAATAGACACTTAACCTCTTTGGGCCACAGTTTCCTCTTCTTTAAAACATATATGCTAATGATGTATATCTCATAGTAAATATGATGATTAAATTGGCGAATGCTTATAAAGCACTTGCAGGTGTGTTTGACGTCAGGAAATGCTAAGTAAGTTTGTCTAACAGTATATCATACGCCACCCTGAAGGATCTCATCCGCTCATACGGATTGTTCTCAAAGCCTTATTTTCTCTAAATTCTAGGTCACCTATTGGATAACTTCATGTACATTCCCCATAAGCATGTCAAAAATACTACCACCCAAACTGAGCGAAGTAACACACACACGTACCCACAAACATACTTCCACCCTGTTTAAAGCATCACTTTTTCACAGTTCCCATCTTAGAGGAAAGCAATGTCACTCACCAAGTGCTGCCCACTAGGAGAAATATCTATTAATTCTGGTCTGAAGGAGTAGCTGTGATACGGTAGGGAGTTTTTGGTAGATAAAAGAGAATAAGGAAAACTGCCATTACTGGTGAAGAGCCAGAGATGGGGAGGGGCAAGGAGACACCCAAGAGAGAAACACATTCCCTGGTGGAATGTCACAGAGTCCCCAAACCTCAGAGCTGAGACCGAAGACAGCCGTGGAGCAAGCTGGCTCACAAGGAATGAGTGCTAATGAAGCAGTGAGCGAGTCATTCCTCAGTGGACTTTGTTAGTTGGTCCTGCTCTATGTAACCTCTGCCATGGTGGGCCCTTTCTTGAGAGAATCAATCTGGGGACATCAAAAGACAAAGTAAAAGTATAAAAAAAAAATGAAAACAATATCTAACCAGAAACAGCTTGTTTATAACAGGATGTGTTTCCCTACGTTGCTCCCACAATTTCAGCCCCTTCTCATTGAAATCTGCACACCTGCCTTACCCCCAGCTGAACAAGAAGATAGAAGGAGCTAAGACCAGGCACCAGGGAGCGGGTCTGAGGGATGGGGCTTCCCCAGGGCTGTGCTTGGGAAAGTTGCCCTCAAGCTGGCCACATCCTGAGTGCCCTGGCACCGGCTGCCTCCTGTGTCCAGTGTGAACGTTTCTGCAGAGAACTCTGAGGGCAACAGAGAAGGGCCGCAAAGCCTCTCTTCTCCCCAAGGGGCTCTCCTTTGTGGTTGACTCCCTGCCAATACTTCAGATAGAAAATCTCTGTTTCCCGGGAAAACAGCTAATTGTGCATTGCAGGTGAGAGGGGCCCTCCATGGAACTGAAAGACACCAGAGAGGGCCCCTAGGAAAACTATATAATGGCCTTAATTGTTAACTTACTGGATACTTACCAGCTACCTTAGACATGGACCTATGAAAGTAATTAGGTAACAAAAAAATCAGCAGCTCAAAAAATGAGAATCAAGTTTACTAAATGTATATGAAGTTGAAGCTCTATAATATAGTAATATAATTCTGACAGCATAGCTATAATACATGCTTAGATTCATATATTAGTTAAACAAATAAGCAAAGCACAAGAACAAGAATCATTGAAAAGAAGAAACTATAAAGTACAAGGAATCGCAATAAGCATTAACTCCAATACAATTCACAGTACGGGTCAAAGTAAGTGTTGGTGATGTGGTATATAAATGTCAATGAAGTGGCTTAAAACAGTCTTAAAATTAAAGATACTTAATGCAAAATTAGAGATACTTAATTTCAAAAATTATTTTAATTTCTAAAAATAAACCTAAAATTGAAGGTCATTAAAAATAAATTTCTGCTATCTGTGGGCAGTGAGAGTAGAGGTAGGAGAGATATGGAAAGATGTTTATATCAGTGCAAGTCAAAGAAATTATTCAATACAAGGGAGGCTGATAAAGACATTAAGGTTTAAATGCATATATACAAATTTTAGAGGAATCCACTAGTACTATTAGTAATATGATATGGAAATCAATAATATTTCATCAATCAGTATTAGCACACAATCAAAAGAAAACAACAAAACATATAATAAAAAGAAAACGTAATGTATTGTGACTAAAGTAATTTAGAGTATGTTTTGACAAAAATTGTAAATGGATTATATTCTACTGCTAAAAGAATCAGACTGATTTTTAAAACATCTTTCATTCACATACTTTTCCTGGGCATACATTTAAAACAACACAGTGTTATTGAAAATAATGGAAAAGCTACGCTTTACTGGATTATTTTTAAAAATAAAAATAAAACTCTAATAAGAATATTGATAACTAAATTACAAAGAGGTGTGTGAATATGGGGGAGAGATTGAAGTATGTCAAAGGTAAGTCATAACAACAAAGAAAGTAGAGAAAAGAAGCCATTTACCAGTAAATCTAATTGGAAATAAGAGACTACTAATTATCAAAGCTTAAATTCAATGAGTATATTTGAGTGTATATAGTAAACAAGAATGAAACCAAGTTTGAAAAATCACTTCATGAAATCTTTAGCACACTTCTATATTTTAGCTAAGATATGCATTACCAATTTTTCTATCTCAGTGCAGAAAACTTGATCTCACAACAAGCTACATTTAAATAATTTTTTTCACCATAGGTAAAATAGAATTCAAGTGATCTATCTTTACCAAAAAACTTTCGTTGTACGGTAGAAAAAAGTGATAGAGACATGTTTAATTATACTTAATAATATTTAATTATGTTTAATTATAAATAACACTTCATCTCTGACTTCAAAATATATAAATCTAAATATTTTCATTTTATTCAGAGTAGATATAAAACCCACATAAATCCAATGTTGATACTGTAGGGTTTCAGGTTACTGTGCAATTGGAGAAAACCAACATTACGAATGGTTTCTGGGATGCTTCTTATAATTACAATGGGAACTTAACAATGTATCCTGAGTGAAGAAATCAGAATAACAAGATGTCATTAGAGAAACTCTTATCCCTATTTAATCAGGTAAGAAGCTTTCTCTGACTTGTCACTCCTCCCTCTCCACATGCAAGTTTCCCTCCACACATTGCTTGTTTTGTCTTTATTTCCATGTTACCACCTGCATCTTTTTATTCTCTCTGCTGTCCTGTTCTTCTTCAGGTCAGATGAGTTCCCATTCCTAATACCTTCCAAGGGATATGGCTTTTATGCTAGCCTTGGACTCTACTGATACCTACATTGGGTACTTGGGACTCTCAACATATTTTCAATTTTAAAATGAATGCAAATAGTAAAAAACGACTCGGGGCTGGTGAGATATACTTCAGGGAAAATAACATTGGCCAGTTCCAAAAGAACATTCAATGGATTAAAAAGAGCCAGGCCTGAAAAAATACCTGAAAAAGTCAACCCGGTGAGATAATTAGTTGCTGAGAAACTGGGCTAACTTACCCAGAATACACTATTTGATATTTGATCATAATTATATCCAAATTAAATGTAGACCCAAGGAGATTTTGATGGAAAGAAAAATAACCTGTTTATAATCAAACTGGATTCTTGGTGATTCAGCAGTCAAAGGGCAAAGAGAGCCTGTGTTTTCTGTTTGAATCGTTTGAAAAGCTAATCGTGACTAATAATTCTGTAATATTTCATCTGCATCACTGCTACACTGTGTAGGCGATGTGGCCACTGGGCTGCACCCCGACCTGTCCCACAGGACTAGAGGACCTACTCCTCCAGGGTGCTCTGAGGACCCTCAGCTGTCCACCACCCCCCACAGGATCCCCGACATTGCACAACTCAGGACAAGTCTGAAGGCCATTTGGGGGCACGGCTCCCCTAGCCCACCTTCTCCCTCTGCCCTCTCTCCTGCTTTCTTCTCTCCCTATACAGGTATTGACCTAATAACAATCTACCAGCTCTCCAATTTCAGACTCTGCTTCTCAGGGAAGCTGCCAGCAACAGTCATTCCTAGTACAACACATTAAAGCTGAGGGTATTGAAAACCAGCAACATTAAGATATTTTTCTCAAGATCACAGGGAAAAATATGGCAGCCTGCAATGGAAGCCTTTGTTGTTTGGGAAACTCCGTAAAAACTGGTTCACTTCACACAAACTCTGTGTTTGGGGAACTGGTCCAGGCAGGAGTGAGCAGACGCTCCTGCACCCGTGAGTGTGCATGTTTGTGTAGGGGAAGCCCAGACACTGCCTGTGTGTTGCTGATTCGAATTGCTTGGCCAGGATCCCTCAGCAAGGCCACCCCAGGGCAATATGAGGAAAATGATGCCTTTCCATGAGTTCTCTGTGCTTCTCCTCCTCCGTTCTGTGACACTTCATTCTCCCTCCCAAGATAGTGTCTCTCAAAATCTGTGCGAGCCATGTCTTCCCTCCCATCTCTCACCAAGCTTAATCTATTTTCTATCATTTCTGTCATGATTGACCCCAGCTATGATTTTATTGTTGGCTTATGATATTTATTAACCAAATACTATAACTAAGTGGCTTTTGAACAATGGAGATTTATTTTTCACAGTTGAGAGGGGTGGAACTCTGAGATCAGGGTGTCTGCAAGGTGAGGTTCTGGTGAGGGCCGTCTTCCAGCCTGCCTACGGCCAGTTTCTCACTGTGTCCTCACTGGTGGAGAAGAGTGAGAGAGCTCTCTCATACAGGACACTTATTTATGAGCTCCTATATAAGGGCTTGGATAAGGGAACTAGTTCCATTCATGAGACTCCACCCTTATGGTCTGACCACTTCCTAAAGGCCCGCCTCCTAACACTATCCATTGGAGGCTGGATTCCAACATACACATTTTGAGGGGACACAAACATGTACTCCCTAACAGCGACCATAGCTGGAGCCGACGCTAAATCCAACTTAAGTGCAAATATCCTTCAATGAATGTGTCACCCTATAGAGAGATGAATGCTGCGCAGTCGTCCTGAAGACCTGGCAGGTGGATATCAAGCAGTGTGAACAGGAAGTAACTGGGAGAGGCGACCCCTTTCCACCCTGTAGCAATGGGAGCTAACTGACACCACCCTTTGCTTTATCTAAAACACCATGTCTGTAAGATCTCTGGGCTGGTCACTTTGGGATTGTAGCACCAGACTCGCCCTCCACCCTTCCTAGCTCTGTTTTCTGTCCAGGGCAGCTCACCTGTGTGAACAGTATCCAAGGATCTCTGGCCATCTGCTTCTATCGGGGTTTGGTCACTTCGAAGACAAGCAGATGATTGGAAAAAGGAAGAGATGGAGTTTGGATATGGCTATGTCTAGCTTTCTTAGGTATCAAAAACTGGCTCTGTGCCTTTAACAGTCAGGGATCCGACGGGGGGCGAGGGGGTGGGTGGGCCTCTCCCTGCAGTTACCTGTCCCCAGATTCTGGTGGGCTCTGCTTCCCTCATCGTCATGCTGAGGATCAGTTTGCCCTGTTCCCAGCCCCAGGTCACTGCAAACACATCGCGGCTTCCCGACTCTACCACACTTACACGAATTGCCTCTTGAGAACATTCTTCACATTATCCAAATGTATCATTCTGCTTTCCGCCGGCTTCTTAAATACTACAGTCCACTACACGTTTTCAGCCAGACAAAGGTTACTTGTTTGCACACAAAAAACTAAACAAAACAAACAAACAAACAAAAAGCCATATAATGTCTTAGGCATCACTATTCTAAGAAAATGCATTTGCATTTGATTTTATCATTTGTATAGACACGCATTTGAAGTAAACAGTTTGTGAGGTGCTTACTGCAGTATGATTACATATCTCTGTGTGGCCTTTTAATTTGGGGATGAAGTTGAGCCAACCCTAAGCACATATCTATCTCTGGAAAGTAATTTGACATTTAATTGTTAAATAGGAATTTTTCTCCCCAGGGTGCTCCTGTTAAAATACCAGTATCTTATTTTACAATGTTACTAATGTTACTAAATTTAGTTTACTTTATTCCATGTGTTGGTTTTCTTTTCCTAACCTCTAAATTAAAGTGCAATTTTTTACTATGTTTTGAATATTTAAAATATTGAGTGTTTTATAAAGGCTTCCTATCATTATGAAGAAAGATGGGGTTTCTGTCCTTTCATCATAAAAAGAAAAAGGTCTCACTGAGATCAAGAAGAAGACAAGGCTGTTTCCTCTCACTTCTTTTACTTCAACACTTACTAGAAATCTTAGCTAATGCAATAAGACACAAAAGAAAGAAGATGCATACAAATTGGGAAGAAAAAATAAAACTTTGTTCACAGATTACATAATTTTAATGTGAAAAATCCCAAAGAATCAACAAAAATTGTAGCAAATAATTAAACTAATAATTTTAGCAAAAAATTGAACAAATAAGTTATTAGAGCAAAATTGGAGAATTTAAGGTCAATATACAAAAGCCAGTCGCTTGTTTATACCAGCAATGAACAATTGGATTTGAGTCAAAAACACGGTAGCACTTACTCAGCACTTCAAAAATGAAATACTTAAGTACAAATGTAGCAAAATGTGTACAGTATCTATGTGAGGAAAACTAAATTTTGAAAACTCTGATTAAAATAATCAAAGAAAAATCAAATAAATTGAGAGCTATCCCATGTTCATAGAGAGAAAGACTCAATATTGTCAAGATGTCAGTTCTTCCCCCATTTGATCAACACAATTCCCATCAAAATTTTAGCAAGTTATTTTGTGAATATGAACAAACTGAATATAATGTCTGTATGAAGAGGCCAAAATCCCAGGAGAGCCAGCACAATTTTGAAGGAGATAAAACAAAATTAGAGAACTAACAGTACCTGACATCAAAGCTTACTATAAAGCTACAATACACAAAACTGTGTGGTATTTGTTGACCTATACAAACATAGTCTTGACAAAGTATAAAGGCAACACAATGGGGACAAGATAGTATTTTTAGCAAACAATGCTAGAATAGCTGGACATTGACATGCAAAAAAAACACAAAACTACAGAATCTGGATGTATACCTACACCCTTCACAAAAATCAACTCAAAATTATTCATAGGCCTAGATGCAAACTATAAAATTATAAAACTCCTAGAAGATAACATAGCAGAAAATTTAGATGAACTTGAATTTGGCTATAACTTTTTAGATATGACACCAAAGGCACAATCCATGAAAGAAATCATTGATTAGGTGGACTTCACTGAAAATCAAAATGTACAAAATACATTGTTAAGAGAATAAGAAGACAAACTAGACTAGTAGAAAACCTTTGTGAAACACGTATTTGGTAAAGAACTGGTATCTGAAATACATAGAGACTCTTGAAACTCCACAAGAAGAAAACAAACAAATCATTTTAAAAATTGGGCAAGATGTCTACACAGATCCCTCACCAAATAAGATATATGGAAGAAAGTAAGCATATGAAAAGATGCTCAATAGCATATGTCATTAGGAAATTACAAATGAAAATCACAATTAGGTACCTCTAGACATCCAGAATGACCAAATTCCAAAGCACTGGCAAAATCAGTTGCTGCTGAAGATGTGGAGAGGCAGGAACTCTCATTCTTTGTGTGTGGAAATGCAAAATGATACAGCCACTTTGGAAGACAATTTGGTGGTTTCTTAAAAAACTAAATATGCACTTTCCATATGATCCAGTTACTAAGGATTAAAAGATAAAGAAGCATTACAAGCCAATATCAATCATTTAAAAAGGCAACAAAATACTAAAATATTGATAAAGTAAAACATTCTAATATTTTATGTATGAACCTAATAATATATGTAATAATTCATTACCAAATATGTATGCATGTGTATATATATTCATATATACACATCATCTATATATACATCATGCATATGTATAATTCACATATATAGTACCTCATTATCAAATTATGTTTACACCAGGAATGCAAGGTTAGTTTGACATTGTCTGGGCTAAATACCATGCAATTTTTCACCCTTTCACTGTGTAGAATTTATTACTCAACATGAAAAAAATCTCAATTGATGTTTTGTAAAAACATATTTACCTGGCAGAGTGTGGTGGCTCACACCTGTAATCCCAGCACTTTGGGAGGACAAGGTGGGCAGATCACAAGGTCAGGAGTTCAAGACCAGCCTGGCCAACATGGTGAAACCCCATCTCTACTAAAAATACAAAAATTTGCCAGGTGTGGTTGTGCGCACCTGTAATCTCAGCTACTCCCGAGGCTGAGGCAGGAGAATCGCTTGAACCCAGGAGGCGGAGGTTACAGTGAGCTGAGATTGCGCCACTGCACTCCGGCCTGGGTGACAGAGCAAGACCCCATCTCAAAACAATAATAATAATAATTTTGTATACATGTATACACACACACATATATATATACCTTCCCAATTTCAATGCAGCCTTTTAATAATGTGTAGGAAATGTATTTAATCATATTTTAAATAAATATGTAGAGAATCACAGCCATTATAAATTTTCTGAAAATCTTACTGAGTGCTTACAAAGGGGCTGTGAGCTCATATGGTTTTCTTGCTAAAAGAGGCATTTTGCATTCTGTTGAGAGCTCTCCACTCTGCCATTTATCCTGAAGGTGTTTCCATATTGTCTTTCATATTCATTATTTTTCCTTTGAATTGCATGAGTTCCAAGAACATGGAGAAGTTGCTGAAGAAAAACGCTTGCCCCTCCCTGGCTGAGTGATCACCTCTCTACTCCGCAGCGGCCGCAGAGGGTGGCGGTGGATACAGGGAAAGAGCAGCACATTTCCTGTCGTCAGCCCCCGGCGCACGCCTGTCTGTTCCTCCCTAACAGCTTTTTGGTGAGAATACTTGTATGATGTGCTGTCTGTTGATCAGTCAGTTTGGCCTCAGCAGCTTTTCCTGCCTGAGGTCTATCAGGCAGGAAGTCATTCCCATCTCTGCAGCGTGCATCAGTCATGATAAGGATAAGAGCTGCCCCTCTCAGGCAAGCAGGGTCTGCGGTCTGTTGCATAGTGTGGCACCCAAGGTGCTGCACCCAGAACCCAGCACTGGACTCTACTGTTGGAATGTTGAACATTCAGCAGTGGTAGGAGAGAGCCCATCCTTTCAGAGCCACACACAGACTTCATCCCTTCACAGTGGCCAGAAGAGCCACTGTGTTCCCTGGTCCGCTGTGCAAGGGCTGGGAGCAGCTGCAGGAGAAGCAGGTGGCCATCCAGGACAGAGATCACTGTTTCCAGCTCAGGCACTGATGACCCTTCACGAGTTGGTATATATTCCTGAGTATCTCCCTACAAATAAAATGGAAAACCAAATGTACAGCTCAACTCGCCACCTGAAGGGCTTCCCTGCACCCATATTCTTTAGGGACAATGCTGAGAGGGGCTGCAGTGCAACCAAGGTCCACATCAGTCTAGGAGCAACGTACTGTATGAATTCTGTGAATGTCACTCAAGTCCCTTTATGCTCTGCCAGCTGATGCTGGAAGCCTCCCATGAGGCCAGGTAGAAGCTGAGGATGAGGCGCATCAGGGCCAAAGAAGCAGGTGGCATGGGCATCTGGTCTACCTGATGATGTAACCAACTCTTTCCTTCCTGCCTGGTTCCCAGATGTGTCATGATCATCATCAAATGATGACGCATTACTGCTGCCACCAGGAGCCCTAGGAAATGATGAGCCTGTAATACTGAGATCACAATTAATTCACATACGTGTGGCCAGTTACGGATGAGAACCTGGTAGCAGCCAGTGGGCAGTGCTTTGTATACGGAAGGTGTTCTCTGCCACTGAGGATAGTCCAGGCTCTGGGTATGTGACTCTTCCTGGAACAGGGCTCGTGCTTTTCTCATCATGGGGTGCTAAGAACTGAGGTAGTGGAGGTCATTCCCTCCAAATGACCAGTCCACAAATCTGCCTTGTAAAGCAACGCACAGCAGCAGTTTTCTTAATTCCCTCTGCTCCCTAGAAAACGGCGAATCAGGCAAAATTTGTGTGCTGAAATTTTCATTAGGAAGTGCAATTCCAGCTGGACTAAGGGAAGAAAAGGAAGTGGGGCAAGAAGGAAAAATAAAAAACATCAAGGTGCTAACTGACAGAAGTAGAAGCACTCAGTAGTAACGGCCGGCGGCTCAGCCTCGCAGGCTGTCTTCAGACAGGTCTTGCTGGCCTCCCCAGCTCAGAACAGACCCACGGAGGGAGAAGCGGAGGGGATTTTTCTGCTACTCCCTTTTTGTTGCTCCTTGGTCAAAGGAGACCACACAGGTTCTTAAGTCCCAGATTCTATTACACAGCTGCTCTCATTAACTGTAGGATGGTCAAATCCACCTACCATGCTGTGCTGAAGAAAGGGAAGGACAAGGGAGCTAAATGACCATGGCTGCAGCTGAGTTGGACTGGGTGGACCCCACTGTGAGTACCACTGCAGCCAAAGGCTGTTGGGTATCCCCAGGAGGCTGAAACAGCCAGCAGTGTAGACATATGAGGCCACAGTGATGGCACCTCCATTAACCAAATGCCCAAGGTGCATGCCGCAGTTGGGAACAAGTTGTGAAAAGGATTAGGATTGGGATGCAGTAAAAATCATAACAATTTGATGAACATTATAAACCATTTTGAACTAATGTTCACTAGATACAGTTACTTCCACTAAGCAAATAAATTCCTTTCAACGTTCTACCATATCTATTTCCATCTGGAATCCCATGAACAGAAAATAATGGCAGAAGGATTAAAAAAAAAAAAAGAACAAAGAGGAGAGGGATAAGTAGTGAGTTTGCCATTGTATATCTACCATGTACAGTTATGGAGAGAACAGGACATTTCACATACCTTGCCTCGTTTTATTCTCACACTAACTTCTGTTAGCATCACTGCTGGGATTAATGAACGAAGAAGTTCGTGTTGATGAGACGAAGCCATACGCCCAAGGGGAGTTCCACAGCTGCAGCGGAAACCGTGCTCCTGGCCGCAGAGTCGTCTGCCCTTGGATTGAGCCAACCAATTCTCTGAAATGTCAACACCCCGTCAGTCCAACCCACCGTCGTTCCCCTAAGTAGTTTATTGTATACTATATCTAAGCATGGTACCATACTAAGTGATGTCTTTTTAAATCATTTCAAAATGGTATAAACTTGTCTAGTTTTAAAAAGAAAAAGCACAGCGCTGTCATGGGCCAGAATTGGAGGAAACATAGATAAAGCCACCTGCAGGTTTCGAGGAAGAACTTTCTCTGGGGTGACGCAGCAGCTGTGAAATGCCATCTCGACCCCCTCTTCGAGTGGTAATTGCTTTCTTTCTAATAATACCCTAGAACTGCTTTGCTATTTCCACCTAGAAATTGGATACCTGATTGCTAAACTGCCCTTAACTCATGGCAACACCTAATCCCGAATTAATCCTCACTTTCGCTAATCCCTCCAAAGAGCAACCAATTCAGAATGGATCCCTAGCTCCCCTAGGCCCGCATCTCATTTCCAGCTTATAACAGGTTCTTCCCCTTGCAGTTGAGGCTCATGCACTGTTCCCCCCAAGCTCCCCTTAGCTGCACCAGATCAAAAAATCAAACTACAGATTTTTCCTAGAGTTCACTGGGAAGTGATTGTGTATGTTTTAGGCTCAAAACAGATGTTCACAGAGCCTAAAACAGGCCCAGGACTAACACACATGGTCAAAAAATGTTTGTTCAATTATATTAGCTCAATAGAAATTATCATATCATTTTAAACCAAGCGTATGACTTGATTGAAGCTGACCTGTGGAGGCAGTTCTTCTGCATAGACAGCGAACCCCTTTGTTAAAAGAGTGCAATGGCTGCTGGACTTAAAATGCTACCACCTGGCTGCTCACCTGGCTGCTGACTTCCAAGAAAAAAGGACTACAAAAGAAATGTGGTTACCAACAGTAATTCTTTCATACTTATTATCTTCTTTCTAACTCTATTATATGTACCTAAATAACTATATTGCATGGAGTTAAATACGATTTGCATTAAAACTATACAGCACTTCGCAAATTCTTTGAATCCTACATGCAGAGGAAAATCTGATCATTTCACAATAGCCAGGGATTCAAGAGAACGCATGGCCCAAATGCCCTCGTTATACAGGTAACATCACAGAGACTCAGAACGGCTAAGCTGACAGGACAACCAGAGCCAGGGCTACATACTATGTGTCTGACTGCCAGTCAAGGGCTCTTTTTATTAATATATCCTAATATCTGACATTTAAAGATATAAAATGGTCATAAAGATTGTTTCAGAATTTCATAAAAGGTAAAATCATATTATCTTGTTGATTATAGATTTTGAATTTAAAATCTATGAGTATGTAGTTACTAATCATGATTTATCAAGAGCAGCATGCTTGATCGAGTTCTACACTGACAATGTATAGCTTCTGTTAAATAATTATCAGGAAGCATAATAAAATATATGAATGATAGTATTTTTTATTCTTGTTAATTGGAACTTTTTCTTGCAGTCAACCTATATATTGCATTGCTTATAATTTTTTAGTGCAAGATTTTTATAACATATCTATTCTAAAGAATATAATGAAATCACACAACCATAAAAACTAGTATGAAATAACAATAAAAGGTCATTTTAATTTTTGTTATTATTAGATTGCAAAACATATGTCTGCTTTCAGTGTAATCACTATGCAAAAAAAGGCTAGTTCATCTATTCAACTGTTATCTTGTTGAACCCAGTTATGACTTAGTGAGGAGCTTTGTCATTTTTCAAGATATAAATTAATTTTTGAGCACAGATTAAATATTTTTAAAAATGAAAACTTGAAACAGATTGTGAAAGCTTATCACATAAAAGAATCTCAGTAGTACATCTCTGGCTATTCACAAAATATATTAATTTATATTTTATCTTCTGAGGATATTTCTAAGGCTGAAGAGTGAAAACTGGTGCGTGAATTTCTCTATAACTTCCAAAAGGCAGTTGCATTTGTTTAAATTCACCCTATTCGACACTTCATTTTGCCAAGCACCTCTGTGAATGTGCTTCCCTCTAGATGTGTGCGTGAAGTCATTTCTTCATCTTCTGTTTTAAACTGCTCACCTAGCAGTGCAAAACTGACAACCTTTGAGAGGAGGCTTACTGGTCTCTGTGTGGCAAACCCATCCCACCTCCCCAGACTGACTTCCTTACAGTTCTCTTTACCGCTACACACACTGCACACACGCACATAAGCACATACACACATACACACATGTGCACATGAAAACAAATAGGAGTGAGCTGACAAAAGTGCTCACACAGGTGCAAACACACACATGCAGAAACACGTGTGGACACATACATGGCTGCAAGCACGTGTGTGTGCGCACAGGCATGAACACATGCACACACCTGCATGTACGTGCACTCACACAGAGCCTGTCTTCGCACGCATCGACACACAGCCCCTGGGCACCTGCCCATCACACTCTAGCTTCCTCTGCATCTGCACTGACCACGCAACCATCGTCCCCTTATGTTTAGCGCAGAAGTTGACTCCTCCATTAAATGTGTTCCAACCCCTCAAATACGAAGAAAAAGTGGCTCTCCGTTCTGGGTTCTAAGTCATTTTTTTAGATTCCTGTTATGTTTATGGGATAGATCTCAGCTCTTCCAGGGGAGGAATGACCATGCTGGAACAGCATCAAGTGCAAGTCTATATCAAATATTAATTGTAAAAAGTGTTACATGATAAGTAGTTCCTCATATCTCCATTTTTAGGTAAAGAAATTGGAACTTTGGAATATGTAGAAAACTTTTTTGTGCATTGATTGACAGGATACATAGCCAAAAGCTCCGAAGTTCACCCCAGTGACTACAAAATACAGTTTTTATTTATATCTAAATAGTAGCCCCTTCAGAATATGTTACCAGTTATTTCTGAAAGTTATTGGAGTTCTTACATTTGCCCATCGCAAGGTGCCACTGGTCAGTGCCCTCTGACCCTGAATTTTTGGAAACAAATGTCACCTCTGTCACAATTGTTTTAAAATAGGCAAACAGTCATTCACATGCAGAGTGTCCCCTGAATTGTCCCAAGGCTGGCACCCTCCGGTGACAGGTCAGGGTTCATTCAGAGGAAGGACAGCAGGGGTCTCGTCAACTGCAGAGCACACTGTGGTGGTCATCGCAAACTCCTATCGTCCACTATCAAGCTCAGGAAGAAGGATCCCAAAGCTGGCACTCTCTAGTGACAGGGCAGAGTTCATTCAGAAGGAGGAGAGCAGGGGTCTTGTCAACTGCAGAGCACACGGTGGTGGTCATTGCAAACTCCTGTCATCCACACTCAAGCTCAGTAGGTGCACAGAGGCTGACAGGCAAACACAAGAGCCACACGGATTCTTCCACCCCCCCAGCAGCCTTCCCCCAGCTTAGGGCCTGAGAAGACTCAGGGAGGAGAACAGGGGCCTCATCAACTGCAGAGCACACCGTGGTTGTCTTCACAAACTCCTGTCATCCATGCTCAAGCTCAGTGGATGCACAGAGGCTGACGGGGAAACCCAAGATTCTTCCATCCACCCCACCCCACTTGCCTCCAGCTTAGGGCCTGAGCAGACTCACCTGCTCCATTCTTCATGGTGAGGCAATTATGTTGGCCAGAGTTCTCCAGAGAAACAGAGCACCCTGTTACACACACACACACACGCACACACACACGTGTGTGTGTGTAAGAACCGGTTCACATGACCATGGGAGCTGGCGAGTCCAAAACCTGCAGAGCCAATATCCCAGCAAAAAGGCCACCAGGCAGAAAATGCTCTGGCTCGGGGCAGGCCAGCCTTGTTCCATGCAAACCTTCACCATCCAATGAGGCTCTCTCGTGTTTGGAAGACGGACCTGCTGTCCTCAACTTATTGATCCAAATGTTAATCTCATCTCAAAACACCCCCACAGAAACACCCAGAAGGACATCTGACCAAATATTTGGGCACCCTGCGGCCCAGTCATGCTGCATAGAAAGTGAACCTTCACACACATGCTGAGGGCCAGACTGGTGGGGGTGCGCGTGCGGGCAGCATTGCAGCAGATGGACTTCCAGCCTAAAATGCCCTTTTACAAAAGAAAATAATCACCACAAATGAAGAGATAAAACAAGCTTAAATGAGAAAAATATCACACTACAAAGCCAAACCTCAGACATTTCATTACATTCTGATCCAACATAACATTGTACTGCTAAGGTTTTAAGTGTTAGGGTCTCACTGTTTAAAAAGCACTTCTTCTAAAATGGCCATACTGCCCAAAGTAATTTATAGATTCAATGGTTTCCCTATCAAGCTACCACTGACTTTCTTCACAGAATTGGAAAAAAATTACTTTAAAGTTTATATGGAACCAAAAAAGGGCCCGCATAGCCAAGACAACCCTATGTAAAAAAAAAAAAAAAAATGCTGGAGGCATCACACTACCTGACTTCAAACTATACTACAAGGCTACAGTAACAAAAACAGCACGTTACTGGTACCAAAACAAATATATAGACTAATGGAACAGAACAGAGGCCTCAGAAATAACACTACACATCTACAACCATCTAATCTTTGACAAACCTGACACAAACAAGCAATGGGGAAAAGATTCCCTATTTAATAAACTGTGTTGGGAAAACTGGCTGGCCATATGCAGAAAACTGAAATTGGACCCCTTCCCTATACCTTATACAAAAATCAACTCAAGATGGAGTAAAGACTTAAACATAAGACCTAAAACCATAAAAATCCTAGAAGAAAACCTGGGCAATACCATTCAGGACATAGGTACAGGCAAAGACTTTATGTCTAAAACACCAAAAGCAATGGCAACAAAAGCCAAAATTGACAAATGGGGCCTAATTAAACTAAAGAGCTTCTGCACAGCAAAGGAAACTATCATCAGAGTGAACAAGCAACCTACAGAATTGGAGAAAAATTTTGCAGCCTACCCATCTGACAAAGGGCTAATATCCAGAATCTACAAAGAACTTAAACAAATTCACAAGAAAAAAACAAACAACACCATCAAAAAGTGGGCAAAGGATATGAACAGACACTTCTCAAAAGAAGACATTTATACAGCCAACAAACATATGAAAAAATGCTCATCACCACTGGTCATTACAGAAATGCAAATCAAAACCACAATGAGATACCATCTCATGCCAGTTAGAATGGTGATCATTAAAAAGCCAAGAAACAACAGGGGCTAGAGAGGATGCGAAAAAATAGGAAAAGTTTTACACTGTTGGTGGGAGTGTAAATTAGTTCAACCATTGTGGAAGACAGTGTGGCAATTCCTCAAGGATCTAGAACTAGAAATACCATTTGAC
>NW_012105176.1:1409538-1445479 GCF_000951045.1 Mandrillus leucophaeus
GTATGTTTATTGCAGCACTATTCACAATAGCAAAGACTTGGAACCAACCCAAATGTCCATCAATGACAGACTGGATAAAGAAAATGTGTCACATATATACCATGGAATACTATGCAGCCATGAAAAAGGATTAGTTCATGACCTTTGCAGGGACATGGATGAAGCTGGAAACCTTCATTCTCAGCAAACTATCATAAGAACCGAAAACCAAACACTGCATATTCTCACTCATAAGTGGGAGTTGAACAATGAGAACACATGGACAGAGGGAGGGGAACATCACACACCATGGCCTGTTGTGGGGTAGGGGGCTAGGGAAGGGATAGCATTAGGAGAAATACCTAATATAGGTGACAGGTTGACAGGCGCAGCAAACCACCGTGGCACATGTATACCTATGTAACATAACTGCATGTTCTGCACATGTGC
Source organism: Mandrillus leucophaeus (assembly GCF_000951045.1). Lineage (NCBI taxonomy): Eukaryota > Metazoa > Chordata > Mammalia > Primates > Cercopithecidae > Mandrillus > Mandrillus leucophaeus. The sequence continues at coordinate 1,409,968 of NW_012105176.1, forward strand.
CCCAGAACTTAGAGTACAATAATAAAAAAAAGCACTTCTTCTTTGAACTGCTCATATAGGTCTTCTCGGCCTCTGCTCCCAACCTTAGATTCCCTTCAAAGTAAAACTTCTCTGAATCTTAATTTCTGACTTGCTTTATGTTTATTTTTTGCCTTTCCGGACATTGCAATTACCTGGGAAGTCAAGGACCTCCAGGTGCATGATGACACACACTTGTACCCTGACATCCAGGGCAACTCGCTCTGAGAGCACAGCACCTCCTTAGCCCGCGTGCCTTCCACAGCCAGCGTGGCCTGCTGGGATTCTTCACACAGGAGCACAGGTGCCTTCTGGAGAAGGCGCAAAATGAGCAGGTGCTGACATGATCTCACAGGTTTACAAAGTTCTGGTTAAATAAATAGATCTTCGTGACATAATGTTCCCTTCCTAAATATCTCTTTGGTGGATGCAATTTATAAACTGGTTTTGTCGGTGAATCATTCTACACATTCAAAAATGGAACTGATGCTAACTTTTCCTTTTCGTAGCATGAAGAAAAATACCTACAGCGAGTCTTTGAATAAATTGTTAGATACAGGTAACCACTATCAAATAGTTATTTTACATGTAGCCATTTACAGCCCTTAATTAAACAGCCAACATCTAAAGAACAAACTGAAATACTGGGTAAATATGGCAATATCATCCACTCTGAATAAGTACGCTTAAAATAGGCCCAATTGACCACAATCTTAGTATAATTCTGCTAGGTGACTAAGCAAAGAAAGGCAAATTACATTGTCTTCTCCCTCCTCTCCCTCCTCTCTCTCTCTCTCTCTTTCTCTTTCTCCTTCTCTCTCTCTCTCACCCTTCCAGCCACGTCTCTCAGAAACAACCTCAATTAACCCAGAAAATTGTTAGTTTCAAGAATTATAGAGTCAATAATCTTAACACAAAAGGACTCACAAATAAAAAATAAAATATGAACACAAAATAGGAATAAATACAAATATGTAAAGAAGAAAAAAGCTCAATAAATACATTAAAATGTGAACATCAAGAATAAGCAATAAAATGCAAAAATATACCAGATACCAGAATTTACGTACCGAAAGGCATAAGCTGTGTCTAAATAATAACTCTAAATCTTTGCAAAAGAATAGTGAAAAGAGAGTTATCATGCATTGCCTATGGGAATACAGGTGTTAGAATACCATAAATTCCCTTGCAATTGCCTATCAACGTTTCTTTAAAATTCAGGTCCTTTTACTCAATATTTCTGTGCTAAGAATCAATTTCGCCTTTACCTCCATAATCTGAAAGATTCAGATGAAAGACATGTGTGCGAGTATGTTTGTGATGCCATCATTTATGAGGATGTAAATTAGAAACTGCCTACATGGCGAGGTGTGGAGGTTTTCTCCTGTAATGCCAGCTACTCGGGAGGTTCAGGAACAATATCATGCCACTGCACTCCAGCCTGAGCAACAGAACGAGACTCTGTCTTAAAAGAAAGAAAAGAAAATATAAGTCGGGTGAGGTAGCTCGTGCCTGTAATCCCAGCACTTTGGGAGGCCAAGGCAGGTGAATCACCTGAGGTCAGAAGTTTGAGACTAGCCTGACAACATGGTGAAACCCCATCTCTACTAAAAACACAAAAATTAACTGGGCATGGTTGCACATGCCTGTAACTCCAGGTATTCGGGAGACTGAGGCAGGAGAATCGCTTGAACCAGGGAGATGGAGGTTGCAGTGAACTGAGATTGCACCAGTGCATTCCAGACTGGGCGACAGAGCAAAACTCCGTCTCAAAAAAGAAAAAAACTGCCTGCATATGCAGCAGCAGGAGGGCACTGACCGCAGTGGGAGGCATCCTTAGAACAGACACTCTGGGATAGGCTTCTCACATTTGTCTCAGATGCCCTGATGTTCATCATGAATTTTCTTTTTTCTGGGAAGCAGATAAAATCGACTGTGACAGTTGTCTATACATTTTGTTTCACCAAGATCTCTGCATCATTTCACCAACATACAGATTAGACTGTGGAAACACCAATGCTCCCTCCTGGCTTAAAGTCAATCTGTCTGAAGACCATGTATGCTTTATATTTACCTTGTTGGTTAAGAGCTTTAAAATCTCTCACTAAAGTTTCGATATGGTGGTGAAGATACAGAGGTAGCAGGATAGACTAGAAAAAACCAATCAGAATCTTATAAGGGTCTTCTACAAACCCCCTGAACCAATGATAAAAGAATTAGTATATTTTGTTATTTTTTCTTATTATAAAGCAAAAACAATATTTATGAATTATTATCTTTAATGCTTAAATAAGTTTTTTTAAATGAAATGTCTTCCTTTAGTTTTCATTAAAAATAAGCACACAGCACCACAGCTGCTGGCTTGCACATTGGTGATGAATTAATTAATAAACTTATATAACATTGAGGAAAATAAGCTCTTCCTCTGAAATACTAATATTAATGTTGAAAACAAGTTTTCCCCTGCTAGCTAGCTTAAATATCATTCCTTATCCCATTTGAAATATTTAGGAGAATCTCAAAGTGTTTGTGAATGGGCATGTGCTACAAAATTTCATTTCTTAATTTCTCTTCTCTATTTGGGGATAACTTTAAACTCCTCATTTCCCCAGCCTTCCACTGCTCAATCTCATCCCAGTGCCTTAAGGGAGCTGCATCTACACATGGCATCAGCAGGATATGTGCTGATGAGAAGGAGCCGGTGTTGCTGGGACAGTTTAAATCCAGAGGGACTATCTCCATCAGGGGGACCGTCCTGGTCCTGGAACTGTGATGTCCAAGGAACACCTGCCCACCTGGCTGTTCTGAGCCTCCTCTGGAGTCAATGTCTTCCGGGTGCATTAACATGGAATTCCAAGGTCGTCGTACTTTGTGGTCAGTGCCATAGGTCCACCCGGAGGCTTTCTCTGGATATGTCCTTGTACCGGATCATGCAGTTTGTTCTAGCAGGAGTCTGCTGGCCAATCACCGGCAGTTTGTGTGTCCTCAGGCCGCAGGGCAGTGCTCCTAGACAAGCAAGCGTGCTGCATGGGGCTGGGGTTTGTGCCTGTGGTCCAGGTCCACTCTGCCCTGCTCTGTGCCCCTGTTCTTCTCGATGTTCAGACACTCGTGCCTCTGCCCACTGTGCTCTTAGGTTTTTATGGGCACGGGAAGCGGGGGCATGGCAGGCCAGTGTGGGCTTGGAAAATGCAACATTCAGGTGCAAAAACAGGAGTGCCTGTTCTCACTTAGGTCCATGGGCACAGGCCGGAAGATGGAGCCCTTACCAGGGACCTTGCCCTTCTCTAGGCAGCACTTCCCTGCCCCCCTCACATATCAGTGTCTCCCTAAAGTGTATAAAACCAAACTGTGCCCAGACCACTTTGGGCAAATGTTCTCAGTGTCTCCTGAGGGTTGCATCATGGGCCACGGTCACTCTTATTTGGTTCAGAATAAATCTTTTCATATGTTTTAAAGAGCTTGACTCTTCTCGCCCACACTAATACGCACTTTTTGCCAGTTTATATTAAAGATGTTTTGTGATTTGAAGCTAATATATGTATTGGCTATCTTCCTTTCCCTCTATTACAATTCTTGCTTACATAAAAGTGAAGAAAACAGTGAGACAAATCTCACAGGTCTATGACCCAGCATGAATGAGGAGCAGCCGTTCTGCCACCACCGTGCAATGGAGTAACTGTCAGCCACATCAGAGAGCTGTGGGGGTGGCTGGGCGCGGTGCCTCACACCTGTAATGCCAGCACTTTGGGATTCGAAGTGATTCAAAGCCAAGGCTAGCGAATCACTTGAGGTCAGGAGTTTGAGACCAGCCCGACCACCCTGGTGAAATCCCCATCTTTGCTAAAAGTCCAAAAATTAGGCAGGCATGGTGACGCGCACCTGTAGTCCAGCTACTCGGCAGGCTGAGGCAAGAGAATCACTGGAACCCAGGAGTCAGAGGCTGTAGTGAGTCAAGATTGTACCACTGCACTCCATCCTGGGCGACAGAGCGAGACTCAGTCTCAAAAAAATAAACACAAAATTAAAAAGCTGTGGGCCAGCTTCCCTCTGGTTATTCTTCTGTCCCCTGTGTGTTCAGTCAAAGAGGCAACTGTGGACACTGGACCTTGACCTTGACCACACCTTGAATCCCCTGGTAAACTTTTGCATGAGGAAAAGCATCAGACCGGGGTGCAGAAGAGGATTCCTTCTACTGGCCCGTGGGCCCCAGGAAGCCCATGCCTTCCTCATTATTTAATTGTCTCCCTGCCTGGGGAGAGCCAGTACACGGCGAGAGCCGCAGGTGCCGCACGCTGATGGCACTGAAACGGAGCTTGCTCTTCTCTCTGACATGCAGCTCCCAGTAATACCACAATAGATCTGGCCTGATTAACTACTTACGAGATGTTGGAAAAATCACCCAACACATTTTTTTTTTGTACAAGATTGCTCTATTTGAACACTCTCATCTTCCCACTACCATGGAAACCATAAAGATTCAACTGTGAATTACAGTTTGAGATTTTTTTCCTCGGTTGGTTGTGTGTAATTAACTTTTGTCATATCATGTATTTTGATACTCCAGAGAGGACTGCTCTAATACTAACCAGCCCAACTGTACTCTATTTTAAAAGGTGGAAACCCCGCAGTGGTGTCCAGGAGACGTGGATTCTTGCTCTAACTTGACTACAGCTGCATGGGTCAGAAAAGGGGAACTTTTCTTGGCTTAGCCATCCTCAGTCTCAGTGGTGGCTGCAGAGAAGTGGTTCAAGAATTATCGGAAGTCTGGCTGGGTGCAGTGGCTCACACCTGTAATCCCAGCACTTCAGGAGGCCAAGGCAGGTAGATCACTTGAGGTCAGGGGCTTGAGACCAGCCTGGCAAACAATAGTGAAACTCCCTCTCTGCTAAAAATACAAAAATTAGCCAGGCCTGGTGGCACTTGCCTGTAATCCCAGCTACATGGGAGGCTGAGGCAGGAGAATGACTTGAACCTTGGAGATGGAGGTTGCAGTGAGCCAGAATTGTGCCACTGCACGCCAGCTTGGGCAACAAAGTGAGACTTCATCTCAAAAAAAAAAAAAAAAAAAAAACAAACATTATCTGAAGTTCTTTCCAACACAAAAATCCTATGAATCAATAATTGTTGTAATTGTCTTCTCTTTCAGATTAAAAACACAAGCAATAGTAATGTCTGAGCACTTTGAAGTCAATGATTCCATCTCAAAAGCCTAAACACTCTTCTCAGTCAGGTTGATAGACATGCTAGGGAACACTAAAGAAGCTTTAAAATTTGGACCAATAGACAAGTGGAAGTCAACAGCATTCAACCTATTACTAAGCAACATACTAGCAATAATAATAATGATAATAATAAAAATTGCTACTCCTTAAGTGACTGCATGGGCCAGGCACTGAGCTAGGTTATTATAGTATTCGATGGAAATGACTTTTGACAGGTCATTATTAACATCTGTTCTCATAAGGAAAATTAGTTTCAAAAAATTAAATGGCCAGTACACGACCTCTGAGTAAGTGGCAGATGGGTGTGAAATCCTCCTGCCTTTCACAGCCTTTGCCCTGCTATTTCCCTATCTGAGCCTGCCTTTTGCACTAGGGGAGCCCCTTGTTTCTGAGAGCCACACTTTACTTCCACTGACCTTTTCTTAAATTATTGTCCCTCAATTTTCTGATAACTGTCACTAAGTTCAGCAATTTATATCCTGATGAAAAAATTACAAATGATATTGAAAGCTCATATTTGCAACATTTCCATTCATTGTGCATGGCAAAAAAAAAATAATAATCCAAAGCAAGATGTCTCCTTCAAAAAATGATTTTAAAATATCAAGAATTGCCTGTGAAATATGGCACTAAAACAAAATGTCAAAGGGTCCAAGAGGATACCAGTAAAATAGCTCTGTCCCTAACAGCAAATCCAAACAGGTCTGCAGCAAAGTCACTCCTTGCCACCTCCCTCAGAGGAGGGAAGAATTCAGCCAAGGGGCAGAAGTGGGTTTAAGGCAGAGGGAGAGACAGGCAAGTTTTAGAGCAGGAGTGAGAGTTTATTAAAAAGTTTTAGAGCAGGAACAAAAGGAAGTAAAGTACACTCAGAAGAGAGCCAAGCAGGCGATGTGAGAGGTCTCAGTGCTCCATCCACCCTTGACTTGAGGTTTTATGTGTTGGCATGGTTCTGGGGTTTGCATTTCTTCTCCCCTGGTTCTTCCCTTGGGGTGTGCCATCCACATGCACAGTGGCCTGCTAGTGCTCAGGAGGGGCCGCGGGCACGGTGTTCACTGGAGTTGTGTGCATTCTCACTTGAGGCGTTCTTCCCTTAGCAGTTGAGCTTCCTAGAAGAAGGTCTTATACTGGTTAAACTCCACCATTTTGCTTCTTAGTGCACATGCTTGAGCCTGCTCCTCCAACTGCTGAGGTCTTATCTGGAAGCTGCTGATCACCAGGTTCAAGTGTTTTCTTTGGGGAGACTGCCTTTCTCTGGCAGCAGCTGCAACCAATTATTATTTTGGAGAGACAGTTTAATAACTGCCTGACCATCCCCTGAGGGTCACCTGACATTCCTGGGTGGGGGGGCCCTCTCCTGCCCTGCTCATGTCACTGAGCTCCCTACTCTAACAGATCGTTCCACGTACATGTGTGTGCCCATGTACACATGCATAAATACACGTGTGTTCAGAGGTTTGTTTTTATCTCCTTCTTCCTTCCTTACCTACTGGTGTAGAAAAATTTTGATTGCAATATTTCAGATTGTTTATGCTTTTGTGCTGATTAAGACCTAATACTACTGGACAGTTCAGTCAATGGAGAGTCCTGTGTTCTGAATACCACAGAAATAATAGCCAGAGATGGGAAGCCACTGGAACTTTAAATATCCACACACATAACCCAGCAGAAAAACCGTAAGCTTCAATTTTAGTTTGAAAGATACTCACGTAGGACTTAGTTTTCCTTTCTCTTATACTTTCTGTCATTTTTAAATGTAGCTGAACGCCCACTGGAACCACTCTGTCCTGAAAGACATAAATAAAATTGGACCAACACTCCTGTCCAGAGTGACTGTGGTAACAGCCCAAGAGTTCTGAAAAACCCTCTTGCTCTAACGTTAGCCCTTCTCTCTCCCATCTTACTCCCTGCATCAGTCCTCTTTCCTTTCCCAGATTTCCTTGGGAAAATGTCCTGTTTACTCTGGCCCTGGCCTGTTGAGCCAACAATCTTTTCTTAGGGCGGTGACTATTAGGTTGGTGCAAAAGTAATTGCAGTTTAGGACCATGAATTTTACATCATTATAACTAGCTCGAACACACCTTTTTAAAATTTTTATTATTTATTATTTATTTATTTATTTTGAGACAGAGTCTGACTCTATCACCCAGGCTGGAGTGCAGTGGCATGATCTGCACTCACTGCAACCTCCAATTCTGTGGAGGGTTCAGAGACCATGAAACCAGCTCCCCACTTCCATCTTTACAGGGTATTTCTGCAGTTGCATCCTGTATTTCAAATCCCCAAATCCAGAAGTGGAGTTTCTTAAGCATCTGAAATTGGAAACAAGGAATTGCAACCTGCCTGCTCCTACCCCAAAGCCACTCAGAGCTGGAGCTGCCCCCTGCATTCCTGCCCTACCTCTCTCTGCTCTCAAACGGCCAGATACTCTCTCTGCCTCCTGTCTGCACACTTCCTTAGTCTGCTTCCTGAAGTCCTATCATTTTTTTATTATCACCTCCATTTATTTGACAAAGAGCTGTGGATGTCTCTCTTCCTGTCTTTCCCTGATAAGCGTTCTGCTAAATGAAACACAATGCAGGTCTTGGTGCAAATTACCGAAAAGATAATGTTGCCTGACATGGGGTCAATGGTGTTGTTAGCAATGGAAAGGTAGTTACATTTACACAAAAGATCCTTGGAATTAAAGAGCCTGCAAGTAACCTGCTGGGTATGAAGGGCAAAATTATAAATATGCTAATATGCCTCGTTATCATAATATGACTTTGTTTCTAATAAAATATTGAAAAATTATAATTATATTAAATATAGCAGACATGGTGCTTTTCACATTCATATCTGATATTTAAACTTTTATCTTGACGGCCACAAATTAAAGAAAGAAAAACATTCCACAAGCAAGATGGGTTTTGCCATCGGCTCTTTTTGATTACAAAATGCCTCTTTTAAAATGTGTAATCTTCTAAGAAAAAAAAAATTTTGTTTAATTGAATTCATGATAATATGAATCAATTGGGTAGGCATCAGTTTTTTTCTTTTTTTTTTTCTTTTTTTTTTCCCCCGCTTCATTTTGGCTCTAGAATGTACATCTTACTTACAAAGAGGGAAAACTCCCTATTTGGGGGTTATTCCCAGGCTGCTGTGGGGTTGATTACAAAAGTCCAGGGTGAAGCTCATGATGGCCACAGTCTAGTCCAGGGATATTATTTACATGCTAACCTTTCTTGGTTGGATATGGTGACTGTTCTTAAAATTAAAATAACATATAGTTCTGCTACATGTTTAAAATTCATAGCATCCCAGATTTATCCCTTTACAAATCACTTTATTTATTTTTTCTCATTAGGTAAAACATTGAGAGTCTGAGATTTAAGTGCCAGGAGTAGTCACTGCCCTGTTGTGCCCTCAGTCATCCGGGAAGGAGGGAGAGGCATGAGCCAGGCCAGTTACAGCGTAGAATAAAGCCCAGCTGCAGCCACACCTGTGTTCAGAATTACTTTCTCACAGACCGTTAGCAGAGGTGAATCTGCAGCAACTCAATTCTTGCCTCCTCAAAAGAAAGAATTTGGTCAAGGGCCATAAGGCAGAGGGAGAGACTAAGATGAGTTTTAGAGGAGGAGTGAGAGTTTATTAAAAAGTTTTAGAGCAGGAACAAAAGGAAGTAAAGTACACTTAGAAGAGGGCCAAGCAGGCGATGTGAGAGGTCTCAGTGCTCCATCCACCCTTGACTTGAGGTTTTTTGTGTTGGCATGGTTCTGGGGTTTCCATTTCTTCCCCCTGGTTCTTCCCTTGGGGTGTGCCATCCGCATGTACAGTGGCCTGCTAGTGCTCAGGAGGGGCCGCGGGCACGGTGTTCACTGGAGTTGTGTGCATTCTCACTTGAGGCGTTCTTCCCTTAGCAGTTGAGCTTCCTAAAAGAAGGTCATATACTGGTTAAACTCCGTCATTTTGCCTCTTAGTGCACATGCTTGAGCCTGCTCCTCCAACTGCTGAGGTCTTATCTGGAAGCTGCTGATCACCAGGTTCAGGTGTTTTCTATCTATGGGGAGACTGCCTTTCCCTGGCACTGACTGTGATCCATTACTATTTTAGAGAGAAAGTTTAACAACTGCCTGACCAACACCTGAGGGTCACGTGGCAGTCCTGGGGCGGGGCCTCTGCTTCCCTGCTCACGTCTGCAGAGCTCCCCACTCCAACGAGACCATCAGGGCATTTCCGTGGAGGGTCAGTGTGGATAGAGGGATAGGATATGGAGATGCTAGATTGAAGCATGCACATCTAGGCATGAAGAACAGGTAAGAATTAGACAGACGTGAGACAGGCATCCAAGTAAGGAGGTGACCTGGGTAACAATGGTGATCACTGACCCCCTTCTTCTCCAGGGCACCCAACACAGGCAGACGCCATACCCACACATATCAACTCTTGCAGGGCTCACCATGCTTAGATTCCCAGCTCAAATCCCAGGACACTCTGGCTCAATGTAACAGACTTTACCAAAGTCACATGAACTTGCCAGGGCTGGGACCCGAGCTCAGGTCTGATTCCAAAGCCCTTCCTGGGAACAGACAAAGGAGGAAAAGCAGACCTGGGAGAGGGTCTGGGGCATGAACTGCACGATTATTGCCTTGTAAACATTTCCACAGCAGGTATCCCAATGGCCCAGCAGCGTCTCCATTCAGAAAAGCTGCTGGATGGTGCTGAGCCAGGGTGTTTCACGGGTTATCTCTCCGGATCCAGCTGGGAAGGAACAACTTAATCAAAGAAGAGAAGGCCGATTACTGTGATGCACCCAACCCCACATCACTGCAGCAAGCTGGCCCAAGAGCCCAGGGTGCAGTAAGCCAGTTGTCTCACTGGACAGACCCATGTGGCCATGTGGATGTGTGCCCTTAAGCAGGGTCCCCTGATGACCCCTCTCAATTGCCCTGGATCAAGAAGGGTCCAAGAAGCTGATCATGGAAGGGTGACATCCCTCTCTGGAGAAGGGACTCTGCAAAGTGACTTAGGCCACCGAGACCCCATGAACACTGCCTCACTATGCCCTCCTCTCCCACACCCTTCTTGTCTCGAGTTCTTCAACCCTCGTAGGTTTTCTTGTGAGTCCCATCCTGTACTCTGCTTCCAGGGCACCTGACTGGAGGCTAACACCCGGGGAACTCACGTGCTGGAAGGTATATGAAGCCTGCACAGAACTTGGATGGTACCTAGGCAGATTGAGGATCCTCACGCTCAGTCTCTACTGATAGCACTGGCCTTGGCCCAGCCTGTGGTCCTGGGGAGCAGCCATGGTTGAAAAGCCCGAACCATCTGTGTTACAGGAAAACTCAGTGCAAAGAGCTGCCTCCCTGTGGGCCAGGGAGGCTCGTGGACCATCCCTGTATGGACCTAGAACCAGGCCAGACATAGAGCCTCCAAATTCCCCTTCTCTGCCTGTGGACACTGCACAGAACGCTTATTCCCCCGGCCAGCCTGGACAAAATACTGGACATCGATGTGACCAGACCACACTAGGCCCAGTCTTCTGTCCTCCCCTGGCCCTGGACTTTGACAGACGCTTGAACTCGATAAGCATTAGAGTTAAGAACAGCCCTCCCACAGCCTCTCAGAGGGGACGGAGAGACTCGGCAGTTCTCAAGAGTCTACTTCTGTATTCACCTGTGACCTCAGGGTCACCTTCCATACTCACCTATGACCTCAAGGGTCACCGTCTGCACTTAGGGTCACCCTCCACACTCTCCTGTGACCTCAGGGTCACCCTCCATACTCACCTATGACCTCAAGGGTCACCGTCTGCACTTAGGGTCACCCTCCACACTCTCCTGTGACCTCAAGGGTCACTCTACGCACTCACCTGTGACCCTGTCCTGCCCCGAGGCCTCCACACTGGCCACCTCACCTTGCTCCTCCCTCCCTAGAGGGGAAAATCCCTTCCTGCGTGAGCTGGAGGCCCACACAGATGTCGAGGTCAGACCTTTTTCCCCATAACAAGCCCCACCTGTCACCCCCTTACCACAGCCTTTGCAGAGGCTCACCTGAGCCCAGGTTTGCTTTCCTGTGACACCATCACCTTTAAGGTAGAATATGAGAAAAAGTGGGTAGGACCTGTCACGTGTGCTCACTCAGAAAGGGATTCATAAACTCAACAGCAGGAATTCCCTCCTCGACCTCTGGGCCACAAACAATACAAACAAAGATTGTAGCGAGTTCAGGAGCTCTGCTCCAAAAGGCCATGGGACTGCGTCTAAATAGTAGTGGATCAGTGGCTGGGCGTGGTGGCTCACACCTGTAAGCCCAGAACTTTGGGAAGGCAAGTTCAGTGCATCACTTGAACTCGGGAGTTTAAGGCCAGCCTGGACAACATGGTGAAACTCCACCTCTACAAAAAAAAAATACAAAAATACAAAAATACAAAAATACAAAAATTAGCTGGTCATGGTGATACGTGCCTGTAGTCCCACCTACTTGGGGAGCTGAGGTGGGCAGATTGCTTGAGCCTGGGAGTTCAAAGCTGCAGTGAACTGTGATAACATCACTGCACTCCCGCCTGGGATACAGAGTGAGACTCTGTCTAAAATAAATAAATTAATAATTAATTAATTGAAAATAAAAAGTACTGCGTCACATTATTTCTCTTGTCTTATTTGAACAGGTCCAGTTAAGTGAAAGTCTGTCTTTATAATGACTTACATTTCCCATTTGCTACACAAATCAATGAGGAAAAAGTTATCATTGTGATAACTTTTTTATCAGCTACTCGGGAGGCTGAGGAAGGAGAACCGTTTGAACCCGGGAGGCGGAGGTTGCATTGAGCTGAGATCACACCACTGCACTTCAGCCTGGGTGACAGAGCGAGACTGCATCTCGAGAACAAACAAACAAACAAAAAAACCCACCTCACCTCTGCTGCTACCTCTCATGCACAGAGCCAACTCTTCCACGGTATTTCTGATGGAGAGTCATCCAGTCTGTGGAAAGTTTTCACATCCTGCCAAGAAACCCTCTTCACTGAGACCTGGCCCTCTTCATTAGGAAATTCCTGCTTTGTATAACAAATGGGTCTTTTTTTTTTTTTTAATGCTCAGACACTCATCATCGTCCAGTCTCCTGGAGCCATGTGGAGGAAAACACTCCACCTCCCTCAGAACAGGGTTTCAATAACTGAGGGCACCTTTGACAACTCTCAGTGTCTTCTTCAGGCCAAGCCAGAGCAAGCTGGCTCTGCCGTCCCCCGCAGATGGAGCAGTGTCTCACAACACCACTCACAATGAGAGCTACCAAGTGATTGATAATCCAGGTGATCTTGATCACTCTTCTCTCGGTAAATTACAGATTATCAATGTCGCCTCCCTCTCGTGCCCCAGATCATACTTCCTATTTCATTCTTTCTAGCTCCGAATCCGTCCACGGAACTCACACTGTCCGCTCACTATAAGCTGATTGCCAACTAAAACGCCCAGCTCCATGCCTGGCTGTCTGGGCCCGACAGTCCCTCCAAATCTATACTTCAGCAGCTGATGTTTTGGTGGTTTCTTCTAAAGGTGAGACTTCATAGATGGCCCTGTTAAATTTGCTTTTCTTGGTCTTGGTCCAGCATTGCATCTGGTCAAGGTGATTGAGATAGGGGAAGAAAAGAAGATGACAATACAAACTATAAGGATGTCTATGAAGTCCAAAATGAAAAAAATGCAAAATAAAGAGGTCTCAACATAATCGGGAAGAGTAATAAACTTCAGGGGCAGGGCCAAGGGTGTAAGTCACATAATACTAGGCAATGGTTAGGGAACGGGGTGCCATTTCCTTCCGCCTCTGTCCAGATGTAAGGGGAGCCGCATTCACATGGAAATGCGCCTTGTGAAAAGCTAAATACCTCATCAGAAACACGCGCTGTGAAAAGCAGGACGTCTCTCAGCAAAGCATTTGTCTCTGTCCTGTCTCCAATATGGATTTTGCAGTAGCTTTAGAGACGCCAGTCATCAAGTAGATGGGAACATAAAAATAACCTGCCTTAACTGTGTTCCCTGTCCCATATCAAACACTAAAACTGAATTATGTTTCCACATATTCCCAGCTGTCCTATAATCACCTTTATTTATGACATGCATCTGGTAACGGAGGACAAAATACATAAAATTCCTTAAAAGAATTAAATGGACTAAAAATTATTAGATTTACAGTATTATTACTATAAATTTTTATATTTCTATTTTTAAATTTCATGTAAGCCTAAGGGAATTTTACATTTAATTAATGTCCCCGTCTCATAAAAGTTGTAGGGTAAATGCCATCATTCCAAGACCTGAGAGAGCCTTCCCTCAAAGAACCATGAGCATAAACAGTGGAATGTCAGTACACTAAAACCTATCGACACCAGGCCAGCCCCGGCATGGAGAGAAATAGCCCATGCTCAGTTACCATGAACCAAAGCAGGGTTTTGGGTTGTGTATCTTCATTGTTCATCTGCTTCTCTTCTTTGTTTGTTCATTCATTTGATTTATTTTTATCTTATACTTCCAAATGGTCCCCAAATAGAAGAAAGTGAGGGAGTAGATAATTTCTAGCATTCTCTTGTTTTGTCTCAATCTGACAGTAGCAGAGATCGTCCCTGAAATTACTGGGTACTGAAGACTATTATACACACATCCTAACACATCAGCATCCAAAATTACTTCATCTTTCATTATAAGTCAAATGTCAATGCACTTAGCAGAATCCCTTCTAAACTCAGTTTCCAAAATGTTATAATTTATTTATGAGCAGAATGCTTTTATTTATGGAGACAATTCTAAGTTCTACACGATTTGGATCACAATGATTGGAAAAACACCAACACCTATTTCCAGTTAATAAACATATTGCATGGATCAATATGATTTTGACATTAATACATTTGAATAAAAACAGATTTTTAAATAAAAACTACATTAAATATTCTCTCATGGCTGGGCATGATGGCTCATGCCTGTAATTCCAGCACTTTGGGAGGCTGAGGCGGGCGGATCACCTCAAGTCAGGAGTTTGAGACCAGCCCGACCAACACGGAGAAACCCCATCTCTACTAAAAATACAAAATTAGCCGGGCGTAGTGGCGCATGTGTGTAATCCCAGCTAGTTGGGAAGGCTGAGGCAGGAGAATCGTTTGAACCCAGAAGGCAGAGTTTGCAGTGAGCTGAGATCATGGCATTGCACTCCAGCCTGGGTGACATGAAACACGAAACTCCATCTCAAAAAAAAAAAAAAAGAAAAGAAAAATTCATTTTCTGCCTTTTATGTCATTAAGCAGAGAATTTAAAATTTCATTCCCTCAGGAAAGGTATTTCTATTTAGGCCTATAACTGGCTCTCGTTCAACTTTGTGTGTGTAAACACGCAGAGTTTGAGATCAGTGCTTTATCTAGAAGAAACATTCTGGGAAACTTTATGTGCCATATTCCAGTGAGAAGATGGGGCAGCCAGGGAGGAGCTGCTCAGAGAGCCCGGCATGCATCTGCAAAGGACGAGACCCAGTCGGACTTGCCGGAGTGCAGAGGCCTCGGAGAGCTCCGACCAGTGGTCACCCCCACGGCTGTCCATGCAGGAGGACTGGCCGGAGTGCAGAGGCCGCAGGAGAGCTCCGACCAGTGGTCACTCCCAGGACCTCTCTTTATAAAGCCTCCAGTTCCACTCCCATGATTACCCATTAATCTATTAACCCATTAATTTATTGATCCATTAGTCCACCAATAGATTAATCTATTCATGAAGTCAGAGCCATCATGATCCAATCACCTCGTAAAGGCCCCAACTTTCAATATGTTCAAACTGGGAATTAAGTCTCCAACACATGAAATTTGGGGGACACACTTAAACCACAGCAAATATCAGGAGTTCAGGCCAGGTTTTCAGAGGTAGAAAGTGTTTTGTTTGGTTTTGCTTTGTTTTGTTTTGTTTTTTTCCATCAACATTTTTGAAAAGGGAAGTGGGAGAGGCAAAAATATGAGTGGCTTCTGATTCATCCCAACACACATACTACTTACTGAAGAGGCCAGAATACAAAGGTATGTATGTGTATACATATATGCACAGTGTAATATAGTGTACGTGACATATGTATACGTTTAAATATACATCATGTAATGTAATAGAGGTATCTGCATACGTATATACAATGTAATATAACAAACTATTTTTCCCGTGGAACTACTCCAGCAAATAGGGTGTGTGCTCGGGTGCCATGAGCCCTGCATGCCCCCAAAACCGACACTGTCAAACCATAGTTGATTCCTTGGAAATCACCTGGGCTCGGGGGTCAGAAGCTCTGTCTTCCCTCAGGAACGTGAGACTGAGAATGGAAAGCAGCCTGAAGGCAGAACTGGGGGCTCTGGAGTGAGGCAGACCGGTTTCTGATCACGGCTCTGGGATTGGAGCTGCACGGCTTGGGTGGACCATCCGCCGGTTTCCTCACCTACAACCATGGCAATGCAGCTCCTCATCTGGCTGGGTGAAGGTGAAGGCTCAACGGGATAATCCCGTTTTCAAACGGGATAATGTTTGTCATGTTTTGCGCAGAGAAACTCCCCAAAGACAGTTACTGAAATAAGCCGGGTGCTCTGCATAGCCTCACCCTCCTAGACTTTAAAGTGGCAGGAGGGACCAGCTGCCCCTTCCTGCCTTAACGTACCCTGAAGACTCACTGAATACACTTAAGAGACAGAAGCCTGATCATTTTTCAGTGCCTTGTTACAGACAAGAGAGAAAAAGAATAGTTACAATTGGTCCCACTGGGGAAGGGGTATTGAGACAAACACAGCTATTTTTTTCTCCAGTTAAGAAATGGTATTTATTCCAGGTACTCACCAAATAAAAATCACTCAATAATAATTATTAATCAAAGTCTGAGCTGGGCGCAGTGGCTCACACCTGTAATCCCAGCACTTTAGGAGGCCAAGGCCGGCGGATCACGAGGTCAGGAGATCAAGACCATCCTGGCTAACATGGTGAAACCCCATCTCTACTAAAAATGCAAAAAATTAGCCGGGCTAGGTGGCAGGCACCTGTAGTCCCAGTTACTCAGGAGGCTGAGGCAGGAGAATGGCGAACCCGGGAGGTGGAGCTTGCAGTGAGCCAAGATCACACCACTGCCCTCCAACCTGGGCGACAGAGCGAGACTCCATCTCAAAAAAATAAAAAAGTCTGTAATGGGTTACTGCTATACCTAAAATAAGCATGTCCTAAGACAGTCCCTGGGAATGCTGTCTGGGGAGACGTAGTCATATCAGCAAGTTTACAGGAAGGGGAGCCACATTTAAAAATCGGGGCACACATTTTTTCCCCAAGTTAGAATTTACTTTTTTTTTTTCAGGCCATGAGTTATACTTCGATCTTGACAGATTTAAGGGGTAATTTTTTACAGTATAAGATGGCATGAAAAGTATTTATTGACATTTCAAATTACAACATTTTCAACGAGAAAGATATCTAATTTTGAGCCACTAAAGCAGCATGGTGTAGTCATATATTTCTTGCTGAATAGTAATCACTCAGATACAGGTTCTTATTTATAGTAGGTATCTAAGATGGGAGTGCCATGTACAAAAACTGATGTTAAATAGACAAAAAGTTATCATGGTGATTATTCACATGCTTCACTCTATTTCAAAATACTGAAGAATTCTATGATATTTCAGCATTTAATAATCATGCCAGCTCAATACAAAATATGAAATCATTATTTTCTGACATTAATGAAGTCAACTTTTGCAGCACGATTTGAACAGGCAATGGAACAGCGAGGCTCAAACATGCATTAAAACCGGGTCAGCTGCTTCCTGCTTCCAACAATATGTCCACGATTCCATGAAGCGTAATCTTAAACCATTTTTTTAGAGCAGCCTGTACATCTTTATCTTAAAATTCCAAATGCTCCAACAATAGACAATTGTTAAGAACTAGACAATTATTTTGCAGCACCCATTGATTAATGACTTAGTCCATGTTGCAGGGAAACTGCAGAACAAAGGGGTCCATTATAATACTGCACAGGCATTAAACCATCTTTATTAACAGGATCTTCTGAATGCAGTTTAGCATAAAACCAAATATGCCATCAAGAAAGTGGGGAGGTGAGAATTTTAAATATATTTTGAAAACTCACTTGATAAAAAGAAGATTAAATAATGGTGCTGCCCTCTATTAAAATTCCCTCTCTCACTCACTCATTCTGTCTCTCTCTCTTTCACACACACAGAGTTAACCCAGTTAAAACTCATAAAACTGCATTTTTAACAGCACAAGAAATTAGTAATACTTATGCATTCATATATTCTCAGTCATTATTAGCATTCGGAAGAGTGTACAGCATTTTATGTAATTACAATCTGTTAAACATAAATTGCGATAAAATAATAGAGTGTGAGAGTGGCCGCCCACATCAGTAAAATCTTGCTATACAATCACAGTGAGGAAGACATGGTTTTAGAAAACAAGATGGTTTTTTAAAAAGTTGTCTTGGGGCTAAACTTTGTCAATAAAAGTCCTGTTCATGACAGAACTGTTGCAAAAGGTATTCTGATTATCAAATGTTGCAGCCTTTTCTAGAGTCCCATTAGGTCAACAGCTCAGCGCCCCATCCAATTTCTTTATGTGCAGGTCCGTGGCTGCAAGAATCCAACTCACAGCAACTCTGAACACAGCGGTGTCAGTCATGGTGTCCCCAACATTTAGGGAATTTGACACAGTGAGGCACGTCCTGAGTGGCACCATTCAGTTTGCACAATGGCCCTCAGAAGTGGAGACTCCAGGCATTTCTGTTTCATGGGAGAGGAAATTGAGCCTCAGTGAAATTAAGTTGTTCCAGGTTGTGACTTTTTACCATGGCTACTGGAAAATTTAAAATTCTCTACAGGGCTCACCTATGTAGGTGACTAACATTTCTACTGAGCAGCTTTGGTCTGTGCCATCCTCATTTTGAAGTTTCCATTATTTCTATTATTTCTGTATCAACTTAGTGTCTGTTTGTTACTGCTCCAAGCGATTTAATCTGAACTTGCCACAGACCATCATCTGAGCACCGTGGCAGGAAGCCTCCCAGGTAGCCCTACCTGTCACCACCTCCTGGTGCTCACATGTCCCATGTGTGACTGATGGCAAAGGCAGGAGCTATGGAATGCCACTTTTGAGGTACAGTTGCACAATACTGCTGCTTGCTTCCTGGATGCCCTCTCTCTATCTCTCTGTCTGCCCTCTCTCCTCTCTCTCTTTCACTCTCTGTTTCTCTCTCTCTCTTTCTCTCTCTTTCTGTTTCTCTCTCTCTCTTTCTCTCTCTCTCTTTCTATTTCTCTCTCTCTCTCTCTTTCTGTCTCTTTCTGTTTCTCTTTCTCTCTCTCTCTCTCTCTCTCTCTCTCTCCCCCCCCTTCACTCTGTCTCTCTCCCATCACTTGCTCTGGGGGATACCTGCTCCCCTGTTGCAGGGACACTCTGGCAGGTTTTGGAGAGGTTCACATCGTGAGAAACTAAAGTCTCCATCCAAAAGCCAGGAAGGTCATGTGTTCGTCCGACAACCAGGGAAGCGCGTTTGGAACCAGGTGCTCACCAGTCAAGCCTCAGATGAGATGGTGTCCGCAGCCAACACCAGGAGCCCCCTGATCCGGCTCTGGATTCCTCAGCTTCAGGAAGAGTGAGATTAGAATGCTGGTTGCTTTAAGCTTCGGAATTCCAGGGTGATTTGTTATTCAGGAATAAATTGCTGAACAGGGAGGGCTGTGGGGGGTACGCTTTGTGAAGGTGTGGAATGCCTGGCACTGTTTGGTAATCATCATTTCCTCCAATCTTGATGACAAGTCTGTGAAGTGAGTGTTGCCGTCATCATTTTACAGATGAGAGAATCTACGTTGACTAAGCTGGAGTTCTGATGAGGGGCTGGGCTGGGACCCTGAGTCCCGGAGTCAGAGAGACAGGGCCCTCTTACCCACATCTCTGACCCATCCACCTGCCATGCTGGCTCTCGGGGAAGGCACAGGGTCTTGCTATGTATTCTGTAGCCTAGACGAAGCACAGTAGTGTTTTCCACAATGCATCAGTGAAGGTTGCACTCAGCTGCAAGGACGTGTGTGCGTGGGTTAGGAAGCAAAAGCGTCTGGTTATTCTCTGTCACAAATGCCTGGAGACCGGCACGTCAGGAGTGAGCTGGAGAATTGCCGTGTCACTGTCGACCTGCTTTCCAAAGCTTTCCGCTCTGCTGTCAGGAGGATGGCTGGGTTTTGTCTCCCTGCTTATGTGACCCCATACCTGCCAGAGTCCCTTGTACTGAAGCAAGGAAGACAGGGTACAGGCAGTGCTGGCAGTCTCTCCTCTGTCCTTTAATTAGGAAGCAAGTACCTTTCCAGAAGGCCCCCAAACTAGCATAATTCTTATTTTTATTTATTTCGTTGGTCAAATTTAGGTTATTCCAAAGAAGACTGAAAAAAATAAAATGAGTAATGGGGCTGGGCACAGTGGCTCACGCCTGTAATCCCAGCACTGTGGGAGGCCGAGGGGGGTGGATCGCCTGAGGTCAGGAGTTCAAGACTAACCTGGACAACATGGTGAAACCCCGTCTTTACTAAAAATTCAAAGATTAGCCAGGCATGGTGGCGGGTGCCTGTAATCCCAGCTATTCTGGAGGCTGAGGCAGGAGAATAGCTTGAATCCAGGAGGCAGAGGTTGCAGTGAGCCAAGATCACACTAGTGTACTCCAGCCTGGGTGACAGAGCGAGACTCTATCTCAAAAAAAAAAAAAAAAAAAAAAGTATCAGCTTTGCTGCTTCAATCATGAAATCGGTGAAGGGAAAGGGGAGTGGCCCAGCAGGCCTTTCGTGCATTTTTGGGGCCAGCTAAATATCGGTGGGTGACAGTGCAAACTGCGTATCTCAGCAAGAGAGTCCTGGAGGTTTGGGCAAGAAGGATTCTGGGTATCCATCGAGGTGCACCGTGTCAGTCCACATCTTGTATTGCAGTGGACTTGTTTTGTTCCAACCAGGGGAAGAGTCAGAGTGGAGAGACCCTAAAGCAGGCCGCTGTGAGGCTGTCGGGTGGAGGCCAGGAGCTGGGTGGTTGCTGGTGGGCTGGAATGGAGGGAGTGGTCATATTTATAAGGAGTGTCTAGAGAGAGAAGGATCAGAGGAGAGAGGACAACCTTTGCACCAATTTAGGATTTGGAGCCTACATATCTAAGGCACACTTGTGAAACGTCGTTTATTCGTTCATCAGAAGGATTCACGAGGCTTCCATAAAGGGACAGGAAGCATAGACAGTTCGGCTCTGCAGCAGGTGATCCTCTCTGCTGAGACATCTTACCCCGCTACAGAACAATCAGTAGAAGTAAGTCAGGCCATTTCCTTTGGGATCGAAATGGCCTAAGCACTCACAGACCTGGACATGACCAGTCCTCACGGGCAATTGGCCCGTCACAGGACTCTATTACCAAAGCAACACAGGAAACCCCACTTCCACGGCAAATTACCACGTTACTGCAGGCTCTGACGGCAACCAAGCAGGCTCAAATTTTATACAAAGAATTGGCCTTTAGGGGGTTTTCTGTTGTAATTTAATGGACTTTTACAAATGTTTGTAACACACTATCATCCCACAAAACAACAACAACGAAACAACCTGCGACATCAGTAATGACAGCAAAAGAAGCTCATCACAGCAGTAGACTGAACTTCTGAAAGTAACTTTATGTGTGCAAAGGATGGAAATGGAGTGTGAGTGTGTGAATGAAAACAGATGAAGAGATTTCTGTATGAATCAGACGGTTGAACTGTTGTTTTAAAGCCCCAAGAATTGGGACATTCGTGCTTTCAGTTTTTGTCTTCGTATCCAGGACTTTCTCACCCTTTTCAATCTTTCCAGCATCAGCTTTTAATCGAGGTGACCTAATCCGACCTGGAGGTTAATGACACAGAGTGCAATTAATCCGTGCGGCTTTCTGGGCACTTAAGCCTGAACGGCATCTGGCTGCCGGTGCTGATCTGCTTAAGATGATGATCAGCTGCTGGTTTTCTTGGACGGGAGGAATTAGGACTTCAGGACAGCCTTGCAAAAGGAGAGCCCTTCAGTCTCTGCTGTAAGATACAGACAGCCGGATTCAACGCACAGGACGATGGAGCTGAAAGCTGGGGAGGGTTGAGGAGTGAGGGACTGGGGGAATTAAGTAAATATCACCAAGGCTTTCAACAAAGAGCCGTCTACTTTACCCAGGAGGGGCAGCCATGACCGGCGTGAAAGAGTGCTTTTCAGCAAGTGGCTTTTCTTTCCCAGCCTGGGGTCCCTCATCTTTAGATACGGACAGGGACCACCTCCAATACCCGGCAGCAACAGGGCACTCTATGAACGAAGCCTTTAGATAAGGTACTGCTTCTCTGGCCTCAGGACTTTTTCAATAAAACCTTCCCCTTCTTTGGGGGGGTACTCATTGCACCCCCACTTTCATATTCACTCAGCCACAATCCCTGAGCAGTTCTCATCCCAGTTGTTGCTTTTTTAGTGGAAACGTTAAACAGAAAAAAAAAAAACTTTTTTTTCAGCTCCAGTGTACATGTGCAGTTTTGTAATCTAGGTAAACTCATGTCCCTAGTTAGGAGGTTCTTGTAGAGATGATTTCGTCCCCCGGGTCCTGAGCCTGGGACCCGGGAGTTATCCTTCCTGGTGCTCTCCCTCCTCCCACCCTCCTGAGAGAGCAGCGGCCAGGTCAGTGAGGTCGGTGCTCCTGGAGCCCGCGGGCCTGTCTTGGGAACAGACCCCTTAGCTGGGGAACCACCTGGTTGAGTGTGTTATGTCGGTCTTCACTGTAAAGAAGGCGAGAACAGGGCCATGTCTGCCCCTGGTCCCGACTATAACCTATCATCCAGTACAGGGATAGGCATGAGAACGGGCCTGGAAGGGAATAAGTGAACCAAGAGAACTGTGCAGATTTAAACACAGATTCTCGTGTTCTCTGAAGTCAACTTGACCCTGAATCGGCCTGAACCATTGCTCCCCTGGAACACACAAGGTTGGGTTCCTGAAAGCCGCTGGTCACACATTTTCATCAAATAGTCAATAGCTAACCTTGATGGGTGTGTGCTTCTGTTTAAAGACGCCGTATTTAATAACCATTGTGGACTCGTTGATATTGGACCCGAGGCCCATAGCCCATAACCCAGGCCTGACTAAAGCTTCTCTAACACAGACTCTCCCAAGGAGGCACATCCCAGCTGCTGATTCTCACACACGCCAGGAAGCATCTCAGCTCTGTGCTGGGCGTCACTGTAAACAGTGAGATCGCCGCAAAAGGCCTGAAACAGCAAAACGCAAGGCGTGGAACAGGCCGTGAAGAGAACACGTGTTCACAGCATGAGAGCTGCAGGAAGAACACAGCTTGGCTTCCGCCGTGAACACGCGCCTGCACTGCCCAAGCTTCTCACCCTTTGAGGCTTTCCCGAGCACGTCTGCAAATGGCCTCAAAAGTGGCACAAGCTTGGGGATAACAAGTTAAATTTTACTAAGTGCGCAAATTCATAACTGTGAATCTGTGACTAATGAGGCTCGACTTCTTATTTTAAAAATTGAGCACATGGATCAATAGATAATCACTTTTATAGCATCACGTCATCGTGAGAAGATCATGCTGGTGGCCAGCGAGGTGCCCAGGAGGTGGAGAAACACGCGGGTCTGTGGGACGAAGACCCTTCCCAGCTGACCCAAGTGGTCTCTCGCAGACCTCCTAGAGGAGGTGGGTGAGTAGAGGGATGGTTCATCTCCTGGGAATTTATCCCCTTTTAAAAATATTTTATTATTTTAGTTTCAGGGGTTACACGTGCAGGTTCACTATCTGAACATTGTGCGTGACACAGGTGTTGGGCTTCCCTTGAACCCACCACCCAAATGGTAAGCATGGCACCCAATAGGCAGTTCTTCAACCCTGACCCTCCTTTCTCCCTCCCCGATTGTGGAATCTCAGTATCTATTGTTTCCACCTTCGTGTCCGTGTGAACCCGTTGTTTAGCCGAGAAGATGCGATTTTTGAATTTTGTTTTCTGCGTTAATTCACCTTTCTAACCAAAGTTCTCTCCAACTCAAATGCTCTCTGGTTCTTTGCTTTTAAGATTTCAAATGATAACTGTGGGCAGTTTGAATTTCCTTGTTTGAAAATTTGTCTTTAACAAGAAAACAGGTTTTTTTTCTTTTGAGAACTTTCTTTTTTTTTTTTTTTTTTTGGTTTTGTTGTTTTGTTAGGAAGCAGCCTTTTCTTTCTTCTGTTTTTTTTTTCTTTCTTTCTTTCTTTTTTTTTTTTTCTTTCTCTCTTTTTGACTGCTGCTTCTGTTTTTGGTCCTTCTCCAGTCCTGCTAACTCCCACGGCATACACAGGTAATGTTTATTTCAGGCACCACTGAGTCATTCTTTCAGAGACTGACTTCACCCTAAGAAAAATCATGTTTTCAGCTACTTCACTTGTTCAAACATTTTTTAACTTTTAAGCAACAAAATGATATTTCCTACAAGTAACTATCATATGGATGAATTTTGCAAAAACTTTTTTGCTTGTATTTGAATTTCTGTTTTTTGTTGTTTTTTTTTTCCCCCTGGCTTTCTCACTCTCACTTACATTAAAAACTGTGAAGAATGTAATTCGTCTTGTAATAAATAAATCCAAAATGGAAGAGTGGGTCCAATCACATGAGCTCCTTCCTGTATGTCTGACTATTATAAAATTGGAGGGCAACGGGCACCCTGGAAAGTCACTGGAGTTCTTTCCATGTTTAGAGAGCGTTTGTAAATTACTGACCTGGGAGTTTGCATGGGTTTTTAAAACATCTGCCTCAGTCACAGAAGACAGCCTCCCCTGGGTCTGATGCGTGGCTCGCATGGGTATTTATTAGATTTTCTTTTCTCTTTTCACTCTAACCTCAGAGAATGAAGAGACACACCTTTGTTTCTAAGTGCATTTTAGTTGAGTAATCTATAAAGGGCCGAAGGTATCTTTAAAGAAACAAACATTATATCATATTTTCTATGGTTTTATGAGTCCACTGAAAAAAATAACACCTTGATAAATTTAATTCTGATTGTTTGAGAGAAGATTGTGGGAGTAGGAACTCCTGAAAAAATATATTCCTGGGTTTTGAATTTAGAATTAATACTTGGGTTTGTGAAGAATCCATTTAGGGCTTCCAAAAATTATGCTCCATTCTTCATCTCAGTCAAAAACAAACCACTGTTTTTTAAAACAAAATAATAGTTCTTGTAATTTTTCACAACAATTTAAAACGTGTATAAGACACAAAACTTGCTAATAGGTTACCTGGCAAGAATGTGTATGGTCCAATTCACACGAATCACTATGCAGGTTATGCATTTTTCTTAATGCTAATTTGTTGGTCAATGTTTAATAGCAAAATGCTCCGATGTCTCTTAGTGTCCGCTGTTAGTTTATCAGTAAGTAATCCTGCTACAGCTTCTGAACAGATGAATTGTAGAAACTTCCTTTTCATAGTATTGGGCCGTTCCCATTGAATCAAATTAGCCTTCATTAAGTGGTTATGGCAGAACAGCCAGTTATTTTAGACATTAGGAAGATTCAAAAGCATTTTGGCATAAAATATTTGTATTTTGTGTACATGACCAGTCGCCATTGCAGCCATGAAACTGCTGTAAAAACAGCGGATCTGATGACGTTGATGATCCTACACCCTGTCACGGGTGTCATGAAGGTTGGATCCAAATGCTCGCTTCATGTCTTAGATTTCAGCCCCCATGTGCCACTGCATGGACCACGTTGACTCCCACACTTAATACGGTTCAGTCTCGGAAGTCTACTGATTTTCTTCTGAATTGGCAGACTTCCTTTGGGCTAGGGGGCAAAATCAGGAGCCACCCTCCAGGGTCATCCCAGGAAGACTCTTATGCTTGAGTGATGTCGGGAGGAAAGGGCTGGGCAGGTGTTGAATGAGAGGGTGGTGTGGCAACCACAGACGGGGGAGCACGGGTCCCACCTCGCAGGCTCTGGCGTCCCAGGTTCCCAAACCCCTCGGACCCCCCACAGCTAACCAATGGGATTCCACCCCAGTTGGAGGGCTGCATGGAGGAGGAGAACCTCACCTATCCTGAGAATGATGCAGCCGGGTAAAAGGGACATGTCAGCCACACTCAGGAGTTCTCTGCAGGGATGGATGTCTAAGATGCCATAATAACTCACAACCCACCCAGTGCCTCACAACGATGGCAGGACAATGCACCGGCACGGAGTAGCCTTCCCTAAAGCCTGGCCGCCCCGGGCCACGGTCTTCTTTGCAGAGGCAGCCCCGGTCAGACGTGTGGTGAGGGCACACAGAGTGGCTGGGGCCCAGGTGCTGGCTTCACTGTAATTTACCTGGAACACTGAGTCCCCGCAGAGATAAATTCTTTTGTGTGCAATGCCCAACCAGAAGGATATGGAGTCTCAGACAAGCCAACTGCCCATCTGGACAAATGGGTGGGGACTCACACTTCCCTATTTTCTCAGCAGTTTGCTATGGGAAGAGTCACTGCAGATGTGCACAGAACAGCTGTGTTCCAACAACTCTTACTCTGACACCAAGAACTGAGAATTGAGAGGGTATTGACACCTATATTTATGGGCACATAGTTGAATGACTTTCCCCAACTTACCACTCTACTGAGAGGAAAAGAATAAAGCCATGGGGAGGTTTCCTAAGAAAGGGAGTACATTTCCAATCCTGCTTCCTCTCCTCCACCTCAGCCTAACACCATGCAGAGCAGAGGGCAGTGACGAGTGTGGCCGACCAGCACACACCATGGGAAGGGACAACAAGGGGCTAGCAACAATTTAGTGTGGAAACGTGGAACACAAACGCAGGGAACAGGGCAGTGGAGTGAACCACCCAATATAACCATGCTGGCCTTCAACCGTTTACATATAATGTCATTTTTGTTAGGAATGTAATTCTACCCTATTTTGTTAGGGTGTAATTCTATTTCGTTAGGGTGTAATTCTACCACCCATTTTATAGATATCCTATTTATAGGTAGCAAATCCCCTAAAATCCATGCATCTTAACAGCACGGCTTAGACAGAGTGACGCTCCAGGTCGCCTCGTTTTTATTAAGACGCAGCCCATTTTCACCACCCCAGAAAGCTCCCCTCCTCCATCCCGGCACCCCACATGGAGCAGTCACATTTCGTGTTTGTTTCTTAGCATAGATTTCGTTGTCCAGTTTAGAACATGACATAAATAAAGTGATATGATATGGACTCTTGTGTCCAGCATCTTCCATTCAGTGAAATGCCTACGATGGATCCACACTGGTCCGTTGTCAGTCGTGGACTCCCTGTTACTCCCGGGGAGTGTTACATCTACGAGTGCCCGACCGTTCGTCTACACCTGTTGTCTTCTTCATGGACTTCAGAATTGTTTCCAGTCTGCAGCTATTATGAATGAAGACGGTATGGACAACCTTTGACAAACCTTTTGCACCTTTTGCAGGGGCCAGAATTTTTATCTGTCCTAGGTAAATAACTAGGAGTGGAATTGCTGTATCAAAGGGAAGATATATCTTTTAATTTTATTAAAACACTGCCATATTTTTTCAAAGTGGAAAAACGTTAACACCTACAAGCAATGTTTAAGAATTCTGACCGCTCAACATCCTCACTGACAATTGGTCTTGTCCATTGTTGCAATGTTAGTCATTTTAGACGGAGGACAGTGTTATGGCATTGAGGTTTCAACGTGGATTTCTCTGAACACAAGTGATGGTGAACATTTTATCTCCTTATTGACCATCATATGTATTCTTGTAAAATGGTTGTTCAAGTCTTTTTCTTGCTTTTTGTTGCTGTTTAATTGCAGGGATTCTTTTTACAGTCTCAATACATATCCCCTGCCAGATACATATTTTGGAAATATTTTTTCCCAATCATTATTTTGCTCATTCACAAATTTTAATGGTGCATTTAGATGAGAAGCTTTTTAACTTTTATGAAGTCTGATTTATTTCTTTTTTAATGACTGTGATTTCTGGATCCTGTCTAAGAAATCTTTATCCTTGGGTTTGTGAAAATATCCTCTTACATTTTCTGCTAGAAGTTTTATGTTTTCATTTTTGTTGTTAAATATAAGATCCACCTTGAATTAAGTTTTGTGTACCACGTAACTGGGGGGTTGTGTTTTCTATTTTAACGTATGATGTGGGGTAGCGCTCAGGGTGCTTTTTTTTTTTTATATTTATTAAGAAGACTTCGTTTAACCATTTAATTGCTTCGGTGTTGCCTTTAAAAATTAGTTTGCTGGCCAGGAGCAGTGGCTCACGCCTGTAATCCCAGTACTTTGGGAGGCCAAGGCAGATGGATCACTGAGGTCAGGAGTTCGGGACCAGCCTGGCTGACATGGGGAAACCCTGTCTCTACTAAAAATACAAAACAATTAGATGGGCATGGTGGTGCTCCCCTGTAATCCCAGGTACTCGGGAGGCTGAGGCAGGAGAATTGCTTGAACCTGGGAGGCAGAGGTTGCAGTGAGCCAAGATCACACCACTGCACTCCAGCCTGGGTGACAAGGGCGAAATTCCATCTTAAAAGAAAAATAAAGCAGTTTGCCATCATGAATGGGAAGATCTAGGGCCTGTCATTCTGTGTCCCCATCTCAATGTGTCTCTCCCAAGGCCACCCTGCAGCCTGCAGAAGCTGCCCTGTGCAGTGGCTCTGAGAAGGTGGGAGGCAGGTGTTGGTTGGAGGCTCCTGAGGGCAGCTTGGCTGTGATGAGCACCCTGCTATCTCTTGCTGCTTTGCCAGTACCACCCACCTCTTCACCTGTGTGGCTGGGCTGACCTTGCCTTCGAGGAATGCTTGGCTGAGTTCATCCCTGACCTGAACATGGACTCTGCATGCTACACTTTGACCACCAGCCTGGCAGTGGTAAGAGAGGAAGATTGAGGCCCAGGGAGAGGTTTGGGGACCCCTGGCTTCTCATGCACCACCAGCACCATTGGTAAGTAGATCGTACGTGGTGGGAACTAAACATTCCATTGACAGCATTGGTGTTGATCTATATGTAGAACTACGAGGATTCATTTTTCCTATGTATAGACCAATATTCACTTTCTTGTTTTAGGTCTTGGTGTTAGGTATTATAGATCCTCCAGTCTTGTACCTAGTTTTCAAGATCAATTTGACTATTCTAGATCTTTGCAAGTCTGTAAGTTTAGGAGATGACTATCAACTTTCACCAAAAGCCACCTACATTATTATTGAGATAGTAGAGAATCTAGAATAGTTTGGGAAGACTTTACATTTTAACAATTTTGATTTTTTAAATCCATATGCTTAGCATATCTATTTATTCAGGACTTCCTCAATTTCCTTCAGGAATGTTTTGTACTTTTTAGAGAATATTTGTACTAGTCTGTTTACATGCTGCTGATAAAAACATACCCAAGACTGGGCAATTTACAAAAGAAAAGAGGTTTAATGGACTTACAGCTCCACCTGGCTAGGGAGGCCTCACAATCATGGCAGAAGGCAAGGAGGAGCAAGTCACATCTTACATGGATGGTAGCAGGCAAAAAGAGAGCTTGTGCAGGGGAACTCCCATTTTTAAAACCATTAAATCTCATAAGACTCATTGACTATCACAAGAACAGTACAGGAAAGACCCACCCTCATAACTAAATCGTCTCCCACCAGGTTCCTCCCACAACACGTGGGAAATGTGCGAGTTAAAATTCAAGATGAGATTTGGGTGAGGACACAACCAAACCATATCAACAGTTCTTACACTTCTTTGATAAATTTGGTTCTCTAAGTTGTATGTGTTCCAATGGTTATTGAAAATGGAATTATTTAATTACATTTCTATAGTTTGCTGCTAGCATACAAAATTGAATTGATTTTTATATGTAACTTAGTGTCCTGTGTACTAAATTCATTACTAGTTCTAGTAGAATTCTTTATTGTAAATTACTTAGGATTTTTCTACACTTGTGCTGTGAATAAGCACAGTTTAACTTCCTTCTATCTCATATCTATACCTTGATTTCTTTTTCATGCCTTATTGTACTAGCTAGGAATTCAAGTACAAAGTTTAATAGAAATAACAAGAGTGGATACACTTGCCATATTCCTGGACTTGTGGAAAATGTTCAGTGTTACACTCTTAACTGTGATGTTGGCTGTTGACTTTTCCATAGGTTCACCTCATTGAATCAAGCAAGTAGCTTTGAATTCTCAGTTTGCTGCATTTTAGTATCAGCATTATGTTATTTTTATAAATTGAGTGAGAAAATGTTTTTTCCCCTCTATTTTCTGAAGAATTTGGGGTAAGATTGGAATTATTTATTTTGTCAGTGTTACACAAAATTTAGTGTGACTGTCAAGAATTTCTTTTTCATGAAGATGTTTTTATAACAAATTAGTATTACTTCATAAATGTCATACTCAGATTTCATATTTCATTTCCACCCATATTGGCAAATTGTGTTTTGAGGAAGTTGTCCATTTAATCTAGCTATCTATTTTATTGGTATGAAGTTGATTCATAATATTTCCTTATTGCCTTTCTGATGTTATCAAGATGTGTGGTGATTTTTTTTTTTTTTTTTTTGGCATTACTGCTATTGGAAGTGTATATTTTTCTCTTTTTTCTTGATAGGTTCTTTTAAGAACTTATCAGTTTAATTACTGTTTTTCAAAGAACCAGTTTGCAGGAAAAGCAGGTGCGATTGAACTGCCACACACCTCGTTTTTTATTTTCTCCTTGCTCCTTCTTCCTGGAGGCTTTATTTTCTCAACTCTATTTTCTTTGGCTTCCCAGCTGCCATGGCTTCCATGAGCTCTGACACCACGTATTCCCAGGTTCCTAACAGAGAGAGGCTCTTCCCTCCTCATACCCTTTCCCACGCCCAAACCACAAGTAAAGAAAAAGAAGATGATACAGAAAACACTTGGGGAAAGATTCTGAGTCCTTTGCTTTGTGTGTCCATGGGTCACGTGGACACATGTGGATGAACATGCATCGTTCCACTCCCATGATTCCCGCCCTTTCCCATGACGGGCTCATCTGCCTCATGCTATTGACTCCAGACTGCCCATGTTACTTGCTTTGGTCAATGAGAGGAGTCTGAAAGTGATGTTGATCACGGCTGCGCAGGAGCTTTGAAAGCCATCTCATGGTTCAGCCACCATTCTTTTCTTTCTACTTTGGGAACAGCAAAGCCCTAGATGAAGGTTGTCATGACCCTGGATTTGAGGATGAGGAGAACCTTGTGGAGCAAGGCCACAGCTGATAGGCAATG
Organism: Mandrillus leucophaeus; assembly: GCF_000951045.1. Lineage (NCBI taxonomy): Eukaryota > Metazoa > Chordata > Mammalia > Primates > Cercopithecidae > Mandrillus > Mandrillus leucophaeus. The sequence goes on from NW_012105176.1 coordinate 1,440,491, forward strand.
GGATTGGAAATGAGCCTCGGCTGCTGTAAGCCTTTCAGATGCTGGGAGTATTCGTTACTGCAGCAGCACCTGGCAGGTGATGACTAATCCAGCTGGTTATGGGCCTGGGCCAAGTGTATATGCTTCAAACCCTCATGGCTCCTAAGAATTTTTCATTCAGGGGCAAATCAGAATTAGAAAAATTGGAGGTGGGAAGGAATACATTCCCTAGCACAGAAGGAGTACAAGAAAAGGCATTTTGAGGTGGATCTTGTCTCTGTGTTGATAGCAGCCAACCACTCTTCTACTGAAACATTTTCTATGGCTTCTGTACAAAATAAAATTCAAATCTCCATGCTTCCATTAAAATCCTTTCAATAACTCCCTCAGAATGACTTCCTCAGAACTCCTGAAACGAAGTAGACTACTCCCTTCCTTCTACCTTTCAGCCTGAAATCTCTCTTCTGCCTCCAAGCATATAAATCTCCACAATGAAGCAAAGCCATTTTTCTATTTCAAGGTTATTACATACTCAATAATTGTTTAGTGGATTAATGAAAACTCACCTGCTAAATGAAGAATTCTCAGAATACCCCAGCCTCATCTGCTCTTAATTCATATTTTTACATATATGTAAACACATACACATATACATATATGCATATACATGCATTTTCTATATATATGAAAATATATATGTGCATTTTCATATACATAGATGTAAATACATGTATATGTATATGTGTATATATATATCAAAATTAGCAGAACTTGCTATAAGATTATATGAATTATTAGTTAACGTTTCAAACCTTGGCATCTATTCCTTTGATACTACAAAGTTGAAGAATTACGATGTACACATTCCCTGGAGAATATCTGTGTGTGCCTTATCTGTGGCAGGTATACAGGTGTTTTTTGATCAGCTATGATTCTTTCCTTCACTCATTTAGATTTACATGATTGATAACTCAATCTTGTTAACTGAAAATTCTCAGAAATTGTTTTCACTTTTCTAGCACAAAGTGAATTTTTTTCTGTCTTATTTTAAAACTTTATTTCCACGAACATGTGTGTATGCACATAGATTTTTTTAAACCACCTCAGCAATTTACTTACCAAAATATAGGTAGATATCAAAGTGCTGAACGAAGTCTAACCATTCATTCTGGTACAGCAGGTTACACCAAAAAATAAAATAAATATTGTCCTTTACACTTTCTATTTTAGATTCAGCATTTCAATTTTCAATTTATTTTTGCCAGGTAAGGCACAGTAATTATTACGTTTTTCAAACATATTCTCTAAACATCACCGTGTTCTTTCTGTTCCTTTGTGTGGACTTCTTCTCTTCTGTTTTTAATAATTAATTCTCTTAGCATGTCATAAACTTTTCTTTTCTAAATTATTCCAAGGCCAGTTTTGCTGGCACGGTTCCACAGCTCTATTCTGGAAGTTCGGCACCTGGGCTCCTGGCTGTCCACTGACTGTCCCACAGCAGCCTTTGCAGGGGATTATCTTCACAAACCAGTTGAGTCATCTGCACACCGCATCCCCTTTTATTCAGTACTAGGGAATAGATTTTGTTCTTACATTTTCTTGCTTCATTTTTAAAAACGTATTCCAAATGAGATCATTCTGAAGCAAAGCAAGGGTGTCCCTGACGACTTAGAGGATGCTTTTGCTGATAAGAGAGAGGCAGGAGGAAGAGACCTCCCTGAGCCTGCAAGACCAGACCGGCGCTCTCCAGCGACCCCCTGTGGCCACACGGGACAAAGTCTGTCTCCCTGGCGTCATTTGTTAAAGTTACTGGGGTGGGTGTGGGGGTGTGTGTGTGTGTGTGTGTGTGTGTGTGTGTGTGTGTGTGTTCGGGAGAAAACAGGGTTCTGGTTAGTTACACTAGCCTGAAAATATGGCACTTGAAGCATTCATAAGCGTTGATAGTACTGCTCCTTCCTAGAACCCAATAATAGAGACCTGCAGGGCCTGAGTCTCAGGGTGGCCTCAGAGTGGAGGGTGTGCCAGCAGCCTCCGCCTTGTGTGAGTGCGGGTGTGAGCTCTGCTGGGGAAACACACTTGTGACCAAGAGAAGAAAGAACTCGTAGCTATTATTCCAAGAACAAAGGAGAGAAAAGTATGTTTTACATAACTAGAACTAATCTATTAGGAAGCGCTGGTAAAAAGACAAAGCCTGTTACAGGCAGCCACAGGCCTGAAGCTGCAGAGGTGATTTCTCCACATTCCTGCGGGACCTTTGGTTCCGGTGTTTCCCTGTCGTGCTGTTTTCCGCTGTCGGGTTTGTTTTGCTCCCTCGCTGTCCTCACACACTGGCATCTGAGCAAACAGGAGGCCTGCAGCGCCCTTGCCCCATGCCGGGTTCTCCCAAGCAGAGCAGCACCTGTGGGAAGGAACCCAGTGTAACCGCCCGTCCCCAGAGGCCCAGCCCTGAGGAGTGTGGGGTGAGGGAAAGAGGGGGCAGGAAGAGCCACAGCGAGAGAGGGACCTTCCCTTCTCTCCAGCTACTCAGGGCTTCCAGAGAAATCTGTCTCACAGGTAAAAGAGGGATTCATCTCCCTCTTCCAAGAGTGAGAAGTGGGAACTCAGAAAGTGGGGAGCTTCTGTGCGAGGTGTCTCCACCCCAACCCCCCCAGGTGACCCAAAGCCTGCCCTAGGGCTGCCCAAGGCCGTCCATCACTTTCCAGCCGGTGCTGACTGCTCAGCCACGTTTGGCCTGGGCAGCCGGCTGGAGCTCAGCACAGGCAAGCAGGACTTGAATTATTGCTCTTCGGCGGCACAACAATCCTATTGTTCTGACCCCTGTGTCTCGCAAAATGCAGTGGAGCCGTAATTGTCGCTGCTTCCCGTGCCCTGCAGCCCGGCGAGCAGGGGTCAGCATTAGCCAGGCGGCCTTCGCAGGGCGCTCAAAGAGCTCCCCTCTCCTCTCGTCCTCAGTTGATAAAATGTTAAATAGCATCAATGCTGACCATGCTTTTGCGACACAGAAAAGACGAAATCGCTTTACACGGTGACTTTGTTTCTAACAGGGAAGTGGAGCTGAGATGGATCACGCTGCACACACTCTCCTAACAGAGACGTTTAAAATAGCACAAAATCGTTTACCTTCTGTAAAAGAGCCTCAGTCCTGCCAATTTACCTTATGATTCATTTCAAGAGACACAGATGATACAAGAAATGAAAAAAAAAAAAAAACAACTTTAGTCACCATTCTTACCTAAAGTATGAGGGGAAAAAATTGGAAATTATACCAGAATATGTTGACTTTGACGCATGTAGAAATGTACACAGAAGGGCCTTTTGGCTTTGATCTTAGTTTGTTACAGCCTTGGTAACTGAGATAGGCAAAATCCTTGTATAACAAGAGGTCTCTATCCAGACATTTGAATTTCATTTTTAACAGTTTTGTTTTCTAGAGAACATTTTGATAATTATCAAGGAAAACTACAACAACAGAAACAAATTAGAAAAAAAATTATAAACCTGAAGTAATTACTTATGAAACCGAGAGCATTGTCAAAATTTCTTAAGCTTGAAGATTTGAATTTATATTAGACCTAGAGAGATGTGGAAATTCTCTTTCATTTATTTTTTTTCTATGTGCACCAAAAAACTTTTAAAGACAACGTAGATAAAAACAAAGACATAACGTATACATGAAACAAAACTCTCGGGTTTTGAGCACGTGTACTCATAGAGCTTTAAAAATAAGCCATTTCCTCTGAGGCATGAGGATGATGAAAATTTCTGTTTTGAGTTATAGAGAAAAATATTTAGAACAATGTATTTAATATCCACACCCAGATACAGTGGGTAGCAAATCCCAGGTGAGTGTTTCTCATGATTGTAGAAACTGTAATCTATAACGCTACTGGCAGGAAGTATTTAGACTTACAGAGATGTGGATTTACTGTTTTTCCTCATAGCGGTTTTTAGAAAGCTGCCTGCTTCCTGGGTCCTCCGGGACATCACGTTGAGCAGTATTGTGGCTGTCATCATGAACCTTGTCATCAGGAACAGGCTCCAGTGTGTTTGAAATCACAGCCAGGAGACAGATTCAAGCCACCTGCTGAGGAGGGTGAGCCGCTCTTTTCAACTGTCTATGTCCCAAGGGAAAGCTTGATGACACCATATGCTCCCAAGTTTGCTTGATGGACAACTTAAATAAATACAGTTGTTTCCCGTTTGTATCAATAATTTGAACATCTCCCCACGCCTCCAAACACACAAATACTTTGCAGCCCAGTTGCACAGACAGGGTGTACAGAAATAACGTGTCCCTCCCACCCTGCCCTGCATACTTCCGTGGACCGTGGACAGCACTGCTCTCACTTAACACATTCCCACTGGTGCCTGCACTCCTCACTCTGTCTTGAAGGCCAATGCCACAAGTCAATCATTTCTTACCAGTTTCCCCAATGCTTTGGAGAATATCTAGCTCTAAGGCTTGCTAACTACAGATCTGGCCAATGAATGAGTGAGTAATCTTATGGGAGGAAGACCACGACAGCAGTGTTTTTCTGCCATGGACACTGTTAGTGCCCATATTTGAAAGGATAATTTCTGCTATTCCTTGTGTTCACATCATAATTCTTAGATGAGACACTCATTGGGAGTGTGATCAGTTCCGAAAAGCTTAAATAACGAGAATGTACTTGCAATTGTTATCCTAGCCATTTAATCAACCATTGAGGATAAAGAATAGCATTATTAGGGCATTTCAGCTGATTGCAAGAGAAAATAACATTAAACTGCGAGTCAGCTTTCCTGCAGGAGTGTGCTCACTTCCTAGGGCACTTCCCTTTCTTACTTGGTAAGTACATGCCCTTCAGCTCTTGTTGAGGAATAAATTGCCCTACCTAGCTGGAGGAAAACGCTTTGCTCAATCTTCCAAGGTAGGTGATGCAGAACACTCGCCCCCGGCCTTCCTGTGTGCAGAGAGCAGAGCAGTGTCCCCAAACTTCCTGTGTGTGATGGAGCAGAGCAGTGTCCCCA
>NW_012105176.1:1446056-1474445 GCF_000951045.1 Mandrillus leucophaeus
TGGAGCAGAGCAGTGTCCCCAAACTTCCTGTGTGATGGTACAGAGCTGTGTCCCCAGCCTTCCTGTGTGAACGGTACAGAGCAGTGTCCCCAGCCTTCCTATGTGGATAGTACAGAGCAGTGTCCCCAGCCTTCCTGTGTGTGTGAAGCAGAGCAGTGTCCCCAGCCTTCCTCTAAAGCAGAGCAGTGGTGATTAAACTTGGCTGTGGGTTCATGTTGTCTGTGGAGCTTTAAAAGGTGCTAATATTTGGATTCCAATATCAGAGGTTCTGATTCATCAGTTGGGAGTCCTTAGATTGCTTTTCTATGTCTCAACTTTCCCCCGACTTTTCTGATAAGTAAATAAGGTTGAGAATCACCAATGATAAGACAGAATTGACTCTGTACTGACACTATGAACTTCTCTCAAAGATTTTTTATTTTAGTTTATTTGGTACCTATTTTTTGTCCTTTTTCTATGGTTTCTCATAGCTAAGTACTGAAAATTGTTGTATCTAGCTGAAGGGCATTTTGTTTCGAGCTCTTTTAAAATGAAATTGAGATGGAATAAATCAATGAACTGTATTAAGCTGTACCAGGCATCTATTTTTGAGTAACTCATGTGATCTACCAGCAGTCAAGATAATTAGTATTGCATAATGTTTCAAAATATGAGCCTAATTTAGCAATACTTTCCTATTCAAAGAGACTCCATGTCCAGTATTATGAAATAGTATGCCTCGCCTAAGAAGAATGATTCTCATTATAAGAAAAGCTTAGAGAATTTTGTCCCTTGTTGTAAAACATGAGCGTGTGGTAAAATGTCCCTTTCCACTGATCTATCTATGGATCCTTATACTTTTTGCACATATTTTTCCTTCTCTCTAATACCTCTAACACCACAGGTCTTTTGTCCAAATTTTTAATTTTGTAATTAGTAGCCTTTTTTTTAATCTCCACCATTCGGTTTTTCTGTAAACCAAATTCTTGCTAACTCAATTCTTTCTTCCTCAGTGTCCCGTTAATATCTTGCATGAATATGGTACATTTTCAATTGATAAACCTACATTGGGACATCATTATCACCCAGAGCCTATAGTTGACAGTAAGGTTTACTCTTGCTATACATTTTATGGGTTTTGACAAATCTATAACAAGATATATCCACATCATTAGAGCATCATACAGAGCAGTTTCCCTGCCCTAAAAATCTGTGCTCCTCCTGTTCATCCCTTCTTCCTCCAAGCTCTGGCAGCCACTGATCTTTTTACTGCCTCTATAGTTTTTCCTTTTCCACAATGCCATAGAGTTGGAATTGTACAGTATGCAACTTTCTTGGATTGGTTTCTTTCACTTAAGATGCAGTTAAGATTCCTTCCTCCATATCTTTTCTTGGTCTGATAGATTATTTTTTAACACTGAATAGTATTTCACTTATGGATGTACCTGTTTGCTTATCCATTCACCTAGTGAAAAATGTCTTGGTTACATCCAAGTTTTGGCAAGTATGAATAAAGTTCCCCCTTTAAATACTTGTGTGCAGGTTTTGTGTAGACTTATGTTTTGCCTAATTCTGGTAAATATCAAGGAGCGTGATTGCTTCATGTTAGATTAAGAGAATGTTTAGTTTTGTATGAAACTGCCAAATTGGCTTCCACAGTGGCCATTTTGCATTTCCATCAGCAGTGAATGAGAGTTCCTGTTGCTCCACATCCTCACCAACATCTGATAATGTCAGTGTTTTAGATTTTTATCATTTTAATAAGTGTGTAGTAGTATCTTATTATTGTTTTAATTTGCAATTTCCTAATGACATATGATGCTGAATATCTTTACATGTCTTTAATTGCTATCTGTATATCATGTTTGTTAGGTGCCTGTTCAGCTATTTTGCACACTTTTTAATATAGGCTTTTTTAAATGGTGGAATTTTAAGAGTGCTTTGTGTGTATATTTTAGATACCAGTCCTTTATAAGATATGTCTTTTGTAAAAATTTTATCTCAGTCTCAGGCTTGTCTTCTTCGCTTTTGAAGGATAATTTTGCTGGACACGGAATTTTACATTTGTGTTTGTTTGTTTTTTTTCTTGTAATACTTTAAATATTTCACTCCACTCTCTTCTTGCTTGCATGGTTTCTGAAGAGAAGTCTAACATAATACTTATCCTAGTTCCTCTAGAGGTAAGGTGTTTCTTTTCCACCCCTCTCTCCCTTTTAAAGGACTTATTTTAAAACTCCCTTTCCTTTGATCTTCTACAGTCTAAACATGATATGCTTAGGTGTAAATTTTTTTGGTATTTATCCTTCCTGGTGTTCCCTGAGCTTCTGGGATCTGTGGTTTCATATCTATCATTAGTTGTGGAATAATCTTCAGTCATTTTTCCTACAAATACTTCTTTCTATCTACTTTCTTTCTGGCATTTCTCATTACAATTTTTATAATTGTCCCACAGGTCTTGCATCAGCTGATGTGTCTTTTTTCCTTCCTCTTTCTCTCTGCATTTCACTTCTGGATGTTTCTCTTAACATTTCTTTGGGCTTACTAATTCTTTCCTTGGCCCTGTCTGGTTTACTGAATGGCCCATCAAAGGCAGAATTCATTTCTGTTACAGTTTTTGTTTCTAGCATTTCCTTTTTATTCTTTCTTAACGTTTTCATCTCTCTGCTTACATTACCCATCTGTCCTCGCAGGTTATCTACTTTTTCCATTAAAGCCCTGGCACATTCATCATAGTTGTTGTAAGTTCTCAGTCTCATAACTCCAACATCTCTGCCATACCTGAGTATGGTTGTGATGCTGTTTCTGCCTCTTCAAACTATATTTTACTGACTTTAGGATGCCTTGTAATTTTGTTATTGTTGCTGTTGAAAGTCAGACATAATGTGCTGGGTAAAAGGGATAGCAGCGAATACACCTTCAGTGTGAGGTCTGATATTTGTCTAGCTAGGAGTTAGGTCACATTTCCTGCTTGCCATAGTTAGTTGATGCCCTATGTTTTTGTTTCTTCTGCTGTCTTTGGGTTTCCCTAGAGACGTCTTCTTAAATAGGTCTGAGCCATACAGTTCTGTCAACCTTTTTCTTCTGCTGTTACACAGGAGACTTGTTGAAGTGGTGGTGAGTAGTTAGGAGGGGGACATTTTCCAGAGTCCTATGATTAGGTCTTGGTCTTTGGTGAGCCTGTGCCCCCTGGGCTGTGACCTTCACAGATGTGTTCACATTGTTTGTTTTTTATTTGTTTGTTTTACTCCCCCTTGGATCAGCCATGTTCAAACCTTTGAATGTAATGATTTTTTTGCCTATCTGTAATGGCAGATATCATGAAAATTATGCATTGATTTTTTTTAAGCTCATCAACTATCACTAGTGTGTTTTATGTGTGGCCCAAGACAACATGCCTTAGATGGTTCAGAAAGGTCAGGGTGGAGGTTTGCCATTTCCCCTCTCCCAGGTGGGTTAGACCCAGATAAAACCCCTATAGGTTGGACTTTGGTAAAATCATTTATCTCGAGAGCAGGCTTTTCTAAGGTGAAATAAATGCTCTAGTCTATTTCAAAAAGACCCACTTTCACCTTCTTCTCCCACTGCCAGAAGCAGGAGGAGACTTTTCTCTGACCCTCTCTGTGAGAACTGGTTGAATTCCTGGAGGTAACACTTGGAAATGTGCGCCCTCCCCTCTCCGTGACTGAGTCACCCAGAGCTTTTGTGCCTCTGACTCCTCCACACTGAGCACACAGCCACTCCTCAACTGCAGCTTAGGTTTTCTGCCAGCACTTGTTCCCGCAGAAGTGTCTCCTCCTGGACAGCTGCTCTTCTAAGTGTGGTGCTCTATCCACCCACCTGCCTCCACGATTTTTAGGGTAGAAGTTTTCCCCGTGACATCACTTCTCAGAAGAATCTAGGAAGAGTTGTTGACTTTCAGGGATTTTTTTTAAAGCTTTTTCCTAAGAAAGAGGGAAAAGACTTTGCAGACCCTTACACGCTGAGCTGAAAATCAAAAGTCCTATCATTCAAACAGAAAATCAGTATTGTTTGCACTGTTATCAGGGATCCAATCCTGATTCTAATTTCTGAAGACAAAGGGGTTTAAAAATAATAATCACCTATGATTTTTCTGTCTCACATGGGCAGAGAGAGCAGAAAACCCTGTGATCAACAAATGAAGCAAGATGTCCACTGCCCATGACTGACACAGGTAGAAGCCACCTGGTTGGAAAGGAAGTGGAATGAGGCTTTTGGTAAAAGAGGTTTCACTTTAACTTTGAAAGAAAAATGGACAAAACATTTATAAACAAGATTGTCAGATATAGCTTCTTAAATGACCTGCTTAGGGTTACATGAGAAACTCTTCATGGCCCCAGAGGCCGTGAACAGCAAGGGGTTCCCACTCTGCTTCCCATACAGCGGCTCAGCCACAGAGAATCAAGTCGTCAGCCTTCAACATGCACCCTTCATTTGAACAGGAGCCTCTGTGGCTAGGAAAGCTTTGAAAATTCATTACTATAGTTGATCATTCAAGGCTTCCTTTCATTCTAAATGTCCATAAAATCCGTGCAATGCTATGAGGAAGATCAAATTATCTAGAGAAAAGCGAGAGAAGCAAAAGCTCACTTTAGAGTCTAAATCCAAGTTCCCTTTAGAATTGTGTCCAAGGTAGGCTGAGCTAATAAATCTGGATGGTCCTTTCCCCAACTCTGGCTGGGCTTACCTGAACTTACTCACCGGGATGAACCAGAAAATCCTTTTGAGTCCTTCCTCAGGAAACTGGGGCTGACTCAGGCAGCTGGCCCCATGTGGGCACCTGGAGGACACTCCCATCCCTCACCACCTCACCCTCCAGAGTTCAGATCCTGCAACTTCGCAGGGGAAAATGATAAGTGAGCAGGAGGTGGAAGCACCCGTGTACATGTCATGTGATTCATATGACACTCACGTACAGGTCACGCAATCCACGCGACACTCGCGTACAGGTCAGGCGATTCACGTGACACTCACGTGCACGTCAGGCGATTCACATGACACTCGGGTACACATCACACGATTCATGTGACAGGAACAGTGCTTATAATAATTGTGGGGCATGCTCTGGAGATCTTTACAAAGCTTATTATAAACATAAAATTAAGTGTGTTGCTTACCAAGGAAAATAATTCTCATCAAAGATTTGTTTTGCTGAAAGCCATGTTTGTTTGTGCTATAAGCCCTAGAAAACATGGCCACATGCTCACTCTAGAAATTCACAACATGGGCCTCGCTGAAATATTTTTCTTAAATGTGGGTGTAAATCACTGTTTGGAGAAAGACAATGGATGTGAGATCATCAAATGTGTGTCATTTGCAAAGCAAAGATACATCGTAGAAAACATGGATTAAATGGGACGTAGTGGAGGAAGGACAAGTGTCAGCAATCTCCCTACACAGCCTCGCCACCCGCGAGATGCCCTGCGTGAGTGTCTTATTCTCTCCGGTTTTCCTTATCCAGCAAGGGGAATGTGCACCTGATCTCCAGGGCATATGCCAGTTTGCAATTATACGTGGGAATATGTCCAACCTGAGAGCAGAGACCCCACCAATTTATTCTGAGGTCTTAGCATTTTTTTGAATACATGTATTACTAAATTAACAATTTTAAAGTGTCTTTATTTTCCCATTATAACTAAATTAAGGATTTAAAAACTCTAAAAAGCAATATATTTAATTATTAATGCAGCCATTTTCAGATAAATAAATGGTTATTTCAGCCATAAAACTGAGTCTCTAGTAAAAGTGCAATTACAGCAGTGTTTAGCAATATTGTACAATCAATTAAAACTAAAAAAAAATCATTTTTGTCTGTTTATTAGTTTGTTTTTGTTTCATTTTGTTTTATTTTTGAGACAGAATCTTGCTATCTTGCCCAGGCTGGAGTGTAGTGGCATAACCACGGCTCACCAGAGCCTGGACCTCCTAGGCTCAAGCGATCCTCCTACCTTAGCCTCCTGAGAAGCTGGGACTACAGGTTTGCACCACCAGGCCCATCTAATTTTTTTTTTTCTTGTAGAGATGGAGTTTCACTATGTTGCCTAAGCTTGTCTTGACTCCTGGCCTCAAGCAATCCTCCTGCCTCAGCCTCCCAAAGTGTCCAGCTAGAAAATATGATTTTAAGAAAATAGGAATATATTTACAAATGATACAAATCATGAAAACTTACACATCAAAATTATTAAAATCCAACACTAAAATTATTGAAATATTATTGTACATGGAGGCTGTAGATATAAGATTAAATTTTTTCAAATGGCATCTTTCGATTCTCCCTTTTTAAAAAGACAGAGCATATTAGCATATTTCCTTTATTTATCAGAAACTGTTTCCTGGATACGAAAGAAATTGAAAACATTTTAATAATAGCCCAAAGTGATTTTCCCTTCCCATCGTTTTGTAGGAGAGAGCCTGGGATTCATTATTGCTTTAATGACCAGCCTCTTGACTCCCGGCCAAGAGGAGGAGTGTTTTCGGGGCCGTCGGATCCACTGGGAGGTGGTCACTGACACCATGGGTCAGCCGGTGGCACCCAGAGCAGATTGCAGCACAGAGCAGATGTAGGCTGCATGCTTGCCCTCTGCACCCAGCAGGCTCCACTGCCACCGGCAGTTACGGAGGACAACAGCACAGACCCGCCCCAGAGGCTGCACAGGCACCCGCACGCCGCTGCCCTGCCATGCCCTGCACTGCCATCTGTGGGCTCTCACACACCCCCACCTTCCCAGGCACCCAACTGGCACACCGCTGCCCCTCCATGCCCCCCACCATCATCTGTGGGCTCTCACACAGCCCCATCTTCACAGGCACCCAGCTGGCACACCACTGCCCCTCCATGCCCCTCACCATCATCTGTGGGCTCTCACACCCCCACCTTCCCAGGCACCTGCACACCGCTGCCCCACCATGCCCTGCACTGCCATCTGAGTGCCCACACAGCCCCACCGTCACAGGCACCTGCACAGTGCTGCCCCACCATGCCCTGCACTGCCATCTGAGCGCTCACACAGCCCCACCTTCAGTAGGTCCAGCACTGGCCATGTGTCACATCCATTGATTGCACTAGAACTGCAGTATGGATCACTGCCACTGTCCTGGCAACCGGATCTCCCTCTGATGTGTTGGCAGCTGCAAAGGACCAGGATGAAAACCAAGGTGACTTTCCACAGCCCCGCGTCCCCTCCACCCACAGCCAGGCCGCTCCAGCTTCATGGGCGCCTCGGTGCCATGTCTCTGGGATGCCACCTCACACAGTTGGATTCCAGCAAAGCTTTGAAACATCAGCCTAGAAACTGCTGTGTACAGTGATCATATTAACCTAAGTATTGCAGGGAAACCAGTGTCCCAGTCCAACAGGCTATCGGTGACACTCTCCTGATGTTTGTGAGTGCCTGGGAACATGGCATTTCTCATAAGCAACCTTGCCCGATGCTCACAACACTGTGAGATGAACATTTATGTGGACACCCCACAGACGAGGACAGCACAGCTGTCATGTAGGTAGCAGGTGACTCAACTAAGCTTGGGCTGAGGTCTGCTTGGCTCCAAACCTACTCGCTCCCTGTGGTCAGTGTCTACACACCCCTGCAGGCATGGCTCAGAGGGACCCACTCGTCTATTCCACCAGCTTCATGTTTTCCTTGTACTTATTCATTTCTCTTGGAATGTGTTTTATTCTCCTTCTTTCTGCATTCTTCCTTCTTCAAAGACTGCAATGGTCTCTCCCATGACTTTTCCCAAATATATTTTAACGATATTTGTGGTGAACCAAAGGATCTGTGAAATTAGAGACCTGCAGTAAGAATGTTGTATTCTCCAACGCCCCACCCCATCCCAGTGTAAAATCTAACAAAATAAAATATGTCCATTTAGTTAATATCTGTAGTTAGACAGTACAAGGAGACAACCCGCCCTTAGGCACCTGTACAATACGTTCCCAAGGTGCACACCAGCTGTGAAAATAGACCCTCGACACTGCTGTCTAAAGCAATGACGTGAGATCCCTGCATTTTTTTCTTTTTTTTTTTTTTTTTTTTTGCTATGATATAACACATATCTGCACAGCACTCTGTGTGCCCAGCAGTGTTCTGAGCCTCACAAATGCTGACATTCTTCAACCACACAACAACCCAGTGCCTTCTGCAGATCGGGGACATGAAGCCACAGCCCACGTGGCCGGTAAGGCCAAGACTGGGAGTCCAGCAGCTCTGCCCTCTGGGCTCCGGCCGCAGCCCTGGGCCCCTTCCTGGGGCTGAAGGGCACGAGCCCATCTGCTGCCTGCAGACATGTCAGGTGCTCTGCAAGACAACAGCCGGCTCGAGTTATTTTCCTGCACACGTGTATTTCCACCGTTCCAGTAACTCTTACAAGTGTTAACGGGTTTAATTTTCACCAAAATACTTGGGGGAAATACTGCTTCCCCGACACAGGCCAGGCAGGGTCGGAGCTCGTCAGTGGGAGCTTCCCTGAGGGACAGGGTTTTGAAGTCGTGGATGGCCATATAAATAATGTTTCTGAGATCTGGAAATATGAAAAAGGAAGCCTGGAAGTGGAAAACTGGCTTCGTTTTCAGAAAATGTTAGTGGAACCCCAATGTCTCTAGGACAATTATCAAGCTGAAAACCCAGAACTATGACCAAAACTGCCTGGGTGAGGCTGAGAAGGGCGGCTTCACGGGAAGGAGACCTGGATGAATTTCATTTCCCTCGTTTCCCGTTTCCTCCCCGGCAGGAGCAAGACCCCGCCAGCGTATCTGCCGCAGCTACAGGGGTGCCCCCGCTTTGCCTTCCACCCTGGGGCCACAGCTGACGGACTCTGCACTCGGCCGCTATCCTGGCAGGACCCCTTCCCCTGCCTCCTGTTCACTTTCCTTATTTCTCTGGCACTTGTGGCAGAAGGTGCTGCTGTTTTTCACAGAAGTGAGTGGAACAGGGTTTCTCTCCTGATGTGTCTTAGTCCTCAGAGCAAGGGCTGTTCTGCATGGACCCAGGATTTTGAGGAATAAGAGGATGTCACTGCGTTTCGTGGGATTTGGCTGTCTGGCCGGCCTTTGAGTACTGAGCAGACACAATAGTAGCAAAGCAAGGTCCCTCATCGCCTACTGTTTGCACACATCCACTCTAGTTCAGCAACATTTTCTGCCCGTGTGAGCAGTTACCTCTCATGAAGCCCATGCTCACTCAGTAAGGGATAATATTACGTGGTTTTGACTCGCAGGGCAACCTCGCATCCCCTCGGCGATTGTCCACTTTACTCATTGGTCAACTCAAAAAAAAATGAGACAGGCGGGGGGGCCTGCATCGGAGGCTTCTCACTGACCCCCACCTGGATCCCAGTCAGGCTGGGGTCTCGGGGAAGCGGAAACCCAAGGCCGCCCAGTTCCCCAGGCTTCACCCTTGCTCGGAGCCCAGTAAGGGTGTCCCTGGCTCTTCCTCTCCCTGCTGGAACCAAATGTACGGAATTAAAATCCAGAGTTTTTAAATTAATGCTCTCAGTGGCCAGAGATGCCAATTCAAGCATCAAAACCACGTGACAAGCAGCCGTCCCCTCAGGCCTCTGCATGTGGTCCCCGAAGGCCAAGGCCAGGGAGAGAGCCGGAAAATGAAGAATTGGAGTCTCACAAATGCACAGCACCTGCGCCTCAGATACTGGGAGAACCGAGGAAGCCGGAGGAGGAAATGAAGTGTTTAGACTTTAAACATCAGAGTGGAAAATTGAAATAAATTCATTACATCAGCCTACCCTAGTTTAAATAACAGAAATGTATTCGCGACAAGCTTTCATCCTTTCCTTTCAATTTATTACATCGATTAACACCCCAAACCATTAATTCCATCTGTGTTTTGTTTTCCTTCTCTCTTCCTGCTGTCACACAGCGCTCTGGGGATATGACATCGTTCGTTTTGAAAATCACTGGTTCAAAGAGAAGATTTGGAAAGTGTGAAAAAAATAACTCTTTGAACCATACTCGTTTAAGACACAAAGAAACAGCGAGGGTGGGCCGTGCATTAATGTAGCTTTAAATAATGGTAATTTTTACGATTCTATAAAATATTAAAGTTTGCCATTTCAGAAACTAGCAACCAAGGGCATTGTCAATGTAAATGTAAGTAATTGAACCTATCTAGGATATTGAAAAGGATTATTTCAGGCCATTATTTCTCATATCCTGCACAAATATTTAGTAGTAAAATACCATACTTCACTCTATCCAAAGGCCACAGATATCATAAAACAACTGATCAGCACATTCTCCCTGCAGCTGGCAGAGCGCTCGCACGAACGACCTGGACCCTCAGGAAGAAATGGAATCAGCTGTTACAATTAGCCCTGCGGAAAGATGGATGGCTTGAGGTCACCCGCGCTGCATAATAAATGGGCCTGGGAGCCTCCAGGGCTTGCGAGATGGAAGCCTCCATCCCTGCGTTCCCTCGATCTTAAAGACTATCTTGATTTTCGGTGCTTTCACCTGGTCACAGGTACGTTAGTGATTAAAATCAACTGTGTTAAAAGAGGACACTAAACATCTTACATGACTTTGGCACGTCAGGATCATTCACAAAGAAATTCACATCCTTTTTCTTTATCGTCAGAGCAGTTCTGTGCCGTCATTTCCCCTCTTTTTACAGATGGTGTTCAGAAAGGGTTATGTCTTCCCCAATGTGTTAGACCCATAGCACCAACAGAAGCGGAATTTGGAGTCTGCTCTTGTGACTACGTATGTAGGATATTTTTTTTCACTTGTATTTTCCAAGTACTGTCCTTTTATTTTATTTTATTTATTATTATTTTTTTTTTTTTGAGATGAAGTCTCACTCTGTTGCCCAGGCTGGAGGGCAATGGCGCAATCTCGGCTCACTGCAAGCTTCACCTCCTGGGTTCAAGTGATTCTCATGCCTCAGCCTCCCCAGTGGCTGAGACTACAGGTGTGTGCCACCATACCTCAGTAATTTTTGTATTTTTAGTAGTGACGGGGTTTCGTCATGTTGGCCAGGCTGGTTTCGAACTCCTTACCTCAGGTGATCCGCCCACCTGCTCCACACCAAGTTCATTCAGGAAATTCCTAAGTGTGCATTTGGTGCTCTCAAACCGTAGGCATGCCTCCGAGAAAAAGAATGAACAAAGGGGAAAACTAATTCCATAAGGTCAGGAGATCGAGACCATCCTGGCTAACATTGTGAAATCCCATCTCTACCACTGTGGTGGCGGGCACCTGTAGTCCTAGCTACTTGGGAGGCTGAGGCAGGAGAATGGCGTGAACCCGGGAGGCAGAGCTTGTAGTGGGCCAAGATCGCGCCACAGCACTCCAGCCTGGGCGACAGAACGAGACCCCATCTAAAAAAAAAAAAAAAAACTAACTCTGATAAAAGTGTAGGATAAAGAGCATTTCATATTCAAGAAGCTTCTCTGCATCCTGGGACTTCTCTGCTGCCCCCTCCGCTTCACCAGCCTCCTTCCTTGCCCTTTGAAGAGAATGTGCACACACGTGCATGTGGCATAGCAGGTATGTTGCACAATATTGTTTGGCAATGCTTTCAGGTCTCGTGCCCAAGTTCTTTGATGTGAGTTATTTAAATTTAAGAGCAATGGCTGAAGATGAAAGAGTAAAAAAGTCCCCTTGTGCTATTTCTTGTAAAAAGTCATAATTGTGTGTCATATGTGATGACAAAGTGAGTCAGCAAACACAAGCATCTCCAGGGAATCCTTTGTTCTGCTGTTTTCTACCTGGTAAAATTGTCTGATGGAGGGAAGGGGATATTAACTAGCATTCTGATTCTAAAGAAATCATGTTTGTTTGTCAGCGTTACTTGTTTTGGGAAACCAATAAGAAATTGAGTCAATCAACCCCTTAAATTAACTATCTGGAAAGACACACATTGCAATGCATTAAGAACCGAAGTATTATAAGTCAGTATTGACCATCAGGACTTTGAAGCAAAGAATAGTTGTCCATGTCTTCAGACAGGTCAAGGAGTTGAGAGGAAAACATTCGGGAGTGGACACAAGATGACCTGAATTCGGGTTAAAAGATGCAATCTGTGTGGTCAGCCGCAGGAAGGATGCCTTAGGTCTCTCTTTTGCAGAAATAAAAGGTCAGGGCAGTTACGTGATTCTATGAAGTTCCTCATGGCTGTTATTTTGGGGATGTATTGATTGGAACCTTCCATTCAGGTCATGGCTCTGCTGCCATCTGGCAACATGACACGAATCCAGACTTCACACTTCACCTTCGTAACCTCAGGGGAAAAATGAGGATGATAAGGTCTTTCTGTCCACATCATATGTTCGTTCTGAGGAAAGAAAAATTCTGATTTTTTTATACATGTGTATACTATGCACACTTAGGCTTACTGAGGCTTTGAGTCACTATTTAATGTATTTTTTGCTTATCTCAAGAAGACTTGTGGAAGTTCACAACATCCACCAATTTTAGGCTGCAGAATAAAATACCAGCAGGGCATAGTGGTAACAACCCCAGGCTGTGAAGTTAGGATGCGCTGAGTGTGAATCCTGACTAGTAACCTGTGTGACTTCTGGCAAGTTACCTAAGTTGTCTGAGCCTCTTCTTCCTCATCTCTAAAATGAATATTGTTTCAGTCCTGCTGCCATCGAGGTCTTGTGCATTAAATGAGAGTCACTGTAACATTTAAGCTCAGAACCATACCTTGAGCAGAGCAAGCACTGCCCCAGTGGTAGATATCAGCATCTGCCAGGCAAGGACACTTGTGTCCCACATCGGTGCCTGCAGAGCAGCAAAGCCACAGAGAGACGTGGTTTTGCCTCTTGTGGTGCTTGTGATCTGTGGAGAGACAGACCTTGAAGAAACAAGCAAAATATCACACAGGAGACCTGGAACATTGCAGGACTGATGAGAGCAACGGTGAGTCAGGGGAGCTTTAAGCAGCTCCAACAGGAGGACCCTTTCTGGCCTTGATTGAGAAAGGGTCACACACTTGCTCCGGCACGCACTTGCCACTTGGGTGTGGGGACTCACTGTGGAGGCAGCACTGCCCCTCCCATCCAGCCAAGGGCTCCTGTCTGTGCCTCACCCATCTCCTCCCCTCCCCAATAGGTTCATGCCGGGCTGCAGTTGGCTTTGTAGCTGCCTGGTTCCTCCTTGCAACCTCTCTGCTAGCGCTTTGTTCTGTGGGAAGAGCAGGGACTGAGCATGAAGTAGCTGGGGACACCACAGCGACATCTCCCGATGGGCACTGGGCGAGATTGGCTCTTGCTCTTGAAGCCTCTTCCAACTGCTGCTCATCCCACCACGCTGCCAGGCTGCGCCGAGGCGCTGTGGGAAACAGACAGGAGGTGAGGAGGCTCGTCGGGGAATGGCAGCTTCCCGGCACTGCTCACTCGCAGCCCTGCTTGCAACAGCAGAGTGAGACGTGCTGGAGACCACGCTGGAGTTAACGTACTTGTCACTGCGAGCCTCTTCTTTAAAGCCTCTCTATGATGAGAAGCAAACGCTTACTCGCCCAGCCATCACCCTAGCATCATCTATTATGCATCGTCTTATGCAAAATAAATAAAATACAAAAAACAGCATATATCTCTATGAAAACAGCATTTTCATAAATTATACAAAAATGAATGAATTGGAGGAACTTCGAGAAAAAGGTTTGCCAAAATTTTGATCTTGACTAACTTTCAAATTAGGGTCTAAATGAAGTGTTCAAAGACAGATTTCAGCTTTGTTTCCCCACTCCACCAACATCAGAAGAACATATGATTTAGACACGTTACTTTCTGGCCACCATACCTGCGCTTTGAGTGAAATAGGGTCAGTGTATACAAGTCTCCCAGACAGCACAGCTATTGGGGCAATTAATAAATGCTGACCACCTTGTGGGGGCTGTGTGTGTCTGTGGAGCTCATCTGAAGCACCTTCCTTGGGTGACTCCACTTCCTGTTGGGTTTCCTGCAGATACAGAAGTAGGGCAACTTTGGATTAGTGCAGGCACATTGTGTGAAGCTCAGAAGTTTCACAGGCAGAGTCCTAGCGCTGTGTTTCTCAATATAGTTTAAGCACTCAAATATGTTGCATATTGCAGAGAGGAAGTGAGAGAGCTGTGTGCCTTCTTAACCCTCGCTGGGAATTATCAGTAGAGCTGAGCTGTGCTGTCATGGGAACAGGGTTGTTGAAGCCAGCACTGAAGAGGGATGTTAGTTTGATGGTGGTCCTCAGTCTGACTTGAACTAGAAGGTTCTCAAAGGAAAATACAGAAGCCCTGTCTTTCTGAGGCCTGTCTGTAACATACGCTCATTCCTTCCAAATTATTTGCTGGAAAAAAAATTTAATAAACAATCATGGAGTAATTAACATGTTCCAGTTCCTGTCTATACTGGTTGATACTGAGCCAAGAGTATGAATGAACTTATGAGGTGGGTGACGTTGTTATCGCCAGTTTACAGATGAGGAAACTGAGGCACGGTTTAACTTGCCCAAGGTCATAGCAGTAGAGTTAAGATTTGAAATCAAATGTCTGACTGTCTCTCATCAATGAAGACTGAGCTACGCTCTATCAGCTCAGCACGTAACAACACAGGAATGTCCTAATTATTTCCAGTGTTCCCCCGAGTGATTATTTTTTCTTATAATAAAAATTATCTGGAAATTTCTAGGCCCATAAACAGCTTGAAAAGGTTGCATGTGAGGCAATGAATAGCAGAAGTATTTGTGTGCCATTTTTATATCAACATGTTAATGTGTACTAATGAATTTTAGAGTGGATTTTTTTAAAAAAAAACATGACTATTGTTCCCCCTTGACACAAGGAGCATGATAATTAAAAGCTTCTGTGATTTAAATACAAGATGCAATGATGATTACCAGATTCTATTCCTCTTTATATTTTACGTAAGACTTCTAGGGTTCCAGAAGTATAATCTTGAAACATAGGACATTCCTGAAAAAAAAAAATTGCTTAAAACTGTTTCAATGTGCAATCCACTTCTTTGTAAACCTTACTTTCTTTCATCCACATATTACATTTGACAACAAAACTCTCCGATGAGAGCCTTCTCTTCCTTTTGTGTCATTGTTCCCTAAATAAAGCAACACATGAAATTCCTGACGGCAAAAATCAGACTCAGATCCCAAAACCTCTGTCTTTATGCAAGATTTATCTTTTGCAATGGAAACGGCCAAGGAACATGAAGAGGGGGAGACAAGAGGCAAACAAACAAGCAAACAGACAAGCATGCAGGCTCTGAGGAATAAATACCCCGCAGGACGCTGTCTCCCGGGGAACTGCAAACCTCAGTCCGCTTCTGAGGAAGGGCGGTCTCTGCATTTCTGAAAGAGGTATTTCCCCCCCTTGACCCAAGGAGCATGATAATGAATTAACTAGTTAAAAACTGTTGGTTGGAGAAACCCGTTCCTGTGTCTTTCTGAGCAGGGCGAGCTGAGCTGTCCGCGCGGCTGCAGCAGGAGGCCTGGTCCTCCCGGGCAGGGTCCCTCCCGGAGGCTCCCCGGGCCTTTCCCAGACGCACCCGCGCCGCGTCCTTGTTCCCCGGGAGCAGCCTCGCTCCAGCCGCCGGTCCTGGGAGCTTCACCGTCCACACGGGAGCTGAGTTTGCAAGCTGCCAGGCGGCGGAGCGGCTGGTGCTGCTGCTGATGTCAGAGCCCGAAAGCAGTTGTGATTGGATCTAATTAGACGCTGCGGCAGCAAATAGACAAGCTCCCTGCGTGATTGGCTTCAAAGTGGCTGGTGCCAAACAACTAGCAGAGGCGCAAAAGTAGCGCTGGGAGCCCGGAGCAGGAGGCAGAGCCCGCGGGAAGCTCGGAGCTCTCCGGACGCCGCGCGCCCCTCCCCGCCCTCCCTGACCAGGGAGCAGCTCGCGCCGGACGCGCAGCCGAGGCTCCCAGCCCAGTGGGAGCAAGTCACAGAAAACGATTTGAGAGAGGGAGAGAGACGGTCGGAGCGCGCTCTCCTGCTCGGTC
This sequence comes from Mandrillus leucophaeus, assembly GCF_000951045.1. Lineage (NCBI taxonomy): Eukaryota > Metazoa > Chordata > Mammalia > Primates > Cercopithecidae > Mandrillus > Mandrillus leucophaeus. The sequence continues at coordinate 1,462,000 of NW_012105176.1, forward strand.
CTGAAAAGTGAGCCGCTCCCGGGTTTGCAACCTCAAGCTTCGCAGCAGCGGCGGCGGCGGCGGCGGCCGGGAAGGAGGCAGGTGCAGGTGCAGGAGGGAGGCGGCTCTGGGCTCCGCGCCTGGGTCTCGGCCATGGCCTCAGTCCTGGGGAGCGGCAGAGGCTCTGGAGGGCTGAGCAGTCAACTCAAATGCAAGTCCAAGAGGAGGCGGCGGCGGAGGTCCAAGCGGAAAGGTAAGGACCTCGTGGCGCGCCGGCCCCTGCACCCTCCACCCCCGGCTTCTCCAGCCCGGCCTCTCCTGGGGTCTCCAGGCTTGTCCGTTGTGAGCAGCTTCACTTTGGGGTGCTGGCGGGATAGCCGCTCCGCGCAGGGCGCTCGGGAGTTCAGATCCCGTGGAAATGTCTGGGGCCTCCTCGTGCCCAGAGGGGACAGTGAGCAGCCACGCCGTGACATGCTTGAGGGACCGGGACGAAGTGGGGCGAGGGCGGCGAGGAGCTCCCGGTGGACCCCGCGCGTCTCCGGGCCCCGCAGTCCCCACTGGTCGGCCGGGCGGGCACTGCCTTCCGCCCTCCGGAGGCCACCCCGTCTCCCGGTGCCAGAGGAATTACCCAAAAACGGGGGAACGAGCCCTCGCGCCAGCGACTCCCATCCAAACCGTCCCCGAGGAAGGGGTGGGCGAAGCCCTGCGATCGCCTCCCCAAATTGGCTGGCAGTTTTTACTCAATGTGGTGTCCGTCGATTTGTAAACACTGGGACGTTAAGAGAACACAGGGCTCGTCCTTGGAGAAATAAGCAGAAATGAATACAGGAAAACAGAAAGAAGCACCCTATTTTGTTCGTGGTAGAAAAAAACCCCGCAAACCAGGAAAGCAGGAAAAGCAGCCGGCTGACAGTTGCCACTGACAAACTCACGCTGTGCCTTGTTACTGATATTCCCGGGGCTGGGCCGTGCTGAAGTTAGTCAGTGCTACAGCAAGCGACGGCTTTCACATTGGGGACTGTGCAAAATTAGCAATCGCTCCAATATGAGAGCAATGCCCCCACTGCCATTGTCGCCCGCGTGCATGCCAGGAAGGATTAAACGATTCTTCTCATGCCGACCCTTCTCTCCCAAAGAGGAGCCTGTTACTGTCAGCTCCTAGTGAGCCTGCAGGAGAAAGTTCAGTTCTAATCATGATTTGAAATGTGCAGATTTTTTTAAGTGAGGTAGGAGTATAGAGAACGGTTGGGAAAACATAGCTAGAATTGATCAGCTTTGCCAGTTGTTTGAAAGCAGGAGGCAACCTTAGGTATGTTTGGGGCTGTGCATCTTTCCTGGAGAATTTTCGTCTTTGCATTGGCCTAAGATAAGTTTCTACCAGACCGTTTCCTGTATGCCCTCTAACCGTCGCCAGGTCCTTTACTGTTTCTTGCAATAATAGAAATTACCCAGACAGTCTGAAGGCATAAATGTCAATAGCAAACAGACATTCATTATGACCGAATGTCAGGAACACTGGGAGGGACTGGCCCCTACAACTTCCTCAAAAGGTTGTGGAGCCTTTGGTTTCAGAAGGGGAGTGAGGTTGTGGTTCTCATTTACCTCTCAGCTGCTAAGTGTGCGCTTGCGATTCACTTTGTTGTTTGAAATTATCATTTTGAAACAGACCTGTTAGTGTCCTTCAGAGATAATGCCAACACAAAGTGGCATTGATATTGAGAAAGTCACCGGACTGAATAATGAATACGACTTTTAAAAGAGGAAAAAGGAAGCATCATCTTTACACTTCAAGTGTTCACGTTTCCCAATATTTTTGATTAGTCTGTTTAAACATTTAGAGTTGAAGAACGTGGAGTAATAGTTCACAATAATGCAGTTTATAGAAATATAAACTGGAGGAAATTGTTGCCTTTCTCCAGATTCACTTGCCTTACCATGAAGCATCAGTCGTGCTGGCTTAGAAAGTATTCAATTTAAGGGGAAAAAGGAAATCTGGGGAAAGGCTTCATTTGCTGCAAACTTAACTTTAGCGATTCAAAATAAAACTCCTATAGCAAATATTTCCATACCTTGATTATTTTGAATATATCAAGTCCCTTAATTTTCATAGCCAAAAATTGAAACCAGAAAGGGCATTGAGGATTTATACACTGATTTCTATTACGAAGAGATTTCTGGCGTGCAGGAGAATTTCCCATGGCACCTGCCAGCAGCTATCTTGATAGGAAAGTGAAGTCAAACTGCTAAATATTCAATTTTGGGGGAAACGTTAACCACGTAGATGTACCTGATCAAATTAAAAGGTAACATAGCCAGCTAAGAGACACATTAAATACTTATCTGCATTTTCCTGGGAATTGATTACTTCATCTATAATACCTAGTTATTACAGATGCTGATTTTTTTATTTTATAAAACAAATGGTGAGTTTAAATTATGTCCTAATTGTCATGAATCTTAACAATCATAAATGAATAGAATAACCTCAGCTTTTAAGCTTATCTGATATTAAAACTCTATACTTGCCACAATTTAAAATCCACGTGTGTATGAGAGACTGTTAAGGAATTCTAGTGTGTCTCTATCGGGTGTAACTGAAGACGTTGATAGAAGCACAAAGTAAGGGCTGTCTTATTAGGGGAATAAAGACGATTAAGATACGTGCTGACCCTCTTGCCTGTGAGGTGCGTATTTCCACCTAGTCTAAGGGACAAGAATCATTTTTGAAGACGCAAGATAACTTTTAGTTTCCCAGTGTGGTGACATCTGGCTCCTTTTCTATGTGTGACTCTGAGAGTGACTTTGGCATGATACGCTTCTTATCAAAATGATCTGTGAGCTCTGAAATAAAGCACGCCAAGGCTACAGCTGAAGTGTGGTCAGGACACAATACTTTCATTAAGTACAATCCATAGTCTTGGAAATATCATTCTTGCCTGTGGAAGGTATATTTTAGTTACCATGCCACAAAGGAAGCCGTATGGATCTTTAAAAATAAAAAATAAAATAAAAATGAAAATAAAACCTTCGTCACAGAATATGACTTTCAGGTATTATTTGGCAGGAACCTGTATTTCTCTCTCAAATAAACTTTAAAGAAGATTCTCAGAATATGTCTCCCCACACATCAATCCTACTTCTGTTATTTTACTGGGACCTAGTGTTGTACAATTTTGCATTTTCTGTGTTATTTTTCAGTAGGGACTTTCTTTTAGAAATTATTCATAAATGGTTTAATTTTTTTATGTAAATGAAAAAAAATGCCACAATTTGACTCTCATATGAGAGAAAAACAAGCTGCTATTAAAAAAAAAAAAAAAAACTGTGGGAAGGACAGGGAAAACCTTTCTCATTTTCACATCAATGGCAAAGCGATGTTCATATCCCATGACACATGCCAGACACGTCAGTATGTCCTGCGCCTACCTCATTCAGAGGCGTTCGGAAAATAATAGCACTTGGAGTTTATGAAGACTGTTACCTGCCATCACTAAATACCCACAGAGTTCATATCTCACAGAGAGTAACAGGAGATTGCACTTTATTTTATAGTTCTTGGTAGAATTATACAAGGTAATTATGTACAACCAAATCCATATTATGTGGTTATAGAGAGTAATATCTGCCTGTATTAGAAATAGCTCAATGCGTAAGTGTTATAAAAGGATACATTTTATCCAAAAAATAATAAAGGAAAAGGCTTAAAGATTTTGTTTTGTTAGTATCAGTTCAACCAGGTAGAATAGAGGCAGAACTCATCAAAACAGTATAGTATATAAAAATAAATCACTTTAAAATATGCCAATAAATCTCTGAACCCTGGGATAACTTCAGGGTAATATGTATGAGGAATTTCTTAAATGTTTTTAGTTATTAAAACAGTGCATATATTCTGTTTTGTCTATCTGTTTTTCTCTCTTTGGTGAATGTATTTTTTCTAAAAGAAGCTACGCATTGGCATGAAAGTCATTTTGCAAATGAACTATTTTTAATCTTCTACCCATTACTGTGTACAATGTATAAAATGACTGAAGTTTCCAGAATTTTTCTTTGAAAAAGGCTCTTTCAAGGCAAACATATTTGGAAATAGATTGAGAGCCAATCCAAAGTCAGCTGGTTCCACAAGGTCCGTTGAAGGCTGGGGTTTTGGAAGCGGCGTGTCAATCTTCATTAACCGGAAAGGGGAAGGGGCTTCGGGAGCCACTGGCCATGCAGGATCCGCAATCATCCGGGCCCGTCGGGTTGCTTTTGAGCTTTGGCACAGGACACCTCTTTGAGGCATTTGACAGCCAAATAAGTTAACTTGAAATTTAGGTGTTGTTCTAGAGTGGTTGGTTATACGGAGTTTGAGAAACTTGAAACTGCATTTTGAGCACGAGGTAGCTCTATAAAAGTAAAGCCATGAGTCATGGGAAGGTGTGGGGAGCGGGCAGGTTGCTGAATGTTGTGAAATGCAAATAAAAAGTTGGCAAAAGGAACAAAATAAGTCGAGCAGATGGATGGCAGACGCCGGCTTGCTGTGAAATGAAAATCCATGAAAAATTAATGAAATAGAAAGATTGTGCTGAGGATGAGGGCAGAGCGGCCGTGGGCCCCGCAGGCCCTGCAATGCCACAGTCGTCCCCGCCGGTGTCACCCTGGCTGGCGAGGGACACAGCCCTGCACCGCCGGCCGGAGCCCCACGTCCTCTGCTTATCTCACTCACAGACAGCTCAGGAGGAAGGGCTGGATTTCGTGATAAAATCAAATTGATTCAACCGTTAACCAGCATCTAATTGTGTGGTGCTTGTTTTTTTCCTCTTTCTCTTTTTAAAAAATCTGTATTAGTGCCTCTGGTTTCTAGTGACCCGTGTAATAACAGTAATTGGAGATTGCTTCAAGGGCATTAGATATGATGAACGAGTCTGGATGCAGAATAAAAATATGGGATTCATGTATCCACAGCTAAACAGGGGTGAGTCGGTTCCTGCAGAAGCCCCACCCCAGAAGAGCATTATGTAAGGAAACACAGAAAAGGAAATTGTCTTTTTTTTTTTTTTGAGGCATGAAAAGATAACTTATGCCCTAAAAGCTTTTAATGTTCAATTTTAAAACTATACATGTATATATAGTATGATATATATACACACATACATATTATATATATACATTTATATTACTATGTATGTATGTATATGTATATACACAGTAAAAACAGCCGAAACATTTGAGCAATCTTTATACTTCTCTACTTCTTTTTCCAAAATAGTAGAAAATGAAGGTCAGTATTTTTGCAGTATGAACAATTTTGAACAACTCCTAAAACCAAAATTATTGTAATACTCTGCTTCTCATCATTTAAAAATATTGTATCAAAACAGATATTGCAGTTTTAAATTTGGTTCTTAATTACTAGCTCACAAGATTTCTAAAAGGATAATTTTCCACACTGTAAACGAGACTTTAAAAGTGCTTATTGCCATTTTGAAACCGAATATACGAATAAAGGTGAATGAATGCCAAGTGAACTATGAAAAGCCTGGCTGCCCTTCACAGAATATTCAAACTACTGCGTGTTGACGCCGTCTCTGTGGTTAGGATAGCTCAAGAAAAGCAGCACGGGCTGCACCCTGCCTGGTGTGTGGCCAAGAACCCTGATTCGTGTTGCTAAGTATTTGCGAATAGAATGAAACTAAATTAACCTCTATCTTTACAATTAAAAGTTTTTCCTCCGCTCAGAGAAACAGATGCTGTTTAATCCTTGATTTTTCAAAGACGATTGTTTATTCCTAGCTTTTGATATATTAGACCTCCATTAAGAGTGTACCAATATCGAATAGAGACATTCCATTCAAAAAGAGAAGAAACAATGCTTATCAAACGTTTGGTTCACAGGGACGGCTAATGTGGTCTGGTGAGACTTTAGAAACAGGAAGGGAAGGGAACATTGAGAAATTTAGGAACTTGGAACCAGAATTCCTCTTCTGCTCACATATGTTACTGTCTCAGTATCAAGACATCCCTGTTCAGCAATTAAAGTTGGGCTTTTATTTACTCGTTTATTTGATTTAAAAGGAATGGAGGACCGGGCTGTTTTATCTGATTGCTTGCCTGATGTTGTTTAAGCAACGCCCTAGCAAACAGGGCTCTTAGGCCCTGAATCTCCATCTGCAAATTTTATGAGTGAATCCATTTTCCCGGAAACCACATCCAAATATTAGCAACTTAGAAATGAACATGTTTGCTTTTCAAGAGATCCACAATATCCCTCCAGCCCCCCAGATCTGGCCACTTGCAAAGATAGCAGACGTTTCTGAAGAATGATCTATATTTGGAAATAAAGAGTTAATCTGACTTTCCCAGTCCCTCCATATGCACTGTGGATATTTAATCACCTTTTATTCTAGTCATAGGTTTTGAGTAGGAAGAGCAGCAAAATAATTACATTGTATTATTTTATTGATGGTGAATGAATACAGTTAGTATGTAGTTTCTGGCAGCAAAATGGTAAATCCTCTTTGGGTTATAAAATACATATATATTGGATTTAAGTATCATCTGTTTTAAATTATAAAAATGATCAATAGTTAATGTTCATTTTTTAAATCTCAAAACATAACAGACAGGTCATCTAAATTCCATCTTTATATTAAGGAGGGGATTTTGTACTTAAGAAATAGTGTCCAATAAATCATGCATTCCTATAAACAAAGAAGAGTAGCATGTGTGCTCAAGTTTGAAGAGAAATGTGATATAAATGCTCAGGTGACTCAGATTTTAAGGAAATTTATTTCAACTCTCTAAGAGGTGAAATTTTTGAAAGCTTTTTTGAGCTATGTACGCTTAAAATTGTGGAATTGAGGGTGGTTTCGCTGAGCTGTTTCCAAGGCAGAGGGCAACTAGGACCCTCGTGTTTGTGTAACTGAACGGCTAATTCAGTTCTGATACAAATAGTCACACCAGCTGAAGCCTCACAAGGAACAGGGCCACACTCTGTACAAGCAAATTCTCCCATGGATCAGAAAGAGAAACCCAGCAGTGGGGATGCAAAGGTGAAAGAGGGCAGTTATTATTTTTAGCGTTAAGGACCATCTCATTCCTACGGATCTTTAACTCAAATCTGGCCACGTTCATCACTGCACGTCTTTTTAACGGTGCCAACGACAGATCACTCATTTGCAAAACAGATCCAGGTCTCTCTCTGTGGCTGTTGTTTTGCCATTTGGATAATAAATAAAACGAACATTGCTCAGAATCTATTTGTAAACCTTCCTTTCTAGGGCCTCTAATAGATGGAGTGAATCTTACGCGCAAATGATGGCTCAACACCTTCAGGTGATTTGCACATAATGGAAAGAATTCCCTTAAACCCCTTAACCAGGATGTGCTTTGGAGAATTTATCGATTTAATTAATCTGTACTGCTCCATTTATTTGAGATGAAGTCTTTGATTCTTGTTTCCCACTGCCGACAGACGGAAGCTCTGCCTCATCATTTTGTAATGTCTTACATGATTTCTCAAATACGTCTTCTCAAAGGTGGTATTAAAATAGGAAGGGGAGCTCAGTTCTCAGAAACTGGAGCCTACTCCTACCTTAAAATGATAACCCAAGTCAAATCTCTTCTTATGGCAAAAACCAAACAAGAGTAGAGTTTGTTACTTACTGTTTCTAAGCAGCAGGACTTGAGACCCATAGCAGGAGAGCTCAAAGCATATACCTAGGGCACCAATAATGATTAAACAAAAAACAGGTTTTATTGGTTTAAGTCCACCGGAAGTACAAAAATGTCCTCTCTCTAAAATAATTGCAATATTTCCTAAAAGTGTAATTGCATTTGGAAAAAAAAATGCAATTTAATAAACATGACAGAAACATCAGCAGAATAGATTTTGACCTCCTCCAAACCCCAAGTCTGACTGGGTTCACTCAACCCTGTCTGGAGCAGATGCTGCGCTCACATCAGGCTTATAGCTGTGAAAATAGCTGCGTTCTTAAAGGAAGTACCTGTCCTCTTTGTGTTAGACTGTGTTCAGGACTGAGGACGGAAACGTAAAATACATACAAGCTCAGACACTATCTGATGTGTACAATTAAAAAGGACATTGTTTTTATAAATTTGGGGATCTACAAAATTTGTTGTTTTTTTTTTTTTTTAAAAAAAAAAAAGCTTTTACTATTCCCTAGGTAAAGAAAAGCATAGGTAGCCTAATTTAACTACAGACACAAAGATATTTTATCATGCTTCAATTCTAAATGTTACTACTACAGATAACCTTTTCAAAGGACTATCCGGATTCTCGAAGGATTCTAACAGAAAGAGTTTTCAATCCAAAATATATGGTTCAAGGAGAAATTCTGAAAATTCTAAGAATTCTATGCTAATTTTTTCTAATGCTAATTTTTTCTCATGCTAATTTTTTCTGAAGAAGAAATAATTTTGAGATAGTTCTCGAAGCCTTTGAGATTGTTGGAGTTCTAGGAAAACTACTAGGACAAGCAGTAGCTTTTGAAAAAACTCCAAGACAGTAGCATGAGGGATACAGAAACTTTGACAGCCCTGAGTGATACTGAACTGAGAGCAAAAGCTGTTGCCTCTAGAAGTATAATAGTGTTGATGTGTAGCAAAGCGTTATTCCAACATCCTTATACTGTTTCCCTTTCAGGAACTAAAGATGGGTATATATTCAGCACTGACTAGCATGCAGGGAAATATTTACTCAAGAAGCATTTAGGAAGATAAGGTTCTTGTTTTTAAGTATAACAAATGTGAGAGTTCATATAATTTTATGTAATCACCTGACTTTTTAATCAAATTTTTGCTTCAGGGAAGTTAAATCATGACATGGGCTCTCGTATGTGGGTAATGAATGGAAGGCATGCCATTACCTTGTGCACTTGTGTGTTTGTGCAGATGTCTAATATATGCATGCAACGTAGAGGGATGACAGACTCAAGAGGTAAAGCACAAAAGCATTTATTCAAACAGAAAATGTTGAAATATTAAAAGACTCCCCAGCTCCAGAACAGCAGCAGTCTAACATAAACATTACAAAAATCATGTAGAGGAAGAAATCTTTACCAAACCTCTGAGAGCACAAATTCTTTCGGAGGTGGTGAAACAGATTATTGGTTTGTGACTGTGTTTTAGAGTATGGAGAGAAACACTGATTGCTTAATTGTAAAAATCCCAAAACATCATTGTTTAAAGTCTCCCTTTGTGCATATTTTACACCAAGTGAAATAAATCCTTTTGCCGTTGCCACTAATAAAAAAGTAATCTATCTTCTTACATCATAAAACAAAAGAGAAACCACCACCACACTGGTATGAAGGAAGGGATTTTAATGGAGAGAGAAAGAGAAAGAATAACTTCCAAGTTTATTCTTGTGCCTGATTAAATTTCATCTTTCTTATGTTTTGTTTTATGTGGCTACCAATACAGAAAGGACATTTTATTTTATTTTATTTTTTATTTTTATTATACTTTAGGTTCTAGGGTACATGTGCACAACGTGCACGTTTGTTCCATACGTATACATGTGCCATGTTGGTGTGCTGCACCCTTCAACTCGTCAGCACCCATCAACTTGTCATTTACATCAGGTATAACTCCCAGTGCCATCCCTCCGCCCTCCCCACTCCCCATGATAGGCCCCAGTGTGTGATGTTCCCCTTCCCGAGGACACTAGATTTTAAAGTATGGTGCATGCTATCCAATTCTGCTCTGTTTGCAATTTTGTCTTAAACATTATATGTGTATTTAGACAAAAACTGTATTGAACACAAGTCTTATTTATTTATTTATTTATTCATGTGCCTACTATGAGAGAGGCAAAGAGTGAGGCACCACAACGACACGAGCAACAGGAGTGGACGTGGCCCTTCCTCCTGAGCTTCTACTGTTTACGGAGATACAGAGACACACACAGGAAATCCGAACAGGGAACAAAAATAAGCTTCCGTGATCTCATCACTATATATATACACACACACATATATATATACACACACATGTATATACACACACATATATATACACACACACACATATATACACACACACACATACACACACACACATATATATAAATTATCATCACATGGGCTTACAAAAAATAGATTTCTACTGTATTTCCTTTATTATAGCAAGTGAAAGTTCTTTATAAAACTAAACCGTTAAAATACAGACCCCTTTAAGTTTGGACATTTCTATTCTTTCTACAATATCAAAACATAGTAGCTACTCAATTAAAACCCACTGAGAAAACTGATTGCGTTTTTGTAATAAGAATTTCTTAAAGAAATAGCCGGAACACTCTGGGAAGAGAGAACATTTTCGGGGGAGGCTGTGGAGAGGTGGGCTGAGCTGTGGTCTTTTACACAGGACAGCACTCAGTGTGGAGCAGGGCTTGGGGGTGACATCCAGGAGCCACCTTTGAGGTGACGAAACTAGCAGAGAAGACATCTTCCTTGGCTCTTGCTCTGTGAGGTTCCCCGCAGGTGTGGGTGCCAGCGGTGCTTCCCTATTTGTTGGGATTTCTCAAGAATGGGGGCCACAATCCACATCTCTGGGCTCCCAGAAATCAGCATAGTGACTGTCTCGCTGTACCCCATGAATACATGCTTGTTGTAGAATTCATTATCACATTTACATTGTACATTTACAAAGGGCCCTGTCGGGTTTATTTTTAAGTCATAGTTACGTAAATTGGAGTCTGTCCATTCAGCAAACATTTACTGAACACCTTTCGTTGTCAGTCACTGTGCTACATGGTGGAGATTGAGCAGGAACAGAAACTCTAGACCATGTTCTAAAGACGCCAGAGAGCTAGTCTGAATGTGATTTGCCTTCTCCGTGGTCTCTGTTGCAGATGGGCGCCCTCGCTGTCCCCCAGGCCCTCTCCCTGGCCCCTCTCCCGTGCTTCCAGCGTGGACCCCTGAGGTCTCCCTGGTAAGCACACAGGCCTCTCTCCTGAATGTACAGCTGCTCTCCAGTCTCCCTCACCTGCAAGCAGGTCCCCAGCTCCCCAGCTATGGAGAGCCAGGCACTGCCCAGTGCCCAGGGCCCTCTGGCTTCATACATGAGTGCAAGTACTGCCTGCCTATCTCATGAAAAAGTCTGGCAGCCGGGGAGACCGAGGATTCTGACTCTCGATAGAGCCTGGCGTCGTTTGTGACCAAGGACGGCATCTCTTTGCCTGGAGGTCGGTCTTGTGAAGCAGGATATACACTCATCTGTCTCACACGATTTACAGAGTCATCCATAGACTCACAAAAGGTGCGGGCAGCTCCGCGTCCGCGCAATACTGCGGATATCGGATAGGGAATGGAAAAGGCCACGGTCACCCAATGTGAATGGTCCCTCGTTTCTATGTAGACAGCGTGTCTCTTGGTCTTCCTTATCTTATCAGATAACTTTGGAATCATATCTATTACCTACCATCCAGCTATCTACCATCTACCTTACTGATCTGTCATCTGTCATCTAGAATCTAAACTATCTGTCTCCCATCTGTTACCTCTTCTCTCATACACACTAACTAAGCAGGAGACCTATGGGGAGCTACACCCAAACGCACCTTAGAAAATAAATAAAATTCTGTAATATGTGCTGCTTGCCTAGGCTCTGCTCATTTCTGGCCGCAGGAACATTGGCTGCAATAGTTGGGCAGAGATCCTTATCCGTAATAGTACTTAGTAATGCCTCAAAACTTAAACATCAGGGAAACTAAAAACGTGAGTTGCTAAACTGGAAATCAGTCAATAGATTGAATGCTGTATACTGTTTGTGCATATTTATGATAATCAGTGATAAATTAAACACAGTAGAATGCTGGGGTTAGCACCTGTACTCTTCACTATGAAAACATTTTATCCATAGTCCAGTGTGGCTGAGGAAATGGCCTTCATGCCTCTCTCCCCAGGGCTTCTCTCCTTCCTTCGGTTCGGGCTGAGCTGATTCCTTGGTGTTTCCCAAGACAGCTTCACCCGTGCCTCTCCAAAGGTCAGTGTGTGTGTCAGCGTTCTTATCACTCATATCAAAACACACATCTGCGGCTGAGGACATTCGAACTTCAGATTCGAGTCCAGCCGCGTGGCCTTCTGTCCTGGAAGTGAACGTCTTTGCTCCTGGCTCTCTCGGGTGTCACCCTGGGTGGGGTGGGTGGGGGAAGGAGCCGTTCCCCCGCTGTGGGGTCCTGGGCATCTCTTCTGGGGGGGATGTTCCCCCACTGCGGGGTCCTGGGCGTCTTTTCGGGGGGAAAAGGTGTTCCCCCACTGCGGGGTCCCGGGCGTCTCTTCTGGGGGGACAGGTGTTCCCCCTCTGCGGGGTCCTGGGCATCTTTTCTAGGAGGAGTGTTCCCCCACTGCAGGGTCCTGGGCGTCTCTTCTGGGGGGTGTGTTCCCCCACTGCAGGGTCCTGGGCGTCTCTTCTGGGGGGCGTGTTCCCCCACTGCAGGGTCCTGGGCGCCTCTTCTTGGGGGTGTG
>NW_012105176.1:1474760-1520991 GCF_000951045.1 Mandrillus leucophaeus
GTGTTCCCCCACTGCGGGGTCCTGGGCGTCTCTTCTCAGGGGACAGGTGTTCCCCCACTGCGGGGTCCTGGGCGTCTCTTCCTCTGGCCTGCAGGGCTCACTTGCGAGTGTTTTTCCTGTGATTCTGAAGTGGTGACATGTGATTTATCCTGATGTATTTTTGCAAGAAGGAATGACAGTCTATTCTGGGCTCACGTTAGAAACAGGGCCCCCACCCTTGGTGGAGAAGAAATCAATAGAACCGCGTGTGTGCCGTGGCCCTGTGACATCGCGGAGGCTGCTCTGGTTCAGGAGCCAGGGACGTGGCCCTTTACTCACATCCCAGGCAAAAGTATATGAACTAAAAACTCATGAGATTGGATGTATCTATTTTACAGCACATTAACCCGGCCCCTGAGGTGAGCACGATGCAGGGAGGACGTGTCCTGGCAGGTTCGTCTGGTTGGGACTCTCCTTCTCTGCAAGGTCCACGCACCAGTCAGGTGTGAATCAGTGCAGTGCCTCTGTTTAACTGATTGTCTATTTGGCCCTTAGGCAATAGGCGCTAAAGATTAATAACTAATATTTACTGAGCCCTTATCCTGTCCTAACAGCTTCATGTGCATTGCCTCATTTAATCCTCCCAACAGCACTACAAGGCGGTGACATTTATTGTCTTCATTTTACAGCGTTGGTGTGGAGAGGTTGCAGCAAGTGCCCGTGGCCGCTCATCAGGCTCTGTGGCTGTCCACGTTCTCCCTGACCACTCCCCTGCTTGTTAAAGCTCTGAGGCCCCTTCCTAGGTTACAGCCTCTCTCACAAAGGGTGGACGTGGCTAGGGTTCCCCATTTGAATGTGGAACTTCTGGACCAATTTCTTCTTTCCTTTGGTTCTTCGTTTATTGCTCTATGGGACCTGAAGCTCTTCCAGGACCCCGCCAAGCTGTGGCTCACTGAGGAGGAGAGAACAGTGGGACCCTGGCCATGGAAATGAGGAGCATCATCACTTTCTGTCGGGGACCCAGGGTGACAGGCAGGCCCCACTGCTGCTGCGCACACGAGGAGCCTCCCAGGCTGCTGGGGTTTGGGGGACTGGCTCTGACGGAGATGCTTTTGGGGGCTTGATGCATCTGGCACTTGGGAACAAAGACAAAGCAGGCAGGAGACATGCCCTGACCTCTCAGGGAGAAGGCGCTTTCACCCGATCATGGAAGAGTGTCCTTTGACACCAACAGGGCGCAGATAACAGCTCTTTACAGTTAGAATAATTAGCCAGGCAAGAACTGTGCACCTCGTGGTTCTCCACGGGCCAGATACAGAGCTGGGCACAGCTGAAAAGCCAGCAGCAGAAAAAGCCCCAGTCCTGCAGACACGCAGGCACCTGCACACGCTTTTAATCTTGGCTGCACGCTTTTCAGCTGTATGTGTTCAGCTTCATTTTACCTCACACACCTCTTTAAAGACCCCATCTTCAAATACGGTCACACTGTGAGGCACCACAGGTCAGGACTTAAATGTATGAACTTTGGGGGAATACCATTCAGCCCGTGACAGAGAGAAAACCACAGACATTCACCTTCGGAAACATTTTCTGAAAACTAAAGCTATGGTTAGGGTAACAGTGCCCTTTTCCCAGAAACATTATCTCTACCTCAATAAGGGCCAGAAAATTCATAAATCCCATCTTCAACCCTGTACCATCACTGCTAGAGAAACCACCATGTCTCCAGGGTGAGAAATACCTGTAGAATTGAACTAACCTCTGATTAAGTTAAATAACGTCCAGAAAATTCCTCTTGATTTCTTTGCCACGCAGTGTCCTCTAACGGGGTGGTTCAAAGCTGAGTGGTTTCATTTCATTCTGCCTTTTGATTTCTCCCTTCCTGGCCCTTTGGAAGGTGCCCATTTCTCATGAAAGGTGGAGAGAACTGCGGTGATCCTAAGAAGGGCTGCTGCCCCTGTGCAGGTGGCAGGCAGACCGTTCTCACCTCTCGCTGACGGCTCTTTTCCCAGGTCGGGTAGGGTCTGCTTCATAACTCTCTTATGGGGAGGTTAACAGGACCTAAGACACCATCAACTAAAATGTGTGTCTGTCTCGTGGATGAGGGAAGTGAGGCCCAAAGAATGCAAGTGGCCACCAAAGAAAGCGAGATGGTGAGAGCAAGCCTGGATCAGAGCCTGGTCCCTCAGCCCCACCGGCTGTTCTTTGCTTAAGAAGGGACCAAGGCCCTGGAGTGGGATTGAGTAGCTGGGTTCAGAAAGGCCACGGGGAGAGCTCAGGTCCCCAGAGGACAAGAGCACAAAAGTCAGGAGCAGATGTTCTCTGGGCAATGTAGAGTGAATCGCCACTTGGAAAAGACTCCGCTGGAAGCTCTTCCATGTTGCTCTTAAAACAGGAGTCTCAGAAACAGTGTGTTAGCAGTGGCCGTAAAAGCTCCATCGCGGGACCATGACACACAAGGGCCTTCTGAGAAGGGGCACGCACTCCCATTTCCAGGGAGATACTGAATAGCGCGCAGTCCAGCTCACACCTTAGTGAGCATGTGTTGTCCACACCTGTGTGTGTGTGTGTATGTGTACACATGTATAAGAATATTGGACACCTTAGCGTGTATCCACACCTGCGTGCGTGTGTGTGTGTATGTGCGTGTGTACACATGTATATGAATATAGGACACCTTAGTGAACGTGTGTGTGCACACCTGTGTGTGCCTGTGCATGTATGTGCATGTGTACACATGTATATGAATATAGGACACCTTAGTGAGTGTGGGTGTGCACAATTGTTTGTGTGTATATGTATGTGTGCACACATGTATATGAATATAGGACGCCTTAGTGAACGGGTGTGTGCACACCTGTGTGTGTGTGTATGTGCATGTGTGTGTGTACATATGTATATGAATATAGGACACCTTAGTGAATGTGTATGTGCACAATTGTTTGTGTGTATATGTATGTGTGCACACATGTATATGAATATAGGGCACCTTCATGAACGCGTGTGTGCACACCTGTGTGTGCATTGCGTGTATTGCGTGTGTACACATGTAAATGAATACAGGTAAATATACACGCATGTATAGGCATGCTCCGCTGTGCTCTTGCTTAAGTAGCATCAATAATACACCGTTTTGATCTGAGGGTTGAAGGAAACTGTAGAGGTCGTTGAACTAAATTCAGATAGGCAAGCATCTTCATTTTTCAGAAATCTATATAATAAGTACATTGAATTCCAAAATAATTATTAATTACAGCACAAAATAAGTATTAATTACTTTAAGGAATGCAATGAATTAAGACGAGAGATGAGGGAATTTTTAATTCTATTTCCCAAAAGAAAAATAGAAAAAATACGAAGCTGCTGTGCTATCAAGAAATGCAACAAAATACAGCACATGATTCATTCAGTAAAACCCTGGAACTAAATGTGAAAATTACAAAGTGTACTTATCAGGTTGATATCCAGGCTTTGGGTTACTGGGCATATAGATTTACAGTGAGGACCTACTGTATTCCCTTGTGTGTCCCTGTGTGTTTATGTAGAGGATACTTGCATCCACCTGCCTGCGTGAACAAGAAGTCACTTGTGAGATTAACTGGTTCAGAGTCAGTGCTGGTAAAACAAGGTGGAACTGAAGCCACAGGTAAAGGTGCATGTTCTATTTTAAACTCAGTGAGTCAATGAAGGAAAAGTAGATTACAGAAATAAAATTTGGATGCACAATAATAACCAGGACATTTGAACTCACTCTAAGTGACTGATGCCCCAAGTGTGAATTTAAAGGTTAAGTAGGTGCGACCCTCCTAAGAAAACATGTTGTAACCTTGTAGCACTCCCACAGTGTCACAAAGGTTTACAGTGAAATAGAGTCTACACAATTTCTGACACACCAGCTGACTGAAATAGCTCTTCCCATCTGTTCCCAATCTTGCTTATAAAGTCATTTTACATAAACACTCACAGGTAGGGTTTCTGAGATTTAAACATTTTAAACATTTAAACATAGTAAACAAATTCCTGATTCTTGGTGGCATTTTATTTGCAATGGGCCGGTATCAATCCCTGGTCACCGGGAATGAGAGGTCCCCTCATGCCGCTGAACTTCGGCAAGGGTGTAGATGGAGACAATTTCTCTAGACCCCTCTCCAGTCAGTTCTGTGGACCCCAGGAGCCCTGACCAAGGGCTGGGATGAGGCCAAGGCTGAGGGTAGATGAAAGCACAAATGCTGTGTCCCTGAGATCCAGAGCTCAGTCCAGAACAGACACATCACTGAGACAATATTGTATGTTACACTGAGGCCACACAAGACTGTCTGCACACCCGGCTTCAATGGGCTTTCGTAAGCTTCGCTGCTGTTGCAATAATGCGTAAAATTCTTTATGTGTAAAATACCTTCCTATGCAAAGCTCCAACTGACTTCCAGCAGAAATCACTTGCAATCTGTGTACCTAAAACTAAATTTGTCCAGTGTGCGTGGTGTGTGTGTCTTTGCACGCCATATGATGTGTGTACACACAACAAGCCCACCTAATTTAGTATAGATAGAATCGCTCTAGATGAAAACTACATGGGGAAATATAGAAAACACGCCGACAGCAAGCTGGTGCTTTTAATGTCTGTGTTTGACACTTGTTCTTTGAGAATTACTTTACGTCAACATCAACATTCGTTTGGTCTTATCTGAAAACATACGGCAAAATGGCACCTCTTGCAATATTTTGGTTTGTATTCTTCTCCTTATTGCTTTATTTTTAAAAAGTGACTTGAATTATTTACATAATTTTGATGATGATGCATTAACTTCTCTGCTGGGGCCAGGGCCCTTCTCTCTACTGACATCCCCTCAAGCAGAGGAAGGCCGATCTTGAGCTGGAGATGTAGGTTTGCCAAATTAATCTCTTCTTGCATTTCCTTCAAGCGAGTGCTGGCCTTGCTTTCAGTTATGTTAACTGTATCCTTCCTCGTAAAGTTCCACAAGTGTATTCCCTTTTTTGAAATCATCTTCATCCGAGCCACGGGAATATGCACGTTCGAGGTGGCTTTGTGGAGGGAGAGGTGGCGCGCGCCTTTGCTTTCGGAAAACCTTCCAGACAGAAGCACTGCAGCGAGCCAGTGCCGCCAGGACATCAGGCACACACATATTAATAAAACGTCTTTTATACCAGCTCCTCTTCTTTTTCCATGTGATATTCGTTGCTGCCCCAAAATTTGCCTTGGGTGAGTTTCCCGCTCCTCTAAATGTTTTGCCACAGGGTTTCCACGTGTCCAGGTCGCCCAGAGGCCCCTGCGTGCTCCTGCAGTGTCGGCCAAAGTAGAAATAATGTCCCATTTCACACATGAGGCAGTAGCCCATACAGTCCTATACCACATCGTCCATGAGACAGTACTAATTACTCTGCTAAATATCCAAATAAAGACCTCCCCTAGATTTCTCTTTAGGCAATTTTTTTTTTGCCATCTACAAGTTAATCTATTTTTTTCTACTTTTATTTTAGATTCAAGGGATATTCAACTTTTATTTCAGATTCAGTCAACATGAGTGAGTTTGTTCCCTGAATGAACTGGGTGTCGCTGAGGTTTGGTGTAGGATCTTGTTAGCCAGGCAGTGAGCATACGGCCTGGCAGTTTTTCAACCCTTGCTCTTCTCCGGCCCCTTCTAGTGTTCCCAGTGTGTGCTGTTCCCATCTCTGTGTCCACGAATACTCAGTGTTTACCTCCCACTTAGAAGGGAGAACATTTGGTATTTGATTTTCTGTTCCTGTGTTAATTGTCCCAGGGTAACGGCCTCTAGCTGCATCCGTGTTGCTGCAAAGAACATGATTTTATTCTTTTTCATGGCTGCGTTATATTCCACAGTGTATGTGGACCTCATTTTCTTTATCCAATCCACCATCTATGGGCACTAGATTGATTCCATGTCTTTGCTATTGTGAATAGTGCTGCGATGAACATTCAAGTGCATGTGTCTTTTAAGCAGAACGATTTACTTGGGGCGGTGGGTATACACCCAGGAATGGGATTGTTGAAAGGTAGTTGTGTTTTAAGTTATTTGGAAAAGTTGGCTGAGCGAATTTACATTCCCACCAACAGCGTATAAGCATTCTCTTTTTTCCATAGCTTTGCCAGCAACTGTTATCTTCTGCCTTTTTATCATAGCCATTCTGACTGGTATGAGATGGTATTGCATGGCGATTTTGATGTGCATTTATCTAATGATTAGTCATTTTCAACGTTTTTCATATGCTTGTTGATCACATGTTTGTCTTCTTTAGAGAAAGTGTTTGATCATGTCCTTTGCCCATTTTCTAATGGGGTTGTTTGTTTTTTGCTTGTTGATTTGTTTAGGTTCCTCATAGATTCTGGACCTTCGTTGGATACATAGTTTGCAAATATTTTCTCCCAATCCACAGGTTGTCTGTTGCTCTGTTGATAGTTTCTTTTGCTGTGCAGAAGCCCTTTAGTTTAATTAGGTCCCACTTGTCAATTTTTGGTTTTGTTTCTTTTAGCAATTTTTTACCAAAAGGCCACCATATAAAATGCTTCTGATTCAATGGAGCTAAGGAACAAATTAGTTTATTCTGTAAATATCATATATTCAATTTAGAAGGCATTGTTTTTTCTGAAACCCAAAGATTTGAAATGTTGCATTTCATGAGAGAAGAATCAGTGTTGTAAAATGATGGGATCCCAATTTGGAGAGCAAGAGAATAAAAGAGTGTGTGAGACTATCGTGCCCTGAGATGTTATAGAAGGTAAAGGTGGCTGGGCATGGTGGCTCACACCTGTAATCCCAGCACTTTGGGAGGCTGAGGTGAGTTGATCACCTGAGGTCAGGAGTTCGAGGCCAGCCTGGCCAACATGGTGAAACCCTGTTTCTACTAAAAATACAAAAATTAGCCAAGTATGATAACACACACCTGTAATCCCAGCTACTACTTGGGAGGCTGAGGTGGGAGAATTGCTTGAACTTGGGAGGCAGAGGTTGCAGAGAGCTGAGATCACGCCACTGCACTCCAGCTGTCTCAAAAAACAACAACGAAAAGAAGGTAAAGGTAAACTTTTAGGCAGATTATACAGTTAAGAAAAATAGGAAAATCTGACCACCACAATCAAGGTAAATTTCCAAAGTTCCTTAATTCAGAATCAATTGAGATGGAAAGGCAAGGTCTGTCATCTTGCCAATAGGCTCAGGGACAGTCCCAGCCAAAAGAACCTCAGTCTGGGAGCTGGAAGCCAGTGCCTGAGCCCCGTCCTGGGAGGACAGAGTTGGAAACACTACCGGGGTGCCTGGCCTCTGCCTGTCAACTGGGTCGTGCTGCCCCGCTAGGTAAAGCAGCTGTGAAGACCCCGGCCCCTGCCTTAGGGATGCTCAGAGCCGTGCTGCCGGCCACAGTCTCTAAACGTCCCTCCACGTCTCATTCCTCCCACAGGGGCAATGCTCAGACACGGAGGTGGGGCAGGAGGTACAGGTGGAATGCTCAGACATGGAGGCGGGGCAGGAGGTACAGGACAGCCCAGCATTCGCAGAGATACTCGATTGTGGACTCACACGGAGGCATGCATTCACACAGAAGGGCAAGGATGACATTGCGGGTCAGCCCTGGGGGCTAGCATGTTCATTCCCCACCGTGTTCCCAGGGCAGTGGGGCCACAGGTGCCCAAGAACACTGAGAGGAAGCAGCCTCCCTACCAGCAGGAGCTCGGCCGTCCACATGTGTGGGTGGGACCACGTTCTGGGTGATTCCTCCAAGTCACAGGCAAGGAACATGGAGAGTGGGAAGAGCTAAGCTCCAGAATCAAAAAAGTGAGACCAAATATAAGTTTCCTCCAATTGTAGCTATTTTAATTCCATATTTTCAGTTTCTGCCCCGGCCACCACCTTCCTGTGATGCGTGTTAGGTTTTCTCAGCATGGTGGAAACAGGGACTTTCTGCTGCTGCTGTGTTTGTGCCTGTTGGTTCCCTCCCTCCCTCCCTCCCTTGCTTTTTTCCTTCGTTAGCATTTTTCTAACTATATTATTCATAGGCTTGTGGGTTTGATGTGCCTGCATTATATTGTTCTAATTCCCATTAAAATATAAGATGGCATTTAATACATGTTTAAAAGTTTTTCACATGCCACCCAAAATCAGCTTGCAAGCCACCCTTAGCCTGCATACCTATTGAAAGAGACTGGTGTCCAGGCGTGGAGGCTCACGCCTGTAATCCCAGCACTTTGGGAGGCCCAGGCAGGTGGATCACTTGAGGTGAGGAGTTCAAGACCAGCCTAGCCTCCGTGGAGAAACCCCATCTCTACTAAAAATACAAAAATTAGTCCAGCATGGTGGTGTGTGCCTGTAATCCCAGCTACTCAGGAGGTTGGGGCAGGAGAATTGCTCACTCCCTGGCTGACAAGATCCTACACCAAACCTCAGCGACACCCAGTTCATTGCAATCGGGGGGAACTGTGCACAGCAGGTGTGCATGAGTCGTGATGGAACGCGCAGGGCACACTGACTCAGCGGTGGGGAGGGGAGTGTGCATACAGCAGCTGGGCGTGGGTTGTGGAACCCACCGGGTGCACCAAGTTAGCAGTCAGGAGAGAAGTGTGCACGGTACCACCTGCAGGCAGCATTCCCTGCAGCCCTACTGCTGTTCAGAAGGGTGTCCAGATCTCGCGCTAGCAGCTGGGACAGAGGCGTGAGCAGTGGTGTTGGAGGCCATGGCCTCACTGTGCTGCAAGGCAGCTCTGAAACCTTCCAGAGCCTCCTGGCTTCCTCAGTAGCACCAGCTGGTCACTCCAAGAGTGCTCTGTATACTTCTAATCCCAGCTTCTTCTTCTTCTTCTTTTTTTTTTTTTTTTTTTTGCTTAAAATTAACAGGTTTAGTTTCAACTGCTTGACAATATGAACTAGCATATGATTTTCTTCTCAGGGCCTTTGCAAGAGGATAGAAGAAGGCCAGATGTGGAAACACTGGTGAGAAGCAGATCTGGAGCCACTGGCTGGGTTTCTACTTCGGGATACTTAAGCTTTCCTACATTTCCTAGATTTGGGGATCAGTTTTCATCTGCAGTTTTTTTAAATCACATTTAATATTAAGCAAACTTGAAAGTTTCTCAATTAATCAAAATCTATTTGTACAGTAGAAAACAAATATTAAAAATACACTTAGTGACTTTTATTTCATTTTCAAACCCTGCTTATTTCCAAAAATAATTTCATAGGACTACCATAAAAGGCATAGATTAAGTGCTGCAAATGGAAATACACTTCCAGATAGAATGGAAAAACCTGGGGACAATAAGGCTATTGCAACTGAGCATTGGACGGAATGCTGGGCTTCCTGGCAGCCAAGGCAAAAAGGAAAACATAATGATTTCGAGCCTTCTTGTTTTCTAATAAAACCAATCAAACCAGGATGTCAAACCACAGAGAGAAAAGAATTAGGTTATCTGACTTAGGAAAGAATGAGAGCGGATATCACTAATTGGCTATGATGATGATAAAATCCCCTTGTTAAGGCTTCACTGAAGCGTCTGGCTTTTAAGTAGCTGGTTGCAACAGGCTGTCCAGTGAGAAACAGCTATAAAATGCACACCTGGGTAAATGAAAGAGCTCACAGGCTTCATGGAGTCACTTTCTATGGTTCAGTTGGGCATGGAGGTGTCAGGCTTGCAAAGGCAGGTATTGATCTTCCTGCCTTCTGTTGGAGGAGAGTATGGATCTAAAAGAATGAAAGACGAGTAAAATTGCTTAAAGAAGAAACCTAAGAAGGGAGTTAGGACCCAGAAATAGCTTTTACCACTCAGGCTGAATACACAGAAGACTGTTTCCACAGTTTGAACGTGTGCACAGATTCAAAAAGGCATTAAATGGGCATTGGCTGGTTCAGATGTGTGCCTAGAGGCCAGCTTTGACCAATGAATTAAAGACTCTGTGCAGATTAGACATGCCCATTAGGTGAATTATTTTAGCTTAGGTTTTTTAATAAATGAAAAAGAGATTGGAAATTAGCCTTAAAAATATATGGTGCCTACATTCTGTTTGGTCCTCATGCCGGTTGTAGATAGCGACACTCACACATAGTTCATGAAGGTGCTTCACAATGCCAACTGCGAATGCAATCTAAATCGTCCAACCTTCCTCCACCCAGTGAAAAGTTCATCTGGAACACTGACCGTCATACTTCAATTCCTGGCGTCCGATTTTAAATAGAAACTTCTGAAATGCCCACTGGTTTTTGTTTGGTTGGTTTTAGTACCAATCTAGTCCAAGGAATACCTTCCTCTCAAATTTTCTAGACACGTTTTCCCATCAAATCCTTTTTGAAACAATGAAACATCTTTGAAGTGAAATCACACACAGAGTCTCTTCATGCAAAGCGAGGAACTAAGCTTTTCCCTCAGAGCTCCAGGAAGCACGTTCAGTAGGCCGCTGGGTCCCCAGGCATCTGACCCTGACCCACACTTGTATGGCAGATATCGTTTTATGTACGTCTGTAGCCAGAATCCTCCAACTTGGCACTCTGTGTGTCCTCAAGGAAGTGAGGACATGCAATACATTGACAATTTGCTTTAAAGTGACAAGGGTGACTTTGATCTCTCCGTGTTCCCCATGGGACCGGAGCATGGCACTTCACCCATGGAG
This sequence comes from Mandrillus leucophaeus, assembly GCF_000951045.1. Classification (NCBI taxonomy): domain Eukaryota; kingdom Metazoa; phylum Chordata; class Mammalia; order Primates; family Cercopithecidae; genus Mandrillus; species Mandrillus leucophaeus. The sequence continues at coordinate 1,485,371 of NW_012105176.1, forward strand.
GTATCCAGGCACCGCAGCAGGATAAATTCTGGCCATGGGGCTTGTTTAACAGGCTTCTTCAGCCCATGGTGAAGGGGAACTGTGCACAGCAGGTGTGCATGAGTCGTGATGGAACGCGCAGGGCACACTGACTCAGCGGTGGGGAGTCACTACACTCTCTTCCCATTGCTTTTTGGACAAATAGAAGAGTATTGTGGCTTGGCCGATGCTCTTTGAAACCCCCTGGAACCCACGTGAGAAAGTCTTGCAGCACCGTCCTGCTGGGACCATTTACACCCACGGAGCGATGGCAACTTGGTTTGTATTTATCAAGAGTCCACCTGGCTCCTTTCCCACCTCCTTCACCAAGCTCCGCCCCCTGCCCATCCTACTGTAATATCCTGGGAGCAGCACTGCCCGGATTAATATTCTAATGTTCTTCTCTAACCCTCCACATGGCCAGACAGTTCTGCGGTAAGGTGGGTGGGTGCCAGTCTGGGGAACGGAGGATTTCATCCCAAGCACTGTAGGATCCACTTAAGCTTTCTTGAAACAGATCAACTGAATGGGACTTTGCAGGTTCCGCCTTCGCCTCCCATCACCCACACCTCCCCAGGTATGAGCGGTCCCCTCCAGGCACACAGGTGTGAGCGGTCCCCTCCAGGCACACAGGTGTGAGCGGTCCCCTCCAGGCGCCCCGTGTCTGCAGCCAGGGTTCTGATGGCCCAGGATCCTCCATCACCAGTCTCCTAACAACTATGCTTTTTTCTCAAACTGGCCACTATTAAAATCTGATGTCAGCTAGTTGGCAAATGATTTGATAGACTGTTCCACAGGGAAGTACACATGACTGATGAAAACCATGCTGTCAGGACTAAGGAGCTGCATGTTAGTAGGAAAAAATCATTGTTGACCAATGCAGTGAAAGTAATGCTGGTTTCAGTAACTGAAAGAGCTTTCCGGGTAGGATAAGGGGGGCTTTCCCAGTCCTCCCGGGTTGCTCCCCACAGACCACAGCAGTCCAGCTTTGAGAACACAGTGTGCCTGCCCCCCGTGCTTCCACACAGCCTCTCCTCACGCAGAAGGCACACAAAGAAAAAAACCCAGCAAATTCTGCAATACGCCTCGTAACTTCTTACCTTTGCATAAAACTGAAGCCGTCAAACTAGGTAATTTTTTTACCTGCTAGAGCTGTGTGAAATCTTTCAAATATATTAATTTTTACATAATAAAAAAACTTGCATTTCTGCTAGGCTAGGTTGTATAAAATGCATTTTTAACAATTACCGTGTGTCAGGAGATAAGCAAATATTGAGTCATAAAAAGAAAATAGTCATTGTCACTCAGGTCTTCGTCCTGGAGGAAATTTCATGCATGAATTTGGGAACATCTGTTTTAAATACAGCTTTGAACATTATCAGCTATTGTATTTTCTTAATGTATCTTACACATTTATAATTTGTAAATGTATTTTTACTGGGTGTATTTTGAGTAACTAAAATTATGAGCATTTGGAGAAGGCTGGAAAATCCAAAGTCAACATCCATCTAACATTAAATGGATAAGCTACGCAGAGAATTTGTCTGGGTTTTAATTCCTTATCAGGACGCTCTGGGGGGCATGAAAGCATGGTTCAGAGTTGTATGAAATTCTAGGCAGCTATGAGAATTCTACTAGAACCTGGAATAGCCTGGAAATGTCAGAGCCCACTCTTATCCTAGTCCTTATAAAGGCGGAAGCTGTACATGTAAATCTGACACAGCCTGTGCAGGAGGGAAACTCTTTCATCACTTATTTTCATGAGAAACAGAAATAAGTCGTTAGTCTCGAGAGCTCTGGCAATGCCTGTAACTCCTATTTGTTGGAAGCTATCACACAAGACACAACTGTGTTCCTGAGAAATGAGGAATCGCCTCGGATCACACAGCTGGAAATCAGCTCCAAAGGTCTCCAGCTCTCTTGTTATTCTCACCTTTTCTTCTTTGTCAAGTGGAGGAAAACACCTTAGTAAGGAATCCCCTATGAGATTATATTCTATATCAAAGAGCAGACGAACAAAATCAGTGCCAAATATCAACATTCGCAGTGCTCCCATCAGCTATGGCGGTCCTCCCAGGATCCATGCTGGTCCTGGCCAGGGGTGGGAGTTTCCCAGGTGCGTCCTTCACAGCGGGGGCCTCAGCATGGCACCGGGCGTCTGGCGGGTTCCCCTCCAGATAGGAGACCTTGAGTTTGTCCTCAGCAAGTGTAAGTCAGCTCCCCACTGCCCCAACAGGAAGGACTAACGCCTGAGATCCAGCCCTGAGCTTCCAGACGCGGCTGCCTGGCATCCCAGACGATGCTGAGGTGAGGTTCAGGTGTCCCCCGCCATTGTGAGCCTATTTCAGGGCCTGGCAAGGTCGGGACGAGCCAGGCCTCGGAGTAACTCACGGCACTGGCTGATGGTGCCCTGAGAGTTTGCAAGAACTGACTTTCGAACGTGGAAATGCAGAGCACACGTGGTTGGGCTGAAATTAGATCCTCTAGTTTGGTCACATCTGACCCTGCAGTGGCAGCACACAGGCCTGGGAAGCATCTGTGGAGGTGTCGAAGCCGTCCTCCTCCTCACACCGGCCTGAACAAGCTGAGAAATAAGACGAGGAGCGAAGGTGAAGTCCCGGGGTGGTATTTCTGGCCAGTAAAGACGAAGCTGAAGGTAGGAGCATGGTGTGAACGCTGAGAGTCTGCAGGAGCTCGTGGTCAGGTGCCCAACGGCAGCCCTCGTACCTCTCTCCAGTCCACGCTCACGGCAGTGTGGTGTGAGCACAGATAAACTGATCAGCACACCAGACTTACCAGCCAGCCTCATCTCTCCCCTGCCCTGTGGGTGCCGTGAATAAGTGGCAGGGACAGCGGGAAGGAGAGGAAGATGCCCCAGCGCCCAAGTGTAGGCTGGCTTCCCAGGCATCTCATCCTTACCCCTCCAGCTTTTCTTCTGCGTGCAAGTGTCCCAGTGGCAGGGTCAATTCAAACCCAGGGAGATTCGTCAATTGGTTTGCTTATCCATTATATTTCTTCTAAGTAGTGGCTTTTCTTGGAGAAAGAATGGTAATTACCAATGTCACACAAGGCCCCAGCCTCTGATTCCGTGCTGCCAGGCCCCGAGGACAGTTCCAACGCTTGGGATCCATTATTAAGACTCAGAGATGATGAGGGAAAAACTACAGCTATGTTAGAAATTAAATACACTCTTCTGGCTGAGTATAAAGGAATAGCTACCACTGGCCTGTGAGAAGCTGTAATAACTAGTATAAATCATTAACAATGAGGACATAGACTTCCCTAAAGCCACCCTTTCCACCGGACTGTGAACCTTCCCAGGTTTGGGGCGTGCAGGTTTAGGACAAACCGTCCTCCACTGAGCACTTTGCAGGGAAGGTGATTAGCCCCGCGAGGGGACCGTGCTCTCAGGAGAGCTGCACGTAAAATGACCAGGAAGGAAATAGCAGCAGCTTCTCAAATTAGCATAATTAGTAATTATCTCTTAATAGCCCCACTTGGCTTTAGAGACTTGGCACTTGAAATTCTGCTTAAAGTTCAGCAAGGAAAAACAAATTTCACGCTGAAATGTCTTAATAACACAGCTCAGCTGCGAAGGTAGTTGTCTGGTTGAGGTAAGAGAAGGAGGGGCTGTGTGGACGTGCCAAGGGTTTCCTGCAAGAAGAGCTAGGCATGGGGTCATCTATCCAGAGAGAGAAAGCACGGGAACCATCATTGGAGTTCTCCCACTCGCACTCTTTGAAGATACTTTCAGAATGTTCCCCCCCCTTGCAAGCTCAAGTCACCACCTGTGCTTAGGGTCACTCTTTCTAATGACACATAACTCAGCTTCCTTCAGATCAAAAGTCCCTCCAAAGTAAAGACAATATGAAAAGGAAAAATGGAACAGAACCGGCCTCTACATCATAGTCCGCAGCTAACAAACGTTGCACAAACCTTGCTGTTTGCTCATTGGAATTCAAATCCAAACAAGATTCACAAAGAAATTAGAGTCTGTGGCAAGAAAACAGATGATTCTTTCTAATTTGTAGGAAAGATATGCTCGGCAGGACGTAGAGAAGACACAACTACAGTTTTACAAGACTGAACAACATCCCTCTTTAGGCAAGAAATACTTTCTCCCTTATCAGAGGGAACTTGTGTTGTTCATTAGCTGTGTACATTGTAGCAATTTGCAGAAAGTCTAAACCATCCCCTTAAGAGACTTAGCACGAACACTGCACAGTAGCTTTATTATAAAAGGCATCGTAAGTAGGTCTCCACTCAGCGACTTCCATAGGATGATTCATTCAGCACCAGAGCAGGAAACACCTATGAAACAGCCATTCTTAGTTTAGATCAATGGGGTCAGCACGGAGGCTGAGAAGGTCTCTCAGGACCCGAGGTGACCTCCCCTCCTCCCTCCATGTTTAAAATGTTCCCTGCGTGGCCTTCTCCGTTCCTTACCTCAGGTGTGTCTTGCGTCCACCACCACAGTCCTCTCCTGTGGATTTCCACCCACGCCCTCAGCCCTCTGCTCACATACACCAGGGGCTGCATGTTCACGGCTGTGGCTTGCAGGCTGGAGGGTGGACTCTGTAGTGACTGTAGAAAGAAGGAAAAAGGATTTCGTACGTGATGGTGACGTGGCGTGTGCCAGGTGCTTCTGTGTGTACATCCTCGCCAAATCCTCACTGTGCCCCAGGAGGAAGATACCACTATTCCCATTTGACAGAAAAGGAAAATCTTGCCCTAAAATGATATTGACTTTAGCAAAACTAGGATTTGAACCTGAATGTTTCCCAAGACCCCGGCTGCCCCCCAAAGCCCATGCCTCTTCTTGAACGTTCTTCTGCTTGTAGCTTTTCCTGCAAGTTCTCCATCGGCGTCTTGACTAAAGGGCCTCGTGTCTTGTTGTCGGCCAGCACAGTCGCTGGCCGAAGGATTCTGACCAGGAAGGAGGCAAACATATTCATACTTCCCTTTCCATCGAAAATTAATACATATTTAGTCAGGGCAGATTTTCCTGAGCAAATGCATTCTTTCATCATCCTTGAGGAACAGATTGGGCTTTTCAGACCAAGGCTTGGTATGGAGTCTGCCCTAGTTAAACTGCAAGTAGGCGCCCTGGCTTTGGGAGCCCAGAGTCCCTTTTCTTCGTCCCCTTTGATCTTCTCACCTCTCCTCTAACACAGAAAACTCCCCTGAGTTCTTATAATCTTCCACTTTGAACAGGCATCAAAAGATACGAGTTAAGCTAGAATCTCTGCTATGGAGAAACTGGAACCCCAGGGGACCGAAGGCAGCCCGCAGGGAGCACAGCCCCAGACAGAGCTGTGGCCTGCCACTGCCTTCCAGCATTGCATGGCTGGCATTTCCACCCTCACATGAGCACAAGCTACCGTGTCGTTTTCCTGAAGAGACCTGTGTCTTAGGCTTTAACAAGCTGTAGAACATTAACGACTTAATGCAGTGCTTTTCAGGATGAGAAAGAATGGAGGCCAGAAGCTTTTTTTAGAGTCCCTGCAACCTCTCCCGCTGTCCGGAGCTGACTCTGCTGTGTGTCGGCCAGGCTGGTCCTCGGACAAGTGGAGGATAAATCAGACAAAGGTCTGATTTCTGTGCTGCCTGCAGGAAACAGCTTTACCCAAGTTTCAACTTCACAGTCTTCTGAGCTAAACATGTAGTTTATAAACAAAGGAGAAGATGAAATACATATATGTATATATATATTTGGAGAAGTCTACGCCAAACCGTGCCCACGAAGGCATCCCTGTATAGTGGTTCACCCACACTCTCCAGGAAGCCCAAGTCTGCCCGTCCTCAGGTGAGACATGGTTCTGCACAGGAACCACTCTCCACCTAACAGTCCAGGCCACGGGATTGATTTTCAAACACCATCTTCATCAAGTAACAAGATTAATTTTCCACATCAGGACATCTCAAAGGCTAGCTACATTAGGAAACCGGATTCAAAAGACAATGTGGAGAAAACGCATGCTTGTGAGAAGACCACCGGCCAAACAAGCTGCAAATCAAGATTAAGATGAGCTCTCACTGGGAGAAAAGAAAATTTCACAGAAAAGAAAATTCTGGGAAACAGGATGCATGAGGATTTGAAGCCCCATGGGACACACCCATCTCTTCCTCCTTCGGAGTCTTCCCTCTGCCTCCTCTGACAAGGTGGATCTGAGGTGGAAGCAGTGAAAGGAGGCGCATGTGGGCAGGTCCTGAGCAGATCAGGGCCACGGTGCTGAGCTGTGCGACGGTGCAGGAACCTGGGACACCATGTGAAGGAAGCACCTGTAAAGGAATCCAGGAGAAAAGAGCGTATTTTCTGGAAACAGTGTTTGTTATGATGGAAATAATTTCAATATCCATTTGATGAAATAAAAGTCCTAAACTTTTTCTGTGGGGTGTATCTCCCTCTTCACTCTGGACTGGGTACGTGGAGAGAGGAACATATGAAGCCATGTCAAGAGGCCCCAGAAAACCCTTTGCCCAACGAAAACCCCACTTCCTGCCCGATGAAATCCCACTTCCTGCCCGATGAAATCCCACTTCCTGCCCAACAAAAACCCCACTTCCTACCACTCACCACTGTGTGTCCCGGGAGAGGTTGTCCTCAGTGGAGGGTGTGATTCTTTTGTTCCCCATCAGTCTCCTCCTGTTATAAGGCCAGTGTTGTCTTTCTGACTGGCGTATCAATGTGTGTTTATTTAATGGAGTAAGATTTTTGACCTCACACATAGGCAGAAGATAAAAATACCTGAGAAACCAAGCTTCTGATCCTCATTTACTGCAGAAAGCAACACCATCCTGCAGATTCTAGTCTAGCGCCAGGCCCTCTGTTTGTTGAAAAGTAGGACTGTTTTCCTTTGAAATAAAAATACTTGGAGGAATCAAAAGGAACTGAAAATACTCTTCTGGAACACCATTTGGATTTGTTGCCTTGCGAAGAAGAAATCACTGCAGCACAAAATGTGTTACCTGAATATGTAAATACCTGTGACTGACCTTCTGGCTTCTGGGACAAAGGCCAGCCCACAGGAAAAGCGCCAAAGAGAGGAGATTTTGAAGCCTAGGGATGCTCACCTCTTCTGCTCCCAAGCTGTTCCTATTCCCCAGTTCTCTTTGTACCCATTTCTCACCGTTTTTCATGCATGGAATGTTCTGCTTCTGAGAGGCAAGAAACATGATGTCAGCCATGTCGATAAGCATGGCCTTGACCCTAGTCAAGCTCTACTTAGGAGAGGAAAAGCATCACCCAGGCTTCCAGGGTAGGGAGCAAAAACATCAGCGTTTTAGCAAACTGAATTTGAGCATGCTACTGATTCTGTACATTCCCTGCTCTCTGATAAAAGCGGGTCAACATTTGATGCTGCTCACATTACCGTCATTCACTGCAGCTCCACTAATCACAGCTAATGGCTGGTAAAGCATTCGTGTATACTAGAACCTCAGCTAAAGAATAAAAAACAAGAAGATAAAACGGTAAACATAAATTTAAAATAAGACATTAAACCACTGAAATTCACTGCAAAGTGTTTTGTCACTTTCTGATCCTAGAATAGCTAGGGAAGAAATACTTAAGAGAAAAAAAAATCAAAGTGAAATTTGATCTCCAAATTCAAATAACTTCCCAAGTATGCCTCCCATTGTCCCCGTGAGTTGTTATCCACGGAGGCGGACGGCAGCTATCCCTGGAACCCTCAGAGAGGCACAATATTGAGAGGCCTTGCATGCTTCTTTGTAAGAACAGCTTTAGGTGGAGACATTTAAAATCATCTGATGATGAATGATGGGAATAAATAGATTGCTTCACCTTAATTGCTGCACTCTGCATTCCAGCACAGTTATGTCTGAAATTTTCAGATTAAGCTTGTTCTCTACAAAACTGTCTGTCAACAATATCCATTGCATTCTGTTCATTAACCCCCACTCAGCTGCCTGCCTGACATCCTGAGAACCTACCTGGCCTTGCAGCCCCTCTCAGCCCATCTGCCCCCTCTCCTCCTGCTGCTGCCCTGGGGCTCTGGTGGCACCGAGTGACCCAGTCCATCCTCTCGGGTCCCCCAAGACCCCCAGTGCCATCCACGTCAGCTGCCTTGTCCATCATACCAGGCACTATTCCAGACCACATTACTCTCCCCAGCCACAAAACCAGCACAGAGTGGGTAGAGGCACCACGCAGAACGCAGCCCCCGCTCCCCTGCAAAGCACAGCCTACCTTGCCCATCCACCTGTGTCCTCGAAGTGTCAAAGTGGCTTCGCCATTAGATCAAGAGGACTTAGGGTCAAAGCCTCTGCTGCGACAGAGGTTTGGAAAATGTGAAGAAATGCCACTTTAATTAAATAATAGAAAAATCAACCTACATTTGTTTCTTTGTTTTTTTAATGAAATTATGGGATTTCAGCTGCAATTCTTTTTCACACATATTGAAAAGCTTCAAAAGGACTTCTTCCAGAGCTGTGCCTGTAGATCTGTGCTCGTGGGGTTATCACCTCTGAGACTCATGGCTGGGTGGTGCCCACACCCTCATGGTCTCCCCTGCACCCTTTGCCCACTCAAACAGTAAACTGCTGGGCTCATCAGCGAGAGAGTGGAGGCTCAGGCTGGGGTGTGCAAGCTCACCGTTCTCAATACTCCCCACCCCTTTAACATCTTGATCCACACTAGCTTTTTTTTTTTTTTTTTTAATCATTCTATGCTTCCAGGCTCTCTGAGACCCTATCAGATTTCCTCTTTGTAATAATATCAATGATTCCAAATCATTCTAAACCACTTTATATGTACCCCTTACAAAACCCCAGAGTTAGATACTTTAACTCAGGCGTCTCCAACCCCCGGGCCAAGGACTGGTACTGGTCCAGGGCCTGTTAGGAGCTGGGCCACACAGCAGAAGGGGAGTGAGCAAGGCTTCATCTATATTTACAGCCACTCTCTGCCACTCACATTATGCCTGAGCTCTGCCTCCTGTCAGGTCACAGTGGCATTAGATTCCCATAGAAGTGAGAATCCTATTGTGAACTCTGCATGTGAGGGATCCAGGCTGCAGGCCCTTATGAAAATCTAATGCCTGATGATCTGTCACTGTCTCCCATCATCCCCAGTTGGGACCATCTAGTTGCAGGAAAACAAGCTTAGGGATCCCACTGACTCTACATGATGCTGAGTTATATAATCATTTCATTATATATTACAAAGTAATATTAATAAAAATAAAGTGCACAATAAATATAATGCACTTGAATCATCCTGAAACCATCCCTGCAGGCCCCAGTCCATGGAAAAATTGTCTTGCACAAAAGCAGCTGTCCCTGGTGCCAAAAAGGTTGGGGACGGGAACCACTGCCTTACAGCAAGAGTGAGGCCGCTCCTGGATTCCCGACCCACAGGAAGTTAGAGATAGTAAGTGTTTGTTTTTTAAGATACTAACTCTTGAGGTAACTTGTCACAAAGCAGTAGATAGCTAATGTAGCATCCAACAAACTAACTAAAATCAATCACGGCTTGCTAGGTCTTCCCCGTGGCTGGACACCGCCTCTTAAGAGTGAGTCCCATGTGAAAGTCGCAAGGTCACTCATCCCCGTGGTTGACCACATTTAACAAAACATGAATACAGTTGGAAGCCAGTGTATAGTGAACAGTGGTCAAAAGATGTGGTGGGCTTCATATGGCCAAATACTACTTTCAAAAAACACCTTGCTTTCAAAGAAATGCTCCCGGACACAATGACCATCAGGTTCTCTTGCCTAAAATGCACAAGGCTGCAAGATGAAAAATTCATCCGAGGATTCAGGCAAAATCATCAGTTAATCATTTTAAGATTATTATGCTAAACAGCTAATAATCTATTTTATCCTATTAATCTGATGCAAAATCTCCCCATTCTATTTTTAAGGGTGACTGGACCCCACATACCTCACTTCCCAGTTCTTGCATCGTCTCCTGCACCATCAACTCTCTCCTCTCTCCTGGATCATCCCTGTCTACTCAAGCACACGCTACTCCTTCTCTCGTCTTAAGAAAGTCTCCTCCCACCCCTTGGCCTCCTCACTGCTCACCAGCATCCCAGCTCCAGGCGTTTGCACCTGCTGTGCCTCGGGGTGGAGCTCCACTCCTCCAGGTCCCCACAGGCTCCATCCTCCACTCCCTTAGAAGTACACTCAAATGTCACCCTCCTCATCAGGTGTTCCATGACACCTCATCAACCTGCAGCCCCCACCCCCTCGCTAATCATGCCCATGCCCTCCACCCATGAAAATGCTCCGTTCCACTAGGACCAAAGTCCTCATCCTTTTTCCTTGTAACTGCTGTATCTGGAGAACTCAGATGAGCCCCTGGGGTAGCACGTGCTTAATAAACACGTGCAGTAAATCAGTGAATGGGTCTGCTTCTCCATGCGACTCACTGTCCCACACTCAAAATCCCTCTGCATTCATTGTGTTTGTGGCTTTTTTTCTGATAATACAGTTACTGAAGATTCATTGTAGAAACTTCTGAAAATACCGAAAAGTGTTAGTAAGACAATGAAAATCGAGTCCCTACCATCTGAAGACAACAGTCTGTTTATAACTTTGCAGCGAGTGGCTCATACCTTGAATCTTGCATTGTAATCTGCTTTTAAAACTAACCCATGCTCATCACCACATGTAGTGAAACATTCCTCTAAAGGAGGGCCAGTCCGAAATCTTGTCTGAACTTGTGGGAGAAAATCAGCCAGAGCACTGCCAGCGAGGCATTCATTCCCAAATGCTGGGCACAGAGAGGCCGGCAGGAGCATGTACCCTGGGGAATGGGGGAAGAATGTCTTATGGGGCTCGAGCAACAGCAGGGTCACTGGAGTTCAGTGAGTCTGAGAATAGAGGGGTGACCTTTGTGGATTAGCAGCCATCGTTTGGATAATCTGGATTTTAATCAAGACGGATGGAGAGAAAAGGGAAGGGAGTGGTGGACAAAGAGGGAAATCCCCAGATTTTCAGGGTTCCCTGCCTGCCCAGGTGCTGGAATAGACAGACCTCAAGAGAGAGGAAGAGTCAGGGGCCCCAGACCCTCACCCTCTTCCTTCATCCTCCTGCCTCAGCTTTTGTATTCAAGAGGGGTTTGAGGGTCGTCTCTAAAATGTAGTGACTGCATGGTAATTCATCTAGTGAATGGGTTATGGTTCTCCACTACGGTCAGAATTGAGTTTAATTCACAAATTGTGCTTTTATACCGAGTGCTACAATGACGAGTTGTTCTCACACTTAAGTCTGTGTATTTGCCTTATGCATTTGAAGGTGGATGGACAATTCCATTATCAGTCATTGGTAGATTTACCCTGTGGAATGCAGCATTCTCTGTCCCGGTCACATACAGAATGCAGCCTCCTCCTCATCTTCAGGGAACGGCCATTCAGGGCTTCTCCATCAGCAGGTGAACTCTGAGCATGACTCTCTCTCTTCCACTTCTTTCTCTTTGTCTTTCTTTAACTTTCACAGTCTTCATTTCCCTCAAGCCAAGTGTACACACTCCTCTACACCATGGAATGTACTGGCGAGCGCCTGGTCTCCCGGTGGAATGGGATTGCGTGCACTGGCGAGCCCCTGGTCTCCCGGTGGAGCAGGATTGTATGTATTGGGGAGCGCCTGGTCTCTCTCAGTGGAGTGGGATTGCGTGCACTGGCGAGCGCCTGGTCTCCCGGTGGAGTGGGATTGCGTATATTGGCGAGCGCCTGGTCTCCCGGTGGAGTGGGATTGCAGTATGCTGCAGCTGGCATTGGATGCCTCTTTGATTTGATAACACTTAAAATCACTGCAGTGTCAGTCTTGACCAAATGAGGCTTTAAAAAAAGTCATTTGCAGCCAGGCACGATGGCTCACGCCTGTAATCCCAGCACTTTGGGGGGCTGAGGTGGGCATATGACTTGAGGTCACGAGCTTGAGACCAGTCTGGCCAACATGGCAAAACCCCATCTCTACTAAAAATACAAAAATTAGCTCAGCGTGGTGGTGGGTGCCTGTAATCCCAGCTACTCAGAAGGCTGAGGCAGGAAGAACTGCTTGAACCCGGGAGGCAGAGGCTGCAGTGACCTGAGATAATGCCACTGCATTCCAGCCTGAGTGACACAGCAAGATGCCGTCAAAAAAAAAAAAAAAAGTCATTTACCCCTTCAACCGTGTCTACCTTCACTGTTTTACTATAATTAAGTCTATTTTTGAATGTTCTGCTCCACCTTTAACCACCCTTTTACACGACACACAGACGTGCCTTTTTCCAACATTAGAAATTGCTTTTTCCATCAAGTTTTTACCTCCATGCCTCTCTCATACCCAGCCGCAATGTCAGCCCAGGGTTGTTCTCGGAATTAGGGACGAGGATGTTCGAATTTTTCCTTTCATGAGCAACATATTGTTATTCCAACAAGAAAGGGGACCTTCAGCTCTCCAGAAGGCAGGAAGAGGAAGCGTATGTCTCTTCCCCATGCTCTGTGTCTGACATCGGAGGCCGCAGAGCCCCCTCCAATGGCTGCGGAGACTGCTTTTGTTGAAGGGGGCTCTCGAGGGTCGGAGTGGCCTCCAAGCTCTCTTCCTCCTTCCACGAGTGACAGTGTCCCATGTCCCGCACCAGGTAAAGGGTGGCATCTTCATTGTAGGGGAAAACTTGATTAAGCCTGTTCATAAGAAAGAGAAAGAAGCAACAGATACAATTTTAAAAGAAAAGGAGTTTTAAGTCTTTACCATCTGATTAAACATGTTGGTACGTGGGGCAGGGAGCATGTGAGTAACGACTAAAGAGGGAGGCGAGAAAGGGTGGTGGGAGAGAGAGATGTTGATTTATTAGTATGTAACCATTGGAAACTCATCATTCTAACAAAGGTGTGTAGTTTTTCTGACAGGTGGAAGTTGCGTATTATTGTTTAACGTTTAGAGAACTACGTAAGAAACTCTCCATTCCCAACTGCTCCTCATAGCCCAGTAACCTGACGTCTGCCTTACTGTCCTTCTTGAGAGGAATCTTCAAATAGGGATGGATGCCTGGTTACAGAGTGAGCGAGTCGAAAGAGAAGTTGCAGGGAGTCGGGGGATTTGGGGGATGACAGGATCTGTTGAAGAATTCCATCAGGGCTTCAATACACTGTGCTCAGATCACGGGCCCCAGCTGGTTCCGGGCTTTTCCGTGAGCCCGTCGGGCACTCACACTGCAGCACATCCCGGGAGCGTGCAGAGGAAGCCTGTGGGGTTTCTCTTCTCACTCACCCTTGTCTGGGGTTCAGGATGGATACACAAAGCAGCGAATTTCTCATTAGAGAAGACGGCACTTCACTATCAAACAGTGGGGCTTCTTTTGGAGTTCTGTTGGTCTGTGTAGATGAATCTTTTCTCACTTTCTCAATGTCTTCCTAGTTTTTCTTTCTCACGCAGTTTCTTCTCGTCGTCTTGCGCATCGATACCTCCAGCGATGGGCAGGTTTAAGCCATGTGTTCTCTGTGTCCGTCTCGCTCAGTGTTCAGTCAATGTTAATGTTACTGACTGGCTGGCGTCTGAAAACTGAGCAACAAGGAATACGAGAGGGGAGCAGACCTGGAACATGTTGCTTTCAAGGAAATGTCATCAGTTTCCCTGGATTTTGTTTGATTTTCCTTTCTGAAGAGAGGCTGACCCTCTTGCCGCAGGGCTGTGGGGAATGTGTGTGTTTAGGGGTGTGGAGGCGGGCAAATAACCAGACCCACAGCTGTGATCGCACACAGAGACCTGAGCAGCCCCCACCCAGATGAGCAGGGAGGTGGATTCAAGAAAAGAAACAGGAATGAAAACCTTTAGATCGGGGATGTCCAATCTTTTGGCTTCCCTGGGCCACATCTGAAGAAGAACTGTCTTGGGCCACACATAAAATACACTAACATTAACAATAGCTAATAAGCTAAAACAAAAAAAAAAATCACAAAATAATCTCGTGATGTTTTAAGAAAGCTTACAAATTTGTGTTGGGCATTCAAAGCCAGCATGGGCTGCATGTGGCCCATAGGCTGCAGGTTGGACAAACTTGCTCTAGAAGCTGGTGGAGGCTGGGACCAAGGGAGGGAGCACAGGGTCAGGACTGCCGAGGGCCAGCTGCACCCGCCTTGTCGCTGCCTCCAGCCTCTTCGCAGTTTGGCCCCAGGTCCCAAGTCCTGAGCGGAATGCCCTACAGGACGAGGCTGCCGCCCAGGCTCCAGACCCCGGGGAGGCCTGAGAAACATCCATCTCTCAGTGGAGGCTTGGCCTGTCCAGGTGGGCAGGTCCGCTGGACACTGGGAGTTCAATAGGATGCAGCTCCCAGGCCTGAATGTCTACCACCTCCGATAACATACCTTCAGAGGACAAAGCGATTGGAAAGCACCTTTAATCACAATGTCAGGAACGGGGGCTGAAATAAAAGCCTGCTTTAAGCATAAATATTGTCACTACCAAAGTTAAAAAAAAAAAAACAGGAGAAATCATATATAATTTCCACCATTTTAAAACATAAGTATGTGTGTATGTCCATATAAAGTCTGTCACAACCTCACTCACTGCCTCCACACATGCACACACAATGCACATGAACATAAAACACACATGTGCACACATATAAACACAAAGCACAACACGCATGAGCATACACATACACATGTACACAAATAAAACATAGGCACATGCATACACAATACATGTGTGCACATGTACAAGCACGAACATGATCATGCACACACACATACACAAACAGGCATATAAACATGTGGCACACATACATGCATGTGTGCACATACACAGAGACACACATGCAAATGCATATATATGCATGCACATACAATATACATGTGTGATCATACTACATACAAACATGGGCATTGTGTGCGCACATGCACACAGACATGCATGCATGCACACATACACAATGCATGTGTATACATGTATATGTGCGTGCACACATACACATGCATGCATACACACAGGCACACCCCACACACATACATGCACAGACATAATCTCGTACAGACATAATCTCTCACAGACACATGCACATCCCACACACAGGCATGCACATATGCACACTTTCACAATCACATATGCACGTGTGTGCCCTCATGTACGTGCATGCACACACACATACACATGCATGCACTCTCACAAACATATGTACACATATATATACACACATGCACCTGTGTGTATGCACATTCATGGACACACCAACACATGCATGTATGTTTCCATGTATACATGCACATACATGCTCTCATTTACAAGTATGTTTGCATGCATGCACACACTCTCACACGCATGTATGTTTCTGTATATACATACACACATGCTCTCACATACATACATACAGGCACACACACACCTACACATGGATCTTTGTTTCTGCCCTTTGCCTCTGCCTCTTTATCTCCATAGCACTCTCAGCCTCTACATATGAGATTGTTTAATAAGCTCTTAATGAATAAATGAGTGACTGGATCAATGGTAATGACCCCTAAAGTGGATAGCTTGATGTACAAGGAAGAAAACGGTCACTACTGAGCGTCTGATGTGAGCTCTGCTCCTTGCTATGTGACCCTGTCAATGCTGAGAGCAGCTGAGGCTTGGGGGTCACTCTATGTGCTCTGAACCGCACTGCAGGTGAGGGGCTGCTCAGAGTTCACGGTGGGCCCGGTCAGTTCTGCAGAGCCCATTTTTGCCAGGAGGAAGAGTGTCCTCACTCACCACGCAGGGCAGCTGGCGTCTATTTTTGTGGGTTCAGAATCAGAGGCTCCAGGAAGTGATCTAACTGTCCGAGGCTGCTGGTGGTGAGTGAACCGTCTACTGAGCGGATGCACTCTTTGCAGGCTTCCATCTTTCTCGAAAACCCAAGAGGAGTCATATCTGGCATGGGGAGCCCATGACCCACACACCCCTGTTCATCCTACTGCCCCTGAGAACCAGGGCGAGTCGCAAGGACTCCCTCTTGGTGCAGGTGTGGAGCTGTGTAACCTTCCATGCAGAGGCTTCATGTGAAAAGAAGCCCCAGGGTACACGTGGCTCAGGGGACCCCTTCTGCTTCCCACCCACAGGCCTCACCTTTGCTGTGAGTCCTGAAGGCCCCACTCCGGGAGGTCTGTTCATCCCGAATCCCATCACCCTCCCTCGGCTCTGAGCCTCTCCAACTCCTGCTGCTTCCAAAACCTGGACTGAAAAAACGTCAACATGCTTGACCTATTTCTCTAATTGTCCAAACGTACCTTACTTTTCGTTTCACTTCAACATCTCTTCAATAGGATTGATCAATTTGAGTGTCGATTGTTAATTATTCTAGGGACTGACTGAAAATAAGGTGAGTCAGACCCCACCGTTCCCCTGAACGTGGCCACGGCATTTGTTTCCCACACACTTCAGTCAGACACACTGTTAGAGGAAGGAAGTGCAGCCAGCTGTGGGTCGTGCATGTACAGTTTAAAAGTCCTGATTTGTGTTCAGTTAAAGACTAAGTAAGAGTAAAAAATCAGCGCCCAGGTCATAGAAGAGGCACACACATTGTATACCCTCCAGTGACCCTCAGAAGAGATTGATTGTGTATTCTACCTGACAGTTTGCAAGGCAGTGGATTAGCTAAATAGCACGTTACTCCAATTAATACATGAAACAATTTGCTATTTTAAGCATGAATTTCAAAAACTTCGAATTTCACAGCAAGATGTGATGCTTAATCAATATTTCCGTACAGAGAACGCATGTGGTAAAACCATACAGAATATGGTTTGAGAAATACACTTTGGAATTAAATAATAACTGCTCTAATAATAATCAAAACAACCAGAAAAATTACATGATATAAACCCAAACAAGATATATAACATTAGATTAAAATAGTAAAGGCTCCAAGAAGTAGATTACTAGAGAAAGATTTAGGTTTTTCTGAGACTTTTTGGCTAAAGAGTCATTTCTCTGTGCAATGCCTGCTGCCATTCCGAGGAGCTGGTGTCCCGTGATGCACACTTTGGGAAACCCCGAGGGATGGACCAGGATTCTTGCATGACCAGCCTGCCTGTCTGCAAGAGACACTGTACAATGCCCTAATGCATTCTTTAAAGGAAATTTCAAGAAATCATTATTTTTCTTGTATTTCCTCAATATAACTACCATAGAAATTTGAAGTAATTTTTCTTTTAACCTTTACTTTGCTTCTGCAGTGACAGTCTTAGGTTAGTATTATAAACAAGGCAGTATTACTATATTGAAGCTGACATATTCGTAGCCATGGTTGGAAGAGTCAAATATATTAAAGAATGAATGAATTTCACTATCCATTATAAGAATTTTATCATCTGTGAGTTTGCCATTAACTTCTTTGGAAAACAGTATCACAGGTTGTTTTGAAAAGAAGTAATTCTAAATTATATCCAATAGGAAAAATAATTTATTTTGCATCTCAGATTATTGTTTTGAGTTATATTTTTATCCTTTTACTGTATGGGGACAATGACAAAAACGAGAGAAGAGAAGATGAAAGACTGCAGGTGGCAGTTTGGGGTCCTGTTTTGCAGTCTCCGGGTCTTCTCACCCACCTTGACCATCGCACAACAGCCAAGTGGTTTGCCCTCAAGGCTAGACATGGCGGCCTTGACAAGCCCTGATTCCCCAGACTCAGGTTGTTCATGTGGAAAATGAAGAGCTGAGTAGGGATTGTTGCCAAGGCCCCTTGCAGGTCAGAAACCCCAGGCTTTTACTCTCCCCGGGGCCCTCACAGCCTTCAACAATAGACAAAGCTGTTTGTTCCATAATTAGAGATAAAAGGCTTAGAGACACCTGAGGGAGTTGACTTGCGGGTGCTGATGAGTTCCCTTGTGTGTAAGTGATGATATCAAACCCTTCCTCCTGGAAAGGGAACAGTCTTCCAAAAACTCAAGGCTTCAGGACCAGCACCTGGTGGGTGGGGAGGCCCCACACAGCAGAGGCTGGATGAGGAACAGGAGTTATGAAAGCCAGCTCTGCGAGCCCAGAAGTTTGTGGATGAATAACTCTGCAAGTCTTATCAAACATGCTAACTAAAATAGTCTAACTGACATAGAACCTTGAGATCAAAAGACTTCCATTCTGTCCTGGCTGCACCTTAGCATGTACTGGGGCCGTTCTTATTCTGAGAGTCCACTGTGTTGTCATCCACGGCATTCATTCATTCATTTCATTCATTCATTTATTCCTTTACTGTTTCAGAAAAAATGTTTGTAGCCCTTCAGGAGCCAAGCAGAGAAGGTGTTTACTTTAGACAGACCTTGTTAGCAGTCCAGTTAATTATGAACGTATAAAGCATCTGACAGGTGGATGGGACCTCCAATTCCTCCCCTTCACTGGCTGTCACTACTGAATGAGGAAGCACTCCTGCTCAGTAGTGTACCAGCCTTTGCTAACATTGTATGCCTTGAGCACAAAACTGTCCCTACTGAATTTGGGACAATGGACTCAATCCTATGGACTCCCCTGCTTGTCCACCAAGGCTGAATCTAAAAGTGGGCAGAAAACAGATGCCTCCATGGACTCAGGCTCCCGGCGATGCCTCCCCAGCTAAGCCTGTCTCCATCCCCATCAAACCACTTCCTGCCTTCTGGGTTTCTGGGGGCATTTAAACAAATACAAGGAGGAAACTCTTGCACAAATTAAACCAACATCACAGGTTTAAGAAAGCTTCATTAGTAGGAAAAAATGCCCCACTGCGAATTTTAAATGTCCATGTGATGCTTTTAGGGGATAGCTCTGAATTCTAGCCTTTAATCCTCAGACACTGTTGATCTTGCTCCCGATGACGGAAATGTTCACTGCAGTTTCACTGCTGAACACGCAACGGGATTCAGACCTGTTCAGTAAGAAAATTCTGTTTATTGAGCCCTAAATGCATGCCAGGCACTGTGCTGTGCTTCGTGAGACAGCAGCGAGCAGTGCAGACACACTTTCCTTTGAAACTTAACATTTTTCAAAATGGTAGACATGAATCCAGTAGTCAGATACATGCATGCGCCTGCACACACACACACACACACACACCCCCACACACACACATTTAGAAATGGCCTAGAGGCTGAGAGAGCACAGGTAACTGAGATCAGGCAGCAGCAGCAGCTCCCCTATCTGGAGGGGACAGAAGTGGAATCAGGGCTAATATCTGAGCAAGACAGAGGGGCTGCGGCTCTCTGAGTGGGATGCAGTGGGGGGTGGCACGGGATGAACCAGGACAAGCAGCCTACCCAGCCCCAGTGAGCACACGGGGAGCCATGTGTGGCCTGAAACGATTCCAGGAGCCACAGTGAAAAGGAAAACTACGTGAAGTTGGTGTAAACAGTACATTCTATTTAACCCAGTAGACAGTAGATCCAAATGTTATCCCTACAACAAGTAGTCAGCATTAAACCTCACAGGTGCGCCGTGCTGTGCATGTCATAGAATGCGTCCTGGCCTGGGGCCGGCAGTCCCCACTTGGATGGCATAGGTCCAAGCACAGAGAACAAGGACATAGACTCTGAGACACAAGAAATGAGTTCCAGGCGTAATAAACCATCGTATTCATTTTCTGGGACTGTCATAACAAAAGACCACAGACCGGGCAGCTTAACCAATGCAAAAGCATTTTCTCACCGTCCTGGAGGCTGGAAGTCCAAGGTCAAAATATGGTCAGGGTTAGTTTCTCCTAAGGCTTCTCTCCTTGGCTTATAGAGGGCGTCTTCTCCCTGTGTCCTCACAGGGTCATCCCTCTGTGTGTGTCTGTGCCCCAATCTCCTCTTCTCGTCAGGACCCCGGTCCTATCGGATGAAGGCCCACCTCAGCCACCTCAGTTTAACTTAATTGCCTCTTTGAAGGAGCTATGTCCAAATACAGTCCCTTCTGAGGTCCTGGGGGTTAGGGGTTCAACATGGGAATTTGGGGGGACACCATTCAGCCCATAATAGCAGAGGGTTGGGTCACCCGCGCCCAGAAGGAAAGGGGCACAGCATGGGGTTGAGGGGCAGGTGGGGCAAATCTGCCTGGTGTCATCAGAGTGCCGGGCACAGGGATAGATGCGCGTTTTGATGAGACCCGCAGTGGCCCCTGGAGAAAGCACTGTCAAGGTGTAAGAGTAGGGAGGAGGACCGGCGAGACCCGGCCGAGCCAGATGACAGTGTGCGTGCAGGCTGGGGAGGGGGCAATAGGAAGGGCCGGCCCAGAGGGATTGGATCATGGAAGACATCCAGGCAGTGTGGTCAGCGGGCCTCGGACTTCCGTGACGTGGGCTGTGCAAAGTAGGGCAGTGCTCCACTGAGCATGGGGACAAGAAAGAGCAAGGAGGAGAGCAGGGGCTGCCTTCCTCTTCCTCCCTTCTGCCTTTCTCTCCTTCCAGTTATTTTTCGCCAGCCCTCAAGAACCCCTTGCACTGTAGAAGGACTGGCACCGAGTAACCACCTCTGGAATTCTGATGCCTGTCATTGCATCGTTACAATATTCGGAGCTCCACGGCTCTCTTCTCGGGACCCCACACTCGCCACCCTGTCTGACCAAATGCAGAGTTTTTATTTCTTAACGCAAAAGCTTTGGGTCAGCAATTCTACCCCCACACACGACAACTTGTATTTAATATCCGGAAGCAGATATGTCATAAGTTGCTAACATCCAAAACGGCTTGTTCACATTTAATTAGGTATGAGAACAAGGCTTTTTCTGTTACTGTGGCTCGTGCAAGAAAATGTCATTAAACTTCAGCTGAGCACGTGCTCCTACAAGCTGAGAAACAGAAGCTGCACAGCCCTGTGGCATTAGCAGCAAATTCGCAATGGAAATTAATCTCTCATTTCATTTGGCTTTTTTATAGCGGCTTTTGACCAAGAATAGCTATCACCTTAATGTGCAATGCTTTGTTTTCTTCCCATAGCAATTTCTTGACGTTAGCAAAGACTGGTGAGCAGTCTTGGCAAAACAAAAAAACAAATAAACAAAAAAGAAAACCAAAAAACCCCCCATGTTTCTTTGTTTCTGAAATCATCGTTTCTTTAATAGTGGAGTCATCAATTGTATGATTTTTAAAATTTCTCAGAGATGAGAATAGAGACATCTACCTAATTGCAGAGGCGATGTTACTTGGTGAGCAATCTAACACTATCGAAATCTGAAATCCATGTATCTCTAGCCCAAAAAGTCCATCTTAGCAAACAGCTCATATATTTGCACACATATGCATTTAGGCAGCAAATCAAATTTTGAATAAGGATGTTTACTGCAGCATTTCTTGAGAGCAAAAGCCTGCTGCGGACAGCCTGAACACCCATCAGGTTAGGTGAACTGCAGGGCGTCATGACAACAGAATATTTTACGTCCACACAAAACAATAGGCAGGTCTACGAGGTGGGATGCTCTCTAAGATGTGCTGTTGAGGGTATTGTAGTGATGTCTGTTTATTCAAATATCACATGAATACAGATGCCCCTGTGTATGTAAAGAACCCCAGAGAGGCACACACAGACATTGTTGCCCTTGGGTCTGGGTGAAGGGGTGCTGTGGAGTCCTGATTAGGGAAAACAAGTCAGGCAGCCGGGACCAAGGAAAAGAAACAGAGGAAGCAGATAAGCTCTAAGTCTGCCTTTCTTCATGGTCCAGGGCACAGAGCCCTCCTGTGCAGGTAACTCATATAACTACAATCTTCCTGTGCCTAGTTTATCATCAAACAATTCAATGTATCATCAAACGCCTCAGCTGATAGAAAAATGCAAGTTAGCTCACTGCAACCTGGGCATTATCAGTACTGCCCTCTCCAGCACAAGCACCATCCTGTAAAATCCTCAGCAAGCCAAGTCTCCTGGCAGCCATCTCCTCTCTTGCTGGCCTGCCCATTGCTTTCTTGCAACATATTTTCCTACTTTCTCTAACAAATCTCCCTTTCTTTACCAACACTTGTCTTGGGAAATTTTTCTTCCCCTTGCATCACTAGCTTCAGATAGTCACTGATCACCTACAAAATATACTGAGGAAGTAACATGATTTATTTTCCAATATATATAATTGTATTTTTTGTGAAAATGTTTTTTAGTTTGCAATCATTACTACTTTTTTACCTTAAAATGTTTGGAAAGAGCTCTCCATCTCTCAGCTTAGGTAACAGAAGTAGGGAAACCAGGAAGGCATATAAAAAGGTGTTGTGATGTCAGTGATGAGATAGGGTCAGGGTTGAGTCAGTGCTAACCTAAGTCATCATTCCCCTCTCAAACTGAGCCAGTACAGGAGGAGTTCCCTTTACGTTTAATGAGCGATCACCCTCAGTTATTGTTTTATTTTTTGCAGGAGGGGGATGGATGGGATGTTGAGTGTGTGTGACATGACAGTTAGAAGGCCAGGTGGGGGGTGGGGAGGGACCCCGCTGGGCTGTGCTTTCCTGCCACAGTGACGTTTTCAAGTCACCAATATACCTTCCATTTCCATTGGTACAGATCTTAGTGAGAAATGCACCTGCCCTTGGAGCCATCCCTGAGTGTTGTCTGGAGGAATGGCAGCTCAGGGTCTCCAGTCCTTCACTGCCCACCCCAAGGTCTGGAGCTCCGAGTGGGACCCACATGAATCAGGTCAGGGAACAGCAGGGAAGGTCAGGGCAGCAACGAGGATGTCCCCAACTCTGCCCACCCATGCCCAAGGCTGCAGCTCCCACTGGGGTCCCAGCCCTGGCCGAGGATGCAGCCAGGCTGAGTGCACCATGAGGTGTGAGGCTGATGGTGGCACAGGGTGGTCAGAGCAGCCCACAGGCTTCGCCGGGACTCAGCCCCCCAGGCTCTCACTGGCGGTTTATGTCCACAAATCCCAATCAGCACAGTCGCTCCCTCACATCCTGCTGCCCAGACAATGGGACGACACGAAGGCTTCTTTTTGGTTACATTGTTTTACTTAAAATAATTGTGTTTTGAGGCATTCCTTTACCCTATATTTGAGCAGAAATGATATTATAAGCAAAGTGCCATCTGCTCAGAGCCTTTAAAAGTAGGCTGTGAATCTAACGGCATATGTGACAAGCAAACATTTAAACTGCTCCGTTTAGAACTGTCACTGTATACGCACTGGCAACTTTAATATTTTCCTCTTCAGACTTCATTAATCTGGAAAGGAGTGGAGGCACAGGGTGGGTAGCTTTTCCCCCCCTCAGCAAGGGCGTGACTCCTGTGGCACCTGAGCCCCCTCCTGCCCGGCCCCAAGTCCCCATCACAACTCACGGCTGAGCTGACCCCAGCCTTGGACACAGGGGTCTTTATACTCTCGGCAGAAAAATCGTTGTCCTCAATTTTTTTTGGCAGAAAAAATATGATTATTTAAATAATTTAATGCATTTGTACTATTGAAAATTTATTTTTTGAATCTAATGCATAACTTTAATCTCTTATAAAATCAATCAAAGAGAATAATGAGGCTGTCTTGGTGGTGCCAAAGTTTAGGTCTGAGAATTTAGGATCCAGCTTTATTATTATGTTAGCTTTGGGATCCAATCAAGTCCCAAAGATAGCTGTGTAAGAATATGCAAATAATGGTCATATTTACGAGATGACTCGAAATTAGGGAAACTCTTTCTTTACTTAGGCAAGGAGGAGAAGCCGCCTCTGGAGTCCCTGCAAGAGCAATGGCACGGCCGGGCGCGGCGGCTCACACCTGTAATCCCCGCACTTTGGGAGGCTGAGGTGGGTGGATCACCTGAGGTCAGGAGCTCGAGACCAGCCTGGCCAACATGGTGAAACCCCATCTCTACTAAAAATCAAAAATCAGCCAGGTGTGGTGGCACGCACCCGAATTCCAGCTACTAGTGAGGCTGAGGCAGGGGAATCGCTTGAACCCAGGAGGTGGAGCTTACAGTGAACCAAGATCATGCCACTGCACTCCAGCCTGGGTGACACAGCGAGACTCGTCAAAAAAAAAAAAAAAAAAAAAAAAAAAGCGCCATGTCATAATCCATGGGAGGCAAGAGGGACTAAGGTTCGTGTTCTCAGTGTGCTGCCTGCAGCTGGGAAATAGGCCTTAGGATACAAATAGCATGTTTAAAAAAATGTAATTTCTTCATTTTAGACTTTGATCACAATTAGCTGAAACTTTCACATGTCAAAGTTCAACATATTTATTGTTTGAAATGATCACTTGCTGGAGAAATCAACAATAAACATTTGTTAATGTTACCATGATACTTATAATAGTATCCTTAATTAACATAAGTGATATCATATTGTTCTTTTGCCCACCACGTAAAATGGTCTAAGACAGAGCCTTTGACCTTAAAGTGTGTACAACTTAATTAGCAAAATAATGCTTGCACGGAGAGAGAGGCTGGGGTGCACATGGCATCAGCTAACTGTGTGTCAGAAGCCCAGCGGGTTCACGGTCCTGTAGGTGTCCTTACCCATGTGACGAGGGAACGGGAACATCCGGCTACTCCCAGAAGATTGATGGGCTCCATCAGCACCCCACAGCCTTTGTTTCTCATGACCCAACCACCATTAGACCTTCCTCTACTTTCACGCAAATTAACTGCTCATCAGTTTCATGATTGCAAGAGCTTGCAGCAGCTGTAGCTTTCAAGGTATGCTTCCTTTAAACCTATTCAGTTCTCACTCTCGCAGCACATGATCCTCTCCTTGTTCGACTCAATTGATTCATTCCAACTAGTTTATAACCAAGCCATTCATTTCATTGAACCGCGGGTCCAGGCCACAGAGAGCCCCTGCCGAGGCCTTGGCCCATCCCCTGCCCCTGCAGATTGATGACCCGGCTATCAGCACCGCCCTGAAATTAAAGTGCTGCTTCCTCTAACCAGCCTCCATGGGTTTCTGTTTTTGTTTTCGTAGAGACTTTTTGAAGAGGCAGGTGAAAAGCCTAATAGCCCTCAAATACCAAGATTTATTTCACTTGTAAGTGTTTATCCTCTCAGGCCTGATTCAATTTAAAAGGAAAGGAATGGGAAACAGATTAAGGGAAGCCATTCTGGGAAGGCTGAGCCACTGGAGTGGGTGTGGGAGCGTCCAAGCCAGGCAGAGTCCACACTGCAGTCCATCCATCCCGGGGAAGAGGCCACCCAGCCACGTCCGCCCTGCACACACTGGCCTCCCCCTGGAGGACTGAAGCCCTTGTACCCCCAGCCCAGCCCCATGGGGCACAAGTGCTGGCTGCATTTTCCATGATGATCCCCATCAGGACCCTGGTTCCAGCCAGCAGAGGTCTGGGCAGGACCCTTTGGGTGTCTTCACTTCTTTAAAGACGTGCTGATAAACATCTGTGAGTCCTTCCTGTGGTGCCTCCCTTTTCTCTGTTGACTTTGTGCTGTACGCAGAGTGAGAAAGGTCAGTCCACATTTTAATGTAGCAAGCAAAAACCTAACGATGGCTTTGAGTTATTGCTTATATTCCATTGTATGAGGGAATGAGAATTTATAGAATTTTGTTCCAGGGAAAATTCTAAATTTTCCCAAGGATTCAGCACTTTTACAAATATATTATTTCACTCTATGATGGATTTGGTACCTGCCTGTTATTTAGAATTCCATGTGTCAAGTGCAAGGAATGGGAAAGAGAAGAAGGGGGAAAGGCAAAGCCGTACCCATGAAATTCCATGTATGGAGTCTTTCATGTATGTTGCTCAATGCTGAGGGTTGACTTTGTCATCCATGGAGTCAAGTTGATCTTGGTGTGCTCATTCAGATGGCTGCTGTGTGTCCTTCTTTCTCTGTCTTTCTCTATCTCCCTCACAGGCACACGTTCACACAAACTGACATACACGCTCATGCACTCACCAACACACACGCTCACACAGGCTCGCACCCCGGGCTGCAGGCTGGCAGACATGCCCCACTCATAGAAACATAATCTGGCTTTGTTCCTTAAACTGTGTCACTGTTGGCCCTCCAGACTCGACATGATCCTCTCTGGTCTTCACCCTCCTCATCCCACAGTCCCCACCCACCCATGAGCAAGGACAAGGACCCATACTCAGAACTCACACTATCCTTGGCTTCTGGTTCCACTCTGACCACCCATTCTTGAGCACAGATGAGGCCCCACACTCAGAACTCGCACTATCCTTGGCTTCCAGGTCCTCTCTGATCTCCCACCCACGAGCACAGACAAGGATAAGAACCCACACTCAGAACTCACACATTCCTGAGTTTCTGGGCTCACTCTGCTGCCTGTTTATGAAGCATTTCCATCACAACTTTTCAAACTGCAAAATCTTTCAGTGAAATCAACTTTTCCTGTTTGCCAGAACCTGACCTGTCTCAGTACCATTTAATAATTAAAAATAAAACAACAGTTTGGGGTTTACACAATAATCAAAATGAATGGATCAGAGTGGCTAAAAAGTGATTAAAACACTATTCCCATTTGGTGAGATGTATAAACCTTTAGTTAAGAGACAAGAGAAAAAGGAAATCTAACACTTTCTACAATCCAGTTAGACAGAAATATTTTAAGAAAAGTGCCCCACTTATTCTTTCTGTTTGAAAAGTTCCAGGAACTATTATTATGTTATTCCAGATATAGAGAATATATATGTGTGTGTGTATATTAAGAAATACATTTTTCACCACAAAGTTTTAACTTTGAATCTAATAACAAACACTTCACATTCTATGCTTCTCTGAGTTCTGAAAAAAACGTTTTTAGGTTTTTGTACAGGGCCTGGAAGTTTGAATGCATTAAGAAAACATTTAGTAGCTAAGAAAGGTGTCTTTAGTTTTTCCATCGTCTTCTCAGAAAACTTCTCTAAGAAAGAAGTCTGTTTTTCTGTCATGGATTTCAGAGGAATGTTATTTTGGACTTAACACCTTGGAGTCTATAGATGGACTTTTCATCTGTGCTTTGGAGCATCACTCCGTAGTTTGCTTCTCCTATTTAAATTTGTTAAGATGTGCTTTTGAAACTCACTTCACTCCCTGCAGAGGGTCTTATCATTGTCTCGTTGTGATCACAGCACACAGGCATCCACACTAGTGTGGGCTCCTGGCTCTTTGGCAGTGGTGTTTCAGGCTGACCGCAGCCACCCTTTGCACAATCCTTTTGAGAGGGCACCGTTCAGTGCAGTCTCCTCTGACTCAGGGCGATTCTGCTTACAGAGTGTGCCCCTCACATCTGGCCTCAGACTCGGCCCCACCGCCTTCTTATGTGACTCTTTTCCTTGCCTGCGTTTCTCTGCTCATCCAAACGAAGCTATCATTTCCAAGCTACAATTTCTTCAGAAACAGTTATGATGTCTTTTTCTCTCCTTTCTATCCATCTCAGTATCTCCAAATAAGATCTGTGTGTAAGGCTAACCCACCAAACATTTGCCATGACTCGCCCTGACTCGCCGAGAGTTACCTGGTGAGTCTGGTACAAAAACACCAAATGTTTCTCCCATAGCGTCCATCCTGGGTGCAAAGACCTAGGTGGATCTGAGGGCAAACAGACCCCACTCCCTGCTTCGGACTCCTTGGCCCTCTGCATTGCAGCCTTCAAGGAGTTCGCCCAGAAACTGGGAGTTTCTGAACTTTTCATCACTGCAAAATCTTTCGAGCTCACTCCTTCTTCTGCCTTTCGAATAAATTTAGAAATTTTTCGTGGAGTTTGTTTGGTTTTCTTTTTTCCATACCCCGCTTCATCCTTCTAGAGTCATGTTCCCCCAAATGTGCTCAGTCAGGTCAGTTGGATTCCTTATGAAACACAATTTTAAAGTTCTCAGAAATAAGATTTAATTTAGAACCAAGAGATGCCTGAATCCTTGGAAAAGTGAATTGCATCTGGGGTCAGACCCATCTCGGTAGGAACGCTAGCGCTATTTGTTTCTCTTTATGTAAACTCACACAAATATCCCATTGCTCTCCTCTGTGAATGAGAAATCCTGTCTATCCCATAAGAAAAGCAAAGCATGGAAAACACACAAAATGTTGTCTGTAGCAGTGTAGTCATCTCTGCTTCCACGCAAATGAAGCTGTGATGAATGGCAACGTTCGATAACCACATGCTTCTTAGCCCATCTCCACAGTGCTGTGATTACCGCCCTCCCCCCACCCCCGCATTCAGGCCGTGTTTAAAGAGCTGTATCATGTGTTGGCCTCGTGGGCTTTGTGGCCTTTCACTCTCTCATCTGCAGCCCTTGCCACAGTGATTCTGAATGTCATGAGAACCCATCTGCCCCTGGCTGTCTTCGTTATGTACTGATTTGAATATTATTCTGTTTCTGTAAACACATGCAATTTAAATTTCTTACAGTCACCATAATGTTCTCAACCGCTTCTCAGGATACACCTGGCAATGGTGTTGGGGGACCCCTCTGCCCTCTGGTCTTGCTAACAGAGGCTGTGAGGGACACAGAATGTGTTTGAACCCTGAGAAGCAGTTGAGTGAAGTTAACTGCAGTTGGAGATGGAGTTGACATTCAGAAATTATACCCCAAACCTGGCTTAATCCCAGGTTGCACAGAGAAGAATGGCCAACCGTCGGGAGGAAGCAAAAAGCCTACCCTATTCCCGTGGTCCTTTCGGGTCTCTGGTTTGAGGTCAGTTTTGTTTGGTTGGTTGGTTTCTAAGACCGACTTTCAGGGGATACTGATGTCCTTAAAGTGCAAATGGCTTCCCAGGCTGCTGTCTTCATTTGGCGAATTATCTGGCTGCCATTCCTCGAGGCGAGACCCTTGGTGACTCCGCAGAAGCACGGGAGGAAACCCGGGTGGAAAGGCAGGGACACTGGTCCTTCTTTCGCGTCTGAGCTTGTGGATGAGCTGCTGGCTTTGTGCTCAGACCTCTGGGTCTTTGACACCCAGTGCTCTCTTATTCCTCCATGTTCTTCCATCTTTGTGGAGCTCTTGTCCACATTTTTTGCACCTGACTGACTGCAACTCTTCTTTCATGAGTGAGGTTAAATGATTCTCTTTGAGAAAACAGATTTCAAAGCGATTTTAAATATCTCTGTATGACAGCACCCAGGGTCTGCATGGCACATAAATATGTGTCTGCTAAGGAACGAATGTTGTATTCTGGCTGACAGCACCGAAGCTCGGGAATTTCATTTTGCCATCCCCTGCTGTTGCCCCACCTGTCTGCCCTCGGGTGCCCTCCCTCGCTGCATAGATGCGCCTCACACCCTTGAGTCTCTGCGGAGTGCGCTGCTCTTTCACCTGCGACTCTGTGCCTGGGAGGATTGTTCACAGGGAGCCACACCAAAAACCCGGGCCTCGCTGGGTGATAGTATTTGATTGCATGTAAGATGCATGTTGTCAGGCCCCATTGTGAAGCTGGACTGGGCTGCTTGAGAGTGGCAGAAGCCTTGTGTGCAGCCATGGGGTCTCTGAGAGCTCTGCTCACTGGAGGATTGCAGAACAGTGGAGCTCTTAGAAGCCACAGGACCATGCCCTGTGATCACCTCATTTTACAGGTGGGAAAACCATGACCCCGAGGCCAAACAATTTGCCAGAGTCACACGGATAATTCATTGCAGAGCCAGGACTAGAATCTAGGTGGCCTAATTCCTGGTGTAGGGTTTTTATATTCTTTTTTAAGCTCTATTAGTTTGCCTCTTAAAGTTCTGGACTTTCCCGTCAGAGGAAGAAATGGAATCATAACAGGCATAACAATATTTTCTTTGAGAATTTTCTTCCACAAGTTGTTGGGGAAAAGGACATTAAGAACCATAACACATGTGTTCTGGTTTAAAATAGACTGCTTTGAGGAAATGAATTTGAGAGAAATGCATTCTGGTCTGCGTGACTTGGACATAAAAATTATTTCATTGCTACTACAAGGTAAACTTTTTCTCCCTGAGCAAAATAAATCAGCTGAAAACAAGTT
This sequence comes from Mandrillus leucophaeus, assembly GCF_000951045.1. Classification (NCBI taxonomy): domain Eukaryota; kingdom Metazoa; phylum Chordata; class Mammalia; order Primates; family Cercopithecidae; genus Mandrillus; species Mandrillus leucophaeus. Next base: position 1,515,153 of record NW_012105176.1, read on the forward strand.
GGAGATGTGTCTGCAGGCGGAGGTGGCTTCTATAACGAGAAGACTGCCCTTCATTCCTGAGATAAGGCTACTGCGTCCTTACATTATTTCTGTCCGCGGGCTGCCTTCAGACCTGACGCTTCCCACTTCTCTCAGCCCCATTTAAGTTGTGACTCCAGGGGGTCCTTAACCCCTTGTTCATAGACACACACCCGTCACTATTGGTGAGAATACTGTGTTCTACCAGGGAGTTGCCAATTTCTGGCCAAAACAAGTAAGATTATTACAGGATCTGATGAGGATGCAGTTCCCCGCTGCAGGCTTCGTAGACTATGAAAGGCTAGTGTTTATTTTTGAAGTGTGTGTGTGTCCTGAAAACTCACCCCAGGGCCTGACATGACCCGAACGTGCTTGCTACGTTGAGTTACCTCTAGCCAGAAGCCAGCATCAGACGTTTCCTCCCAGCACACTCACAGTGAATTATTAAAGCAACACTGTCCTGAAGATTTGGGAGGAGGTAATAAATGACGGATGAGCCTTTCTCTAATAAAGCTGTAAATCTCTTCACTCGCTCTTTCAGTCCTGCAGTGGATGCCCTGTTCTTGGGAATCTTTGGTGGAGAACGCTGTGGGAAAAATACCCTAGGCTCTGTCTTCACTTCCAAAAGTGCACACACACATAGTGCAGTGTGTGGGAAGTGCATGGCCAGGGAGTCCTGGCAGGTGATGGGGACCAGCCCTGGCTGAGACGATCTGCACAGTCTTTACGGAGGACCCTGTACTGGCCCCTGTATGTGTGTGTGTGGAGAAGGGTGTTGATGGGCAAAGATGGAAGCAAATGAGGGAGGAAACAAAGGTTATTCCAAGCAGGAGAGGAAATGGAGGAGCTCAGGAACAGAGTATGGACGATGCGAGAATGTTCCAGAAGTGACCAGAACACCAAGCAGTTTGTATGAATGGCGGATTGCACAGGAAAGAATATGTAGGGAAATGAGTGCTCAGCAAACAGGCTGGGGAGGCCTGGGGGAGTGGGATCGCCGGCCACAGCATTGGAGCCCTGCCTGCTCTGGGGAGGCCTGGGGGAGTGGGGTCGCCGGCCACAGCATTGGAGCCTGCCTGCTCTGGGGAGGCCTGGGGGAGTGGGGTCGCCGGCCACAGCATTGGAGCCTGCCTACTCTGCCAGGCAGGTTAAGTGGCTAAGGTTGCTCTGGGCCTGCTGTTGACTGGAGTCTGTGGGAAGGGAGTTTCCTGCCTTTGAACATTTCTAAGTGGGAGAACGTGCAGCATGCCAAAGACATGTCAACAAATGTTGAGAGTGACAACCCACAGCCTAAGGAGGAACGGTTATCCAGTCGTCCAGGCAGCAGCATCCCCTGCACTCAGTTTCCGTGTTGAGCCCAAGTGATCCGGTCATTGGAACATTTCCTCATTCAACGACAGATCGTGGCACAGTGGCTTAGACAGATTGTGGCACAGTGGCTTAGACAGATTGTGGCACAGTGGCTTAGACAGATCGTGGCCCAGTGGCTTAGACAGATCGTGGCCCAGTGGCTTAGATGCCGTGTGTGTGTCAGAACAGTCTGCAGCTCTAGGCTCTGGAAACTGGAGTGCTCCCAGCAGACAGTGCTCTTCATCCTGTAACTGAAGCTCTTCCCACCATGGCCATAATGAGGCATTAACATAAAAACACCTCAATTAACCACGTCACACGAAATGAGATTTTAAGGGCCCAGGAGTTGCACCGAGTGGCACCCGATCACCTTGACTGAAATCAGCCATTCGGTCCAGGACAGATTTCAAGCCAAACTAATAGCACAAGGGTAAATCTCTCATTACTAATTCCATTTATGCAAAATTCTAATGAGCTCTGCTTGGAAAGATATGTGTCTGATGAGACAATACAGGGAGGGAGACAGAGACTCCTTGGCTGTTGTGGCGCCCGGCACAGATCTCCTCTATACAGGGTGCCCACATCATTTATCACCCAAACCAAGACACTCTGAAAAGCGAGACGGCGCTGTTAATAATGAGGCCAGGATGGTCCCCAGCTGCTGGAATGTGTGGTCGCCCCTCCAAGGATGAAGGAGAGGGCAGCTTCTCGATGGCTTTTCTCTCTCCACGGCTGGGTTATCTTCAGAAAGATAAAACACCAACTGCCCCCTATTTGGTGTTCAAAGCTGCCTCTCCGGAAACGGAGCCCAGGGCCTGCCCTTCTTATTGTGAGAATTGCCCCAAATCGTGACTGATGGAAGCTGATGGGAAAGGACAGGAGAACTCACTCGCTCATGTCCGCACCCAGTGGGCACTGGCCTGAATGCCTGTGTGGGAGCCAGCCCCACCTCCAGCCACGTGGGCACCTGTGCGCTCTCCTCCTCCGTGCTAGGATGGGTCTTACCCAGTGGGTAAGACAACCCCGGGCACCGGGGTCCAGGCGGGACGTTAGACACAGGACACTAGCAAGTGGCCACGGGGAAGCGGGGAGCAGGTGGCCACGGGGAAGCGGGGAGCAAGTGCCTGGGAGAGGGCGCTTGGTGGAGAAACGAAAGCAGCTTCCCAGTGTTGGAACAGCCAAGATGCGGAAGGAAAGGGGCCGCACTCACCGCCCAGCCGCACCTCGGGCAAACTCCACAGAGGAGTTACCTGCAAGCAAAGGTGCCCTCCTAAAAGGACCTGAGCCCCTGGCTGTGAGCTACGCTGACTTGCTAACTGTACCAGACACGTAAAAGGGACTCCAGGGAGGGTAGAGCACCCCCAAGTCTTTTCAAGCTCTGAGCTTTCAAGATATTGTAGAGGATTAAAAGGGACTTGAAAAGGAGAAAGCCAACAGGTGAGAGGGAGATGCAAGCCCAGGCAGGCCCCCGCCCGCCTAGAGGTTCTCTGCGACCTTGAGTGTGACCCTGTGCTCGTTACTGTCCTGAGTGCTGGAAGGGAAGATGCACAGATGCTCACCCTGAGGACGCTCACCCCAAGGATGCTCACCCCGATGTCACTCACCCTAAGGTCGCTCACCCCAAGGACATTCACCCCGAGGATGCTCACCCGGAGGATGCTTACCCCGATGTCACTCACCCTGAGGTCCCTCACCCCGAGGACGCTCACCCCCAAGGACCCTCAACCCGAGATCGCTTACCCCGAAGTCGCTCACTCTGAGGACGCTCACCCCGAGGTCACTCACCCGAAGGACGCTTACCCCAATGTCACTCACCCCGAGGACACTAACCCTGAGGATGCTCACCCCAAGGATGCTCACCCCAAGGTCACTCACCCCAAAGACGCTAACCCCGAGGATGCTCACCCCGAGGTCCCTCACCCTGAAGTCACATACCCTGATGTCCTGTGGCATTGCCCTGGGCATTTGCTGGGTGACCGGCCCCTCAGTCAAGCCCCTGCCATCTGCACTCACCCATTCCTTCAGAATTTGAAGCCATAGAAATTGGCCTTTAAAGCCACTAGGCCTGTGCTGTAGTTCCAATTATCCAGTTTGTTCCCTTGTGTCTCCTGGATGTCAGAATCCAAGTTTACAGGGAAGAATTGGAGGAAAAGTGTGCTTGTAACCGTATGGCTGTTCTCTGCTGTCTGTGAAAAGACATAAAGCCTTGTTTACCGCATAAAGAATACATGCTAAAAGAGCGTCTGACCTGGCTTCCTAGGGAGACCCAGGGAAGCCTGGCCTATCGGTTGCCCCTCAGCAGGAGGTGGGACGGAGCCTGGATCTGCAGAGGCAGAGCAGCCTCGCTGAGTTCATCCTGTGTGTGCTGCGTCCAGGGCAGGTGCAGGAGCCGTGGGCATAACTGCTCCCCACTGTGACAGCCAAAGCTGACTTACACAAATACATAGCTGTAGTGGGGATTTTAAACGGTGAAAAGTGAATCCAACAGCAAGTAGACAGCCACCTTCTTGAGCTCCAAATCCATGAGGCAGCAGCAGGCCAGAAGGAGCTCCACCTGGGGGCAATGTGGCTTTGGGTCCTGGCTAGGACACTCCTGCCTTCTTCCCAGCAGGTCCCGTTGTTGCCCGTCCCCAGGGCTCCTGTGGTCTGGGACCCCCTTCAGTGTGGCTGGCAGCCCTGCACACCCCTCCCTGGGCAGATGTTCACCTCCTCACAACCAGGCAGCACCAGCCCAGCCCCGCCCAGTACCAGCATGTTCTATCGTTTGGGGGAGGCTCCCTTTAAACATGTCAGACTCCCTTTAAACAAATCTTTTGCACCTGTTTCCATCTTGCAAGCCTAAAACGAGTCCTACTGTTGAAGCATGGAGTGGTCCATGTCGGCAACTTCTGTTTAAGGACTCTGGTGACAAATTCCTCCAAAGACACCAAACACACACAGCTACAAACAGAAATTGAGCCTTCGGCAGGAAACAGTCATTTTGGTCTGAACCTTCATGTGCAGGTTTTCAGTCCAAACCTCCTCCTTTGTTTATTATCTTATTCTTTAAATTAAAAATAAGCATGTTGATGAAATGGTCTCAGGCCCTGAGCCTTGCTCCTTAGCGCTGGGATGAAGGGGAGGTGTCAGCCGCCTGACGAGTGTGAAGGTTCCTTGTTTTCCAGAGCAGGCAGGTCAGGGGGTCTCCCCCACAGATAGAGGGGCTCCCTGAGAACCGGATTGATGCCAAAGAAATGTGCAGGCCCTCCACTCCGCAGCAACCCATGAGGTCTGAGTCTGTGAGCACTCATTGGGCCTCACCCACACTCTCTCCATCCTCTTCATGGCTGCCCTGTGACCATCACTTCACTTCCTTGAAACACTCTTTTCATCTTAAAAAAAATTAAAATGAGTAATAGGAGTGTCTGTGGAAGTAGGGCTTTGCAAGTTTTTAAACAATCACCTAAATGTTTCTAAGACCCTCTTGTTTCATTCCCATTAAAGTTCTAAACAATTGAGATAAAAATGACAGGGAAGCCAGGCATGGTGGTGCCTGTAGTCCCAGCTACTCCAGAGGCCAAGGTAGGAGGATGGCTTGAGCCCAGAGGTCCCCAGCCTGGAGAAGATTGCAAGACCCTATCTCAAAAATAAAAATGAAGGGGGGAAATTCCAGGCCATTTAACAGATAATATGGTTATGCTTATGTCATTCTCAGGTGCACCGTTAAAACTATTTTTCTTTAAGAGGAATGTCTAAATGTGCTTCAAATATCGTGCCTTAACATATTCATGAACTTTAAAAAAAAAAGTTTAAATGCCTAAGTCTATACAAGTCAACCGCTCACGAGCCAGGACTGTCTAAGGAAGCCTTGACCATGCACTCAGCAGTTCTAGGTGGGGGTGTCTAGGGGCCCTTGGGTCTGAGAGCTGCACTCACAGAAGGTTTCAGACAGATCTGAGAAATAGGCACTCTTCTTGTCTTCGGAGGCAGAAGTGGGATTTTGAGCCTCTCTGATAATTCCCCAACTACCTATTAACTCACTTAATTCGATATTGCACATTTGCCAAGACCCCGAATGGCAATTTTGTCCTAACATGCCTGCAAACCTTCAGGCCTGGATCCTGGAGCCCAGAAGCATCTGTGCACAAGGGCTCAGGTCAAGAGTTAGAAACCCGCCCTGACTCACAGCCTCTTACCAAAGTCAGGGGTGGGTAGGATGCAGCCCTTACTCCACATCTTCATCTAACTGGGCTCCAAGTCTGAGCAGATTCAACTCTGACCCACATGGAACTCTGCAGCCCCTTCCTCTGAGCTGCCATTCAGAGCTGAGGCTGGCCTCTGCCTTCCTGCAGGGATCACAGACATGGCTTCCCTTCACTCCCTGCAGAGGCCTCCCTCGTTGCCAGACCTGTTCACCTTTCTCATTTAAGGAGCCCTTACTAAGTGCATTTCACAACGTTCTGTCATGCATGGCACCGTGGGTGCTGGACAG
>NW_012105176.1:1521501-1523565 GCF_000951045.1 Mandrillus leucophaeus
AACCCAAACCTCCAGAACGTCCATGTACCCCCCCAACCCAAACCTCCTGAACCAAGGCCCTTTGCTTCTGAAATCTTGCAAACAGCAGAAAACGTCTTCAGGGGGTTTCCAACATGAATGATTTAAACTTTCCCCAGTTTTTTTATTTTAGGTTTTGGACTTCCCTATGACAATTTTCACCTCTTTTACTCACTTACAGTTGATGAGTAAGTGGAATGTGACCTCCGGGACCGGTCAAGTAGAGGAGATGCATCACGCTGTGATCTAAAGGCCAGAAATCAAAACCGGGATGGACTCTGTGACCTCCCAACCGCAACACAGCCAAAGGGCTTGACACAAATAACTTGAGGTTTTTGGCCAACGATATTTGCACAGTTTATCACAATTGTGACTATTTCATGCTAGGCTGTATAAGCTTTTTATTCTGACTTTTTACTACAAGCCAGATCCATATTGGTCAAGCCCATATTATAACAAATAGCTCCTACTGAAAATCTTAGTGCCACCAAAGCTTCCAAAATGCCGACCAAGGAAGTCCAGGAAGCCAAGTGCAGCCAGTGCAGACAGATGCAGCCATTCATTGAAATCCAGCATAAAACTCCCTCTCAAGTCACACACGTAGGACGGGTAAATCTGAGGCTGCTGGGGCCCTAACACTTGCCGATTTGTTCACAAGGGGGTTGGAGGCTTTGAAAAATGGATCTTTTGAAGAATGTATTTTTCTGAAGTAGAGAAGGCGCACATATTATGGAACGCACTCACCTCGCAGAGCTGATTCCTGGGCCGTTCCCAGAGGCCTCCCTGCAGCCCTCAGGTCTGACGTCGACTTCAGGAGATTGCAGCAGCTAAACATTCTTCTATAGAACCTCACTCTGATTACTCACACATTATTTGGCTGTTATTCTTAGTTTTGCACGTTTAACACATATTTATGTTCACTGTTCTAACATCCTCCCAATAACCTTTCTTTAATATGAAGCAGATATGATTGTTGTTTTTATTTTATGAATGAGAGGATGAAGGCAGGAAGAAGTCAGTAACCCGCCTAGGATCCCATCCTGCAAGTGGCTGAGCGGGGACACAGCCCAGCTGCCCCCTCCTGGGATGCCCAGCAAGGCCTGCCTGGCAGTGAGCAGCAGCAGTGGCTACACGGCCTCAGCCCTGAAGGCTCCTGTTCCCCCTCCTGAGCCCTGTCCCTGCAGCACACACCATCGGAGGGATGCACCGTTTCCTTCATCATCTTTATGACCCGACGTCCCCATAGTGTTTAGTGTTCATTTTTCACATTTTCATCCTGCCATGTGTCTTTCCTGGAATAATCAAGTGTCTCCGACGCAGCTACTTCAATAAGGTATAAGCGACACGTTTCTTTGTTTCTGTGACTACTACCAGAAAGTAAAGAAATCGTTTTGAAACATTTATCATTACCAACTTTTTGTTTCAACGAGTGGGTTTCATCAATATTTCCCTTAAGAAAAAAAAAATTATGAACGTTCATTTAGGATATTTTAAGTCCTAGACTTTGACCGTAAGTTGCCCACTTACAAAGTGCCTCTAAATACACACACACAAGCACACACACAATGAAATCAACAAATCACTTGTTATGCATCTGAAATATATATGATCTATTATACATATACACGTCCATGTATATTCACCCAACAATATTTACTTTTTATCATAATAAAATTCATGTTTTTACAATGTGAGTTGCAGGTCTTCCCAACGCCAGAGTAACAGACTTTCCAAGTTATCCGTCAACTCTCAGGTCAGTATTGCTGGCCCTGGGAGAGGCTGCACCAAAAGGAATGAGGGGAAGCCCGTTCGGTCCAGCCGACAACTGTGTGTCTGAGGCAGGAGCAGACGTCTCAGTCCATCCCCCCGGCCCTCCCTGGGCGGTCAGTGTCTCTGGAAAATAAGCACGGTGGCCTCTGACACGCCCTGGATGAAACCCGGAGGTTAAAAGCCTGTTCCCCTCCCACGGATTTGTGCAGTACCCTGAGTGATTACTCTCCATTTCTGGCTCTTAGTTGTCTCATTTGGAAAATGATTTGTCCTCAG
>NW_012105176.1:1524165-1528274 GCF_000951045.1 Mandrillus leucophaeus
CCTTTTCAGGGCGTCCGCCCGGAGGAATGTCTGTAGTTCCACCGCAGGTTGTTGGTAATGTCAGGGAATCAGCAGCGGTCATTCAAGAAGGATTAATTACGAGCCTGCGAGCCGTTTAGGGTGGCCAGGGTGCTGGACACCCCAGAGCCCTTCCCAGGAACCCACAGGACATCCCTTGGCAGCCCGCAGGCCACAGCAGCCCCAAGCCGCAAAGGAGGCTGAAAGACCGAGCGTTGGCAGTGCCCATGGAGACACTGAGAGGGAGAGGAAAACGATGGAGGCTGTCCACACCCGCTGTGCACACCCGCTGTCCACACCCGCCTCACATACCGACTCTCGGGGATGGTGTGGGGCTCTGGCTGCCCTCCCCCCCGACAAGTGGGCATGAACAGGGGCATGTGAACCAAGAGCAAGTATGTTGCGGAAAGACATCCAGTGAGAAAGGGCTTTTAGGTACAGACACCCCACTCCCCCCAGTGCAAGTGAGAAGGCGAAAGGGAGGCAGTGATGTCTCCTTACACTCCTGATTTCCAGATGCCTGGGCATCTCAGTGCAACGTGGTGTCAGTGTCTGTGGCAGATTCGCTGCATGTTCCTCAATTTGAAACAGTGTTATGGAGCGTCTCTTAATTGCAGGTTACTGCATGTGGTACACAGGGCACACTGTCGCAGCTCGAAAGGTGGCACCGATGCTCTGGGAATGCAATGTTATAAGCGCAGAACTGAGGATACAAATTGTCTGCCCATTCCCAGGACTGGAACAGGTGACAGAATCCAGAGAGGCACAAGGGAGATGCCAACCCCATGGGCAAGTTGGCTCTGTCCCGATTCTACGTCACATCTCCTTCCACATGCCCTGAGTCTGCAGGCAAATGCATGTTACCAGAAGGAGCAAAGCGGGTGTGGTGGGTGGTGGTGGCTGTCTCCTTCCGAACATCTCCAGGTTGATAGCAGACTTGACCTCTGCATCATCTGGGCTGGAGTTAAACAATATGATGAGTTTTGTAAACAAAAAAAAGCACAGCAAAACCACAGATGCATCCTTTACTGGGGCAAGCATGGTGAGGTGCTCTGGTGGGATGTAATGAATAGAAAGTTCTGATGAGGAAGAGGAACAGAGCACAGAACTCTTGGGGCTCAACGCGGGTGGGGGCGAGATCATGAGAGCAGACGCTGTGGCTTGCTGAGGCCCAGCACCCCCACCCCCGCTGGGTCCCTGGGAAGAGGAGAAGTAACCGGCAGTTGTGAGAACAGGCAGCGAGCTGGAAGATTGTATTTGAAATGTGCATGCGCAGCACGGAGATGAAATTACCTGTATTTGACCTTTCCTTTTCTTTTCATAGAAAGAATTTGAAATTCCATTTAAAAATCAGAATCAGGAAAAGGCTTGAGGTGTGCAGCCGACTCACTCAATAGATTATAATAAGCATGATTCACATTTGTCTGTGGCGCTGACGTTCTGCCCCCATTCCTTCCAGACGTCTGAGTTTCCCATTGTCTGGAAGCGTTTTCGCCAGGGCTCCTGCGCAGACATCCTAATCACCTGCTCCTGCTCCTGCTCCTGCTCTTACAGAACCAGGCAGGGCTGCGTTGAGAAGCAGAAACCTGCCGGACAGCTCAGGAAGCCTGAGTGTTGGCCCCGCTGCGTGCCCGGGCTCTGTGGGGTGTTTAAGTCACAGCCTTTCTGAGCCTTGGGGCCCTGAGCAACAGTGAGTGTTGAGCTTCAGTGGGGTTGGACACTCGTGTGTCCAGGTCAGTGGGGTTGCACACTCGTGTGTCCAGGTCAGTGGGGTTGCACACTCGTGTGTCCAGGTCAGTGGGGTTGCACACTTGTGTGTCCAGGTAGCAGGTTCCTTCTAGGAATGAGTCAAGTGTGGCAGGGCTGGTATGCGTGGCAGGGCCGGGGCCACTGGGAGAGGAGTGGCTGCTGGTCAGTGTCTGACAACAGCTCACGGTGGTGACTCAGGTTCGAGGAAGCATGAGCTCCTGGTGTTTCAAGGGAAGCCAATAGCCAAAATCTTACTGGAACAAATCTCGGTTTATAAGCTGATGAATCATTTGAATGCTTTGAAATAACGTGTCCTAAGTAAAATCCGTCGGCTGCTTGGTTCAGCCCTCTAAGGACCCCTGTTCACACTCTGGGAAATAGAATAAATGTTATTTCTGAAATTCCATGTGCTAGGAAGGAAATGTTGATGCAAAACCTTCCAAATACTACCTTTTAACTTACTATGATACAAATTAGTATGAAAATTATACCCAAACATATTGGCTGTTAACAGAAGAAAAATGAAGGTCTGATATAGGCTGGATTATAAAGATAGCTTTCCAAATATTCAAAATGTTTAGTGTAGGGTTCCACAGGGCTGTGCCTTCCCCCTGGGAACCCGGGAGGCTTCACGAAGGCCTGAGACTCCAGACTGGAGACATGGTCAAGCGTGAGACTCACAGATACCCTGTATCCACACGTGAATGGTTTCTTCCTGCGTGCGAGTCTGCATGTGTCTGTGTTTGTCTATGATTGTGTCTGTGCTTGTCTCTGTGAGTGTGTGTGTGTTTCTGTGCATGTCTAGGCATGTCTCCCTGTGAGCGCTTGTGTGTCTGCATGTGTCTATGTGTGTGTGTGTTTGTGTGTCTGTGTCTTCATGTGTCTGTGTCTCTGTGTGTTGTGTGTTTGTGTCTGTGTGTCTGTGTCTGCATGTGTCTGTGTGTGTGTCTCTAGGTACTACGTGTGTGTGTTTGTGTCTGTGCGTCGGTGTCTGCGTGTGTCTGTGTGTGTCTCTATGTGTTATGTGTGTGTTTGTGTCTGTGTGTCTGTGTCTGCATGTGTCTGTGCGTGTGTCTGTGCGTGTCTCTGTGTTATGTGTGTGTTTGTGTCTGTGCGTGTGTCTGTGTGTGTCTCTATGTGTCATGTGTGTGTGCTTCTTTCACACAAGGTGGGTGGGTGGTGGAAACTTCCAGGGAGCCCAACTTTCAAGTCCTCGGGATCGGCTGATTCTGAGACCTCTGTTCCCTTCTAGGGGTTGACGCCAACCCCACTGGGGGACATGCCTGGCATCATCTCCTCAGGCCTCACTAGCCCTGCACAGCTCTCCGTGGAGCTGAGGGATCTTGGTGAAGCCCTGATGAGGACTCTCATCTGTAGGACGCCTGGGAGGTGCCACCTCACCCTGCAGACCTGAGCTCCTCGTCTCACTGTAGCATGAGGCAGGCAGCAGGCTAGGGCTGGGCTTGCTGCACAAAACGTCCTCTCCATTCGTAATTCCCCAGTGTTATCTTCAGGTCAACCCCAGGGGCCAAGGGGAGACAGTCATGGCCAACCAGCCCAAGGTAAAAATAAACTAGCTACTGCACTGGTCCTTCCTACAGGGCCGGTGCCACCTGACCAGGCTCTATCAGACATCATAAGACCTTTGCCACCAGGAGCTCGCAGAAGATGGTCCTCTCGAATGTAACAGAAGCAGCCTGTAAGCAGCACAACGGGAGGACTGTTTTATTTAGAAAGAATGCTCTGGAAAAGATTAGAATGCCTTTCTCCTTCCATTAATAAATATGTGAAACATAAATCAATCTTTCCTCGGGGACCAGGGCTTATCATTATGAAAATTGGTTCTCATAAAGTGCCGCAGAACAGTGCACACGGGGCCTCTTGAGATGGTGACAGTGTTGGTCCCTTCAGTGTTCAGCCCTAATTGCTATTTGCTGTTTGAGTTCTTGACCTGAACGTGGGTGATTCACACCACTTTTCCCGACCTCCAGTGAGCCCATCAGCCCCACCACTGCTGCTAATTGGCTCATTTGCATGCACTGGGACTTGGGAAACCACGCAGGAATCCAAGCTTTGTAGATGCCTATCTAAAATATTGGTAAACGGTCTCTGACTCGTATCTGACGGGCTTTCCACTGCACTAGCAGCACACACATCAGTGCCTAAAGTTTGAGAAGTGTACTTTGACTGTCCCCATGTCCTTTGTGCTCATTCCTGGAGGAGACGTGTCACATGACTGGGTTCTAGTAACACATGCCAAAGAAAAATTCAGGACAGCAGTTAAGCAGAGAAGGAAGACTTCACTCAAGACTACTGCAATGGGAGAAAGAGACTGAACCCGC
>NW_012105176.1:1528512-1532360 GCF_000951045.1 Mandrillus leucophaeus
TGGAGGGGAAAATCACAGAGGCCTCGGTTAATATCATTAAGGGTGAGGGTTAGCCTCCAGCCCACTGGCTCAGCGGGATTCCCGCTAACGCTTCATCCAGGGAGGGCTCACAGGACCCAACCAGCCTTTAGCCAAGGAGGGTGTCCTTGTCACAGAAAGAACTGTCCTAATGTTCTCACCCAACATGTTCCACCCGAGGCCCCACCTGATCCATTTTCTTGTGTTTCAGGTTAATATCTACAGTTAGGATTTTTTTTTTCAGAAAGGTTATTAAACTTGAAAGATAGTGCTTGTAAAGTTCACAAAGAGAATTAATACAAATGGAAATCAGAATTTTACCATTGCATTCAGAAATCACTATGAGTGACCCAAAATGCTTCTAATTTGTGGCTTTTTAGGACAGTTGAGCAGCATTCTTGCTTGTTTACTGAAGGGCTTGCAACAAATAATTCAGGACCTATTTTGAAGCCTGCTAAGTGTGGGCTGCATAAACTGTCAAGCATCCTCCAATTATGGTAAACACCCCTTTGAATATTCAGCTGTGAAAACAAGGACCTCTCAGTTCCACTGGAGATGGAAAAATTGCCTAGTCCACATCTTTTAAATAACTGCTGTTTGTAAATGGATGTTTTATTTTCCCGGTATAATCTATGAAATTAAAATGTTTTCATTAGCAAAAATGTTTACAGAGAACCCCATTTGCAATTTCGTATGCAATTGTACATGCAATTTTACATATACTATATGTGAGTTCAACTTAAATACACCAAATTTGAGTGTCTGTATAGTCCTTAAAAAATAACTAAATCAGAGGTTTGTGTGTTTTATAGGCCTCAAAAAACATGTGATTCAGTCCTGATGCCTAAAGAAAAAAGACAGAGAGAGAATCAGAAAGATCCTAGGTGTAAACTCGCAATATCTGAATAATTATCATGTGACATTTAACTTAATGTTTGATTCATCATTCTTGGCTTTTCATGAGCAAGATCATAAAATCTATGGTTTTAGATTAATTCTATTTGGGACAATTTATGCAAATAATTTCTCATACAAATGTACTTACTGTAAGTGCAAAGACATTTCCTTAAGTCGACTGCCATTACAGATGTTAATTACATAACAATAACTAAAAAACCTTCTATGCTTTCAGTAGATTACATCGGGAGTCCTTGCAGAGTGTACACAAATTCTAAAAGTACGTCAACATACATGTTTGCCAAAAGTTCCTATGTTAGCCTGAGCAAATGGGTCTACAAAACCCTTGGTCAACTTGGATGGGTTGAACTGTGCTGGTCGAAGCTGATGCCATTAAATACTGGCCATCTTGTGTCTCAGAGTCTTTCAAATATGAGTTTAAAATGTCAGAGCTTATGGGTGGATGACAGCTGTGTGTGGGTTCCCGCATTTCCAATGCCCAGATGCCCTCGCCCCTCAAAACAATGAAGCTAAAAATCAGGGTTGGAACCAACATTAGGAAATTGAATGTTGATGAGACGGTTTCCAGCACAACATTCAGAATTCCCCCTCGGCTGCAGGAGGACGCTGGATACCCCAGATGGGGCAGACCATGGGAAGCAGGGAAAGCTAATGGGCTGGCAGCGGCGTGTGCCCGACAGAAACCCTCGGGCAGCTTTCCTGTGGGAACGTGACTGGGGGAACACAGTCTGAGCTGTCTTGTAGCAATGCCGCGTCTGGTCATGAGGATCACCTGGACGAGAGAGGCTGGGACGTGTGCCATAGCCCCCTTCGGAGGCTCTGGTTCACTGATGAGCTGCAGCCCAGGAGAATGTGGATTCAGACGCTCGCCCTGGCAGGGCAGGCAGGGAGGGTTGTCCTCAGTGCCCTGCCGGCTCTCAGGGCTGCGCTGTCTCAGAAAGGCCTCTGGCTGCTGTCACCCTGGCACTTGCTCCAGCGGGGCCTTCCTCTCCTCCCAGTTCTACGCAGCCCTGAACCCTCGTGCCCTCCTCTTGTGGAATTTTATAGCGGTGCCACTTCCTCTACTCCTGGGTTCTTGGCACCTAAATAATCCCTGCCCACCCTATCCAATGCTGGTCTCAGCCTGGAGCCTCCACGCCCGGTCCTTCCACCCAGCAGGACTGTGGCTGGGCCCCGGCTCCCTGCAGGCCACGCCGTGGGTCCCCGAATGTCAGGCTGAGCCCTTGAAGTGCTTCATTCCTGTGCTGTCCTTGTCCATCTTCTGACACCCCCGTGCTGCACCCTCATTTACTGTGGGCCTGGAGGCCTCAGGCCAGCCCTGAGATGCTGCAAACCCAAGGAGACCTCGGAGCATCCACGCCCCTGGCCTGAGGCCTCCTTTGGGGGACACAAGGGCCCCAGGGAAGTGTCATCTCCAGGGACTTCGCAGAGAAATGCCCCTTCCTGCCCCTCAACCCCGGCCTGTGCCGTCTTTCTCTTGAGGTCCTCAGGAGGGAGGAGTTGGATTTCCCTGAGCTGCCTCCGAGTGGCTGATATTTCCGCTCCCAGTGGATGATCCCTCCTTGGTGTGGGGTACAGGCCATGACCCTGGGCTGGACCCCGACGAGCAGGGCCTAGCACTGCCCATGCACCACCTGGATGGGGGGCCTGGGGATTCCTTCCCTGGGCCTCTGGTGCCCCTCGTGCAGAAGGCATTCGAGGAGGTCCTCTCGGGGGTGGGCCTGGTGGTCCTGCGCTGGCAGTGGGGGCAGATGTGTGCTGTTCCCCGGGTGGACGCGAGTTCCCCACGTCCTGATGCATCCTCCATTTCCATGGCGTCTCCCCTAGCCATGCTCTGTGTCTGCACACGATGCCCACTCACGTGCTTTTCCAATGAGCTGGGAATGGTGGTGAAGGCTTTATATTAATTGCCACGTGAAGTCTTAAATATTAAGGAAAGATCTAGGGCAATAAGCCAGGGAGCCCGGGGAAATAACTAAAATTAAAGATGTTGAAGTTGGAAGTTAGCGGTGACCTAAGCCTTTTTTTTTTTTTTTCTTTAATTATGGTTCCAGTACTTCCTGTGGGAAAAGTGAAACTTAACACAAGAAGTTCCGGCAGCTCTGGAGATTTTAATGACAAAGTATGGGGGGCTCCTTCCCTCTTGCCCCTGGTCAAGGTGTCCACATGGCACACCTTGAATCTCACGGGTCCCTGGTGTTCTGTCTTTCGGTTTTGTGGCCTCCCAAGTGCCATCTGTTTTCTGTATTTCCCTTCTCCAAATTTCTTCTGCCATCTCGTTCTAAGCAGTTAAGCCCATGCAACTCAGTGGGGCACGGAAGAACACCGGCAGTCTCGAGGAGCCTTTTGGGAACAGAGCGATGAGGACGCAGCACACAGTACCCTAGGGTGGGGACGGCAGCCGGGGTCAGCCGCACGGGATTCCTACGTTCCTCTTGCCGTCTGCTGACTGTGATCTTTGAGAAGTTACTTCACCTCCCCAGTCTTCAGCTACTTGTCAGAAGTCGAGGGAGGCTAGTGCACTCCTACCAGACCACCGGGACAATGAAACGAGATGATGAACACAAGAGATGCCCAGCACACAGCCTGCTTGCCGTAAACAGCAACTCTTCTTGCCAACTCCTCAAGGCCGTTAGTGAAATGCAGTTCTCTGGACTGTGAAGCCTCTTAGAAAGAAGCTGTGACAGCAGCGTTTGTGGGTCATTAGGTCAGGTCTTTGAAGGATGTGGAGCAACAGGAACTCTCATTCATGGCTGGTGGGAGTGCAGGATGGTGCAGCCACTGTGGAGGGTGGTCTGGAAGTTTCCTGCAAGCCAAACACACTCTGATCATATGATCTAGCAAGTGCCTTGATACTGACCCACAGCCATGGAAACACGGGCACACAGAAACCCGCACACTGACCCACAGGC
>NW_012105176.1:1533659-1546019 GCF_000951045.1 Mandrillus leucophaeus
GCACATTATTTAGTGGAAGAAGCCCATTTGAAAAGGCTACAAACGGTGTGATTTCAACTCCATGACGTTCTGAAAAGAGCAAAACTACAGAGACAGTAAAAAGAATCATGGTTGCCAGGGGTTGCTGGGAGGGAGGGATGAGCAGGTGGAGCACGGAGGGCGTTTTGGGAGTGGCCGTGCTCTGTAGGAGCCACAGCCGAGACATGCACCTGCCGAAATCCTCAGAGCCGCACAACGCAGAGTCACCCAGATGTAAATGTAGCCAATAATAATGCATCAAAATTGCTTCGTCCATCGTAATCAATGCGCACACGGACACAAGATGTTAATAGTAGGACGAACTGTGTACAAGGAGGTGGCGTGTGTGGGAAGTCTCTGTACTTTCTGCTCAACTTTTCTGTAAACCGAAAGCTGCTCTAAAATAGTCGATCGCTTTTAAAGTACTTTAATTGCACACTATAAAATGTATTGAATTTATAAAACTTATTAACTGAATTTACCAAATAATTCAATTGAACATTGCAGCTAATCACATCCATTGGACTTAAATGTAGCTTTGTCCTGTGTCTCCCTGGTGACATCGTGTTCTGCATCTGGTTCACCAGCAGTTCTCTGGGTCACACCCTGGCATTTTGTTGATGCTTCCAGGCCACATGTGTACAAATGTCTGATCCATAGAAACCAGAGCAGAGATGGCCACTGCCCGTCAGGAGCCGGTGCTCCTTCCCCTAGAGGGATGCTGCTGGGAGACGTCACCCCAACTGCCTGCCCAGCACCCTGGGCACCCGGAGTGGTCACAGCAGGAGTAGAAGTGACTGGAATCATGGCCAGAGCCTGCAGACTCCTCCCTGCTGTCCTCTGCTCTGGCCTGCTGGAAGCCATGGGTTTCGAGGGGCTGTAGTTCATTGCAGACCCTAGCCTCACCCACATTTGACAGTTCTGGAACAAGAAATAAACTCGTTCTGGTTTTTAATAGCTGTGGTAAAATTACCACAAACTTAGCAGCATAAAACCACGCCATTTGTTACCTTATGGTTCTGTGGGTCAGAAATCTGGACCTGCATAGCTGCACCAAGTCCTCTGAACCAATTTTGCAAGGCCGGAGCCGAGGGCAGACAGGCCAGGCTCTGGTGGGGGGAAGGGATCCATGGGGAAGCTCTGCAGGGGGCTCCAAGGGCCCTGCCCCAGTTGGCTGGCAGGGCGCTGGCTGAATTCAGTTCCTGAGGCTGAGGACGGAGGCCCGTCTCCTCTCCTCTCCTCTCAACTGGGGCCAGCCTGGGCTCCTGGAGGCCGCCTGGATGAATTCCTCCTCAAACCCGTGGGCTGGGCTCCCCTCGTCCCCAAACCTCTCTGATTTTAGTGGGAGAAAGTTCTCTGCTTTGAAGGGTTATTGGATTGGGCCAAGGCCAGTCTGAGATATCCTCCTACTGCGGAGTCAGTAACCTCAATCACATCCTCAAAGCTCCTTCAACCCTGAAAAGTAACACGTCTGGGCCCGGGCTCAGGGTGTGGACCTCCCCGGGGACTCCTGGGCTCGCTGCACGTGCCCTGAGAGGAGCGGCTGCAGTGCTGGTTCGTCTGTCAGAGCGTCTGCCGCTGCCTCAGTGCCTGCATTTCCCTTTCTTCAGCCTGATGTATAGCTCCTAGCCCCCTTTCCTCCCCAGCGGCAGTGCGGTTCCGCGGAGGGAAGACGGTGAAGCTGCCGAGAGACTTCAGTGCCTGGTTCTCCCCATCCCTTTGCACTTGGGAGATTTGGGCACCTGTGTGAAGTCAGTGTCTGAAGTATCTGTCTGTGCAATGGGAGTGACTGTGACGTCTGACGCAGGTTTGGAAGAGGATCCTGGGCACCACGTCTGCTGGTTCCTGTCTGCTCTGTGAATGCCGACCCTCACGTGGCACCCTCCCTCTGTCTCTACTCTGGGCTGGTTCTGTACTCCCGACCCTGGCTCTGCTTCCCCTGCTAAGGCCCACCCTCTGCTTCACTTGTCTGCACTCTAGGTGCTTGCCGGGGCCCTCCCCCAGCCCCTGCGGCCCCTTCAGACAGGACAACTTCCAAGGCATCCCATAAGATGAAGACCATGAAACAAAGAAACTTGGCCCAAGGCAGTAAATCCTTCTAATTCTTTTTGTCCTCTCCTGGGTGATGAGATGAGAGGATGTTAGGGTGGGGAAGAAAGGGATTACCTACGAGACATGGGCCATCTGTGACTCAGGAAACAGTGGAAACCCATCCTCCCTCTCGCTAAGGTACGCGACACCGTGGGGAACGTGCCCAATTACGACCCAGAGAAAGTGACGGGGACAGGGCCTGCGGAATGTGTCAGAGTTAAGAGAGAAGGAAGGAAACACAAAAAGTGGCTTAAAGACAGGTTTATTTTGGAGAATAAACCTGAAAGGGGCTTCTGGCTGATTTCAGTCAGGAGCATTCACTTACAGACTAAGGGTATTTAAGGGTTTAGGGAGGGGAGCTTATCACAGGTTCAGAAAGTTTCTGTGTGGGGGAAAGTTTATTGCAGGTTCGAATGTCTCTGGAGACGAGGTTAGCTCAGAGTTAGCAAGTTTCTGGTCAGAGGGGGGTTTATCTCAGGGTTGGAATGTTTCCGGTCATGCTGATATTAGCCATCAGGTTGACGTTTTTGGGGCTGGATTTAGGTGGTTTTTAATCAAGGAGACCTGAAAACGGTGGTGTTTGTCCAAGATGGCGATGCTCCCGCTCTCTCAGAATGTGGTTAAACACGCAGAGGAACGAAGGCAAGGCCAGACGTGTACTGACAGGTGTGGATCAAAAGTTCAGAGACTTTGGGGCCAAGGTGCAGGGCTGGGGGTGGGCAGGTGTCCACGGATACCACGACACCAGATCCAACTCCACTCCCACTCACCTGATACACGGGCTTCCAACAGTGGCTCCAGGAAGCATCAGAGGGACACAATTATAAGACAAATCCACCCTTTTTCTGGCGTCTTAGGCCTTAGGAGTTCTGGACGACGGGGTGAAATCCCAGGGCCTCTGGAGCCCCAGACACGAGCTGTTCGTTCCCTCTTTACCCCTCATTACATGCAGTTACCCGTGGCTGACGTGACCGGCCACCACTCCACCCCAGTTTAATCCAACATGCATAGTCACGCTTGTCTGTAAACTTCCCAAAGGTGGGACCTTACGACCGACTTTGTTTCCCTCACGTGACTATATTAATAATTAATAATTCCTGGCACAGAGTGAAATGCTCAATAAATGTTTGTTGAACCAAACTAAACAACACCTAAGTGCTGTTAATGCACCTGCGGTAGGAGATTGACGACTTTCTGAGCACAGGCTCGGTCACAGGGAGCTTCTACTCTGCATCCTCCACTCCCAAGGCTGGAAGGGGGCGATGGAGGAGGAGGATGGAGGCAGCCGCAATGCCCGGAGCCTCATAGGACACTGGGGGAGAGGAAGGAAGGCAGGCGGTGAACCAGGAAGCTGCATGACTCCTCGGTGAACCAGGAAGCTGCATGACTCGTCGCCCAGGCAGGGCAGGCAATGGAGGAGGAGGGTGGAGACAGCCCCTGTCCCGGAGCCTCACAGGACACTGGAGGAGAGGAAGGCAGGCAGGCGGTGAAGCAGGAAGCAGCATGGTGAGTCGCCCAGGAGGGGCAGGGCCCAGCAGGATCGCCCCCTGCAGATGTGGGTGTGGGCGAGTTCACCAGGCTCTGAAAGTTGGGCTGGGATTGCCCGGATCTTAGACAAACGCGTCATATTCCAGCCTCCTCGTTCCACAGCAGGAGACGCTCTGAGAATTCAGACTAAAGTGACCAGGGCCGGCACTGGGGCTCCAAGCTCCTTCCAGGGAAGAGGGATCATTCCACTGTCTGAATCGTGTTTCTGTGCATGTGTTAGTCAGTTTTGTTTTTTCGCTTTTTAGATGTCGCGTGGGGACCCCCTTTTTCTGTCCCTGTACCTGGCTCCAGCCTTCCCTCAGCTCTCAGACAGGACGGGGATGTGAGCAGCAGAGGAGCCCCGGGCAAGCCAGGAAGGACTCCCCTCCCCGTTTATTTAGCAGATGTGGAAGGATTCGGTCTTTTTATTGTAATGCAGATTTACAGTGCAATAGGCAATCTATTTTTCAATTTGGGATACCGCCGCTGATAAATTAACAGATGTCGATTGACTTTTTCCCTCCAGTCCCCTGTTTATACCTGACAGGCCTGCTTTATAGCTGAGCAGTTATTTGAAGTTATAAACATTATAATTAGCAATTTTTTAATTAGGCTGACAATTAACAGGAGATTTGCAAAGCTGCTAATTTGACATGTCATACTCTCCATAGTGCTTATGTTAACCACAACTTGAGTGAATTCAATTGAACAGAACCACAGTGTCTGGGAAAAAATCAATCTCAGAAGAACCCTTTCTCCCCACTTGGATGGCTTCATGGCACTTGGACAGAGAAGTGGAAACTCAGAGATTTTGCAGGATAACAATACTGACAGCTGAACCCCAAACAATAGCGGCCTCCGTGAGATTGGCTCAGAGCACACAGCACAAAGGCAGGTCCTGCTAATTGCATCTGAGGCTCTTGCTTCAAAGTCTTGCCGACCTAAGGCAGGTTGGAGGCTCCATTCTGATGCCAGTTGCTCCTTAGACCTCATTGCCAAGGAGACCTCCTAATGCAGATGCCAGCAAGGGCTGTCGTGACAGAGGCTTGTCCTGTATTGCTGGGAGCTTCCCCAGCACTACTGGGTCCTGTGCTGATGCCAATGGAGTGGTAGAGAGATAGAAAGAGAGACAGAGAGAATCAGATAGAGACAGAGAGAGAGACAGAGAGAATCAAATAGAGACAGAGAGACAAGAGATACACAGAGAGACAGAGAAAAACAGAGAATCAGACAGAGACAGAGAGAATCAGATAGATACAGAGAGAGACAGAGAAAAACAGAGAGAAACAGACAGAGACACACACAGAGAGAGACAGAGAGAATCAGATACAGAGAGACACAGAGACAGAGAGAATCAGATAGAGACAGAGAGACACAGAGAGAGACAGGGAGAATCAGATACAGACAGACAGCGAGAGACAGCATCAGACAGAATCAGATAGAGACAGAGACAGAGAATCAGAGAGACACACAGAGAGACAGCTAGAGACAGAAGAGATACACAGAGAGAGAGAATCAGATAGAGACAGAGAGACACAGAAAGAGAAAGAGACTGAGAGACAGAGAGAGAGACTGAGGCAGACACATGCAGACAGAGAATCAGATGAAGAGAGACACGGAGGGGAGAAACAGATGGAATCAGAGAGGAACTGAGAGCAGAGAGAGAGGGAATCAGAGACAGAGATAGAGAGGGAGAGAGAGACGGGAGAGAGACACTGGGAGGGAGGCTGCCCTTCCGCTTCCAGGGGGTTCATCCCATCCGTGCCTCCCAGCAAAGGAAGCTCTCGCCCTGGCGGCCTGGCACTGGGATTCCAGCACCCTGCCCTCGGCTTAGAGGACACACTGCATTTGCATCCTTGGAAGGCTTCTGAGGTTTGTTACTTGGTAACCGCCTGCAGCGCAGGAGATGCCACCTTCTGTTGGACGCCTCGAGAGACTCCGGAAATGGGCGACGTTCGGGAAGCCGTGGCTTCAGAGGGGAGAGAGAGGGCGGGTGCACCATCCCCACAATCTGTCTGAGGCCAAGAGAGGAGGAAAGACGGAATTATTTGAAAATTTCCAGTAAGAGGAAGAGAAAGTGTTACATTTTCACTGCTTTTAAAAACAAGGAATTTTAAACATAAAAAATATGATTTATCAAATTCCATGGGTTACTCCTTGCTTTCTTTTCCCAAGGCTAAATCTCACTCCCTGTGTGCAATGAGCAAGCCATTAATTAGAATTTGCAGTACTACCAGAAGCAACTTATTGAAGTTGAGCTGTGCCATTGAGCTTTGATTAATAACTTTTTGCTGCTTTCATACTTGTTTGAAAATCTAGATCAGAAGAAATTGGCCACCTGGAGACACTGAATCTGAAGACCTCTTTTTGAACTTTTCACAAGACTGCATGCTTTCTATGGCGTACATTGCAAAAAAAACCCAAAATTGTAGAATTTGGCACCACTGAGTTAATCAGAAACCCTAAGCTTCATGAGCACTTTTGTTAAAAACAAACAAACAAAAAAACCCCACAAAACACTAGATGGGTACCACTACTTTAGGGAGAGAGAGTTCCTTGATTTTTCTACTTAAAGTATCTTATCTTTGAAGGAATTTTCTTTGTTTTTTTTCTGGCCCATCCTAATGCCTCTACTTTGTGGCATGGGGGGAAAATCCACAGCATTCTCTGGGCAACAGGATAAATAAGCCTTGAGGATAATTTTAATTTTAAGATAATCTTCCCATATATAATAGGCACATTAAAGAGATTAATTACCATCATTATCACTGATTTGATGCCAGTGAGCACATTGGCCTAAAGAAGTCAGTTCTAGTCACAGAGTCAAAGTCGGTGTATCCCACATGAAGAAGAGTGAGGTTCCCAAATCTCAAGTCATAGCCAACACCCCAATATGAAGAGAAAGGCCTTTTATGCAACAAGAGTGCATCATTCACAAGACCACACACTGGAGGAATAGAGTTGTATGTTATTAGCCGCGCTCTCTCTCTCTCTCCCCCTCCTTCCCTCTCTCTCTTTCCCCCAGCCTCTCAACCAGTATGAAAGTGAAGCAATCTAATACCACCCCAAAAATACCAGATGTTGTAAAATTAGCACAATATGAGATTGCAAAGAAGTGTTTGTCCTTGGGCTAGGAGTCATGGAGAAAGAGAAAAGTAGAATTACACATGGACCCTGGGAGGCTGGCAGGGATTCCTGGTGGCGGAGACGCCATGAGTCCCTGGGCCTGACGTCATCTGCGGCCCCAGATGAGCATACATTGTTCTACTAACACAAGGGGGATTCTTTCAAAGTTACTTTCCAGGGTTTTAATTGATGCCCCTTTTGGTGATGAAGTACCTTAAAAAGGTTTCATTATGATGTCGTTTCTGTTTTAAAAAGCAGAGGGAGTAAGCAAAATACCCCGGAAATGCCTTAATAAAAGTGCTTCCAATTTTATGAAGACTTTACTCTCAGACAGCTTTATTTCAGTTATCTGAAAAATTAAATGTGAGCATTGTTTTGTCTGGATGGAGCTAGATAAACGAGATACGTGTGTGGGCACACCTCACACGTCGCAAGACCCACAGCTTACTTCAAAACAATGTTAAGTGAAACCCACTAATTTATAAGCTCTTTTGTAACGTAAACATGAAAATAGATATTCTTCCTCCTTCCAAGAGGTAGTCTGATCTCCACAAGATAAACTTCGAATGAGGATGCTACTGAAAGTACTGGAAACCTCGCCTGCTCCACTGCTGACGTGTAAAGGGACCCACCACGAGCTCACTCCTGAACGCCAGCCGCGCTCGTGAGGTCGTTTCCTAAGAAAAAGGCATTTCTAATAAAAAGGCACTTTTTTAAAATTCCACTTTTTCTAATACGGTTTTCCATCTTCTCTCTTGAGTCAATAAAAATGCTGAACTTTGACCTAGAGCATAGAAGGTTTGAAAATGCAGAGGGTGGCAGCACTCCTTTATTTTGATGGTTAAACACACAGGACAGTTTTACAGCGGTTCTATTAGAATAAATGGTTAATCAATAGCACATTAGGTATAATTAAGTGTACGCTGCAGAGTTTTTACCTCTGACGGACCCGACCAGCCTTGCAGAAAACTCAGCCTGGAAAAGATGCCTGGACGGCAATGTGGGAACCTGGTGGTTTCTCCCTTCTCTTCTGCACTAGCGCCAGTCTGGGAGTTAAACCTGCCAGGTCCCCTTAAACCCGGGGTGTTGAGTGGGCACCTGCTTTCTACAGCACAGGGTTTGGCTTTAGTTATCAACACCCCTACTGTTCTAGTGCCTTATTGTCCAGGACGATGAACTGTCACAGCTCAGGAAGGTTCAGCAGCCGGTGGGTGCGGCCTTAGGGCTCAGGGGACACCCTACAGAGAAACCTCAAGGAAAGGCCCCATGCAGGGACAACCCTGTTCCTGCTGGAACCTCACCTCCCAGTCCTCACCCCGTGTCCCCCACGTCTCTCCCAAGGGTCTCCAGGGGAAGTGAGATTCCTCCCAACCACGTTCTCACCCTCGCGCCTGCCCCCTGCGCAGATCGCGCCACCTTGGAACCGAGCGTGACTCTGGCGTTCCAGCACTCGTGGGCTGGCCAGCACCTTCACGAGCTGAGCGTTTCATCACAGGTGCCTGGCATGGCCCCACATGCATCACCTTGGGCCTGATGTGTGGCTGGGAAGGGGCCGCGGTGGCCGGTAGCCCTGAGCCAGGCTCACCTGCACACAGAAGCACGCAGGGCCAACCTGGTAGAGGCGTCAAGAAGAGGCAACCTCGCTGCCGTTACCAAGCAGCCCCCATAGACGCCCATGCCACCCTCTAAGGGACTGCACTTCAGGACTGGTCCGTGCTGGGATCTGACAGAACCGAAGGAAACAGGAAAGCGCTGCCTTGGCAGAACCTCTGTCTAGAGGGGTAGGCGGCCGCGAGTGGGAAACCAGGGGGTGAGCCCTGAACTGCCGCCCCGCGGGGAAGCCGGAGCACACGGCACAGGCGGGAAGAGGGGTCCTGGGTGGGGGTGCACAGGGGCGGCACCACCACGCAGGAAGGGGATTTCAGAGCTTAGACAGAAGCAGGTGACATTGGAGGGTCTAGGTGGTCTCCAGGAACTGCGCTGTCTCAGCACCCCTGGGGTAGCCAGTGCCGTGGGGTGGCCCCCAGGAAACGTGGCCCTCACGCTGCAGCCCTAGCCGAGCTAAGGCCTTTGGGGGAGGCGTGTGGTTCCCATCCCCATGGCCACTGGAACCTGTTAAAGCTGAGCCTGAAATGCAAGCCTCAGGCAACCCGAAAACTACATGATCGCCTCAGGTTGCTACTGACTGATTCAGGTGTTGGTAGATTCATTTCACCCCATTTCAAGTGGATTTGATGTGGCTTACAACACATGCACTGGCCACAGAGACCAGGCCATGGGGAAGGAGCAGGCGTGGAGAGGAGACACAGACGCGGGCAGGAGCAATGGATGCTGAAGGCACCTCTGCTCCTCCCCCTCCACAGAGCCAGCCCCCAGGACCCCCAAACCCCCGGGACCCCCGGGGCAGCTGTGGGGCGGCTCCCTGCGATTGTATGCTCATTCTGTTACTCCCCTCCCCCAGCTACACGGAGCCTCCCTCCTGGGGATCCGGACTTACTTCCTCTTTGTCCCCTGGGGCAAGGCGGCCTTTCCGTTGCAGGCCGCTGAAAACCCCATTAATAAAAACCCTGCTAGGGAGGGTTGACAGGAAAAAAAAGTTAATTCTTCACCATCAATTTGATTACCCATTTATTGAGGGTCTACTCTGTCCGTGGCATTGTGCCTGGTCCTAAATTCAGGGAAAATTAACGGGATTTGGGAGGAGATGAGACCAAACATGTGGTACCTCAAAACCCAGACCCTGAGGCTCTGCAGGCACAGAAGGCGTCGGGTGGAGGGCATTGACCAAGATCAAATGCGGGCACATTCCTGGGCCCCCCGACATTCCCGGGCCCCCCACAGAGCCTACAGCAGCCTTGAACCCCAGCCTCCTCACGCCCCTGGCCTGTCATCAATACCCTCTGCCGGACACCAGCGAGGGAGGTTCCTTCTGTGTCTCAGGAGCAGCTCAGAGCAGGAGTTCCTGTTCCCTGCTGTCTCCCCAAGTCCTTCTGCCGTGACTGGGACCGCAGGCCAGCCAGCACCTGGGCACTGGTCTCCCTCCACACCATCTCCCGTCTGTCTCCAGGCTCTGGCAGCAGCCCTGTATTTCCCCTGGACACTGATCCCCTCGAGGAAGTCACCTCCGCGGGAAGGTGGCCCTCGGAGACGACAACAGCCTCACATTGGGATCAGCCGCCCTTTCGCAGGGAAGCTCTAAGCGGCCATTTCCAAGCACTCTGTGATTGGGTGCCTGGGACCCTTGTCGTCGGGATCCTAGGTGTAGGAGGACTTCGTCATCTGAGGGTCATCCTGGGAGGAGGAGGTCTCCGTCGTCACCGGGATCCCAGGGGGAAGAGGCCTCCGTCGTCTGAGGGGCGCGGCATCTCAGGGAGGACACTGGCCTTGGCAGATGGCCACAAGCGGGGCAGAGCAGAGAGGGCGTGCGTGCCCCCACTCTGCACACACACACCCTTCCGTCCTCACTGTCAGGAATCGGCTGGTTTGTTTATCAGTCCTCGGCCAGGACTAAGACTAGAGGGGGCGGTAAGAGGGCGTCTCTTGGAGTGAAAGCACACAGTCAAGTTCAGCACCATCTAACTGCTTTAAAAATGGGTAAGGAGCCTCCCTTGCTGGTGCTGACCCGTGCGAGAAGGCCCGCCTCAGGACGGCTTGTTTTCATGGGGACTGAAAAGGTCGAAACAAAACCAAGAACAACAATATGCTGCCCGGTAGCTAAAGGAAATTAACGAATAAGGAAAAATCAGAGCAACAATTCTAGCAAGCAACGACTTTCTTTTGCACAAATTAGCTATTTCTAATTCGCCCCAAGGAAGTTCCTCGTCCTCCCCTGAGAGCAGATGTCAGCGGTGGGAGGACAGAATCCAACAGGCGGGCCCTGAGCTCTGGAAAGGAAGTGGGGTGCTCCCGGCCCTGAGAGCAGATGTCAGCGGTGGGAGGACAGAATCCAACAGGCGAGCCCTGAGCTCTGGAAAGGAAGTGGGGTGCTCCCCGGAGGGGCACAGATGGCCTGGTCTTCCGGGGAGCTGGCAGCAGCCTGAGATTACACGGAATGAATTAAGCCCAGTAGGGGCCTTGGCAGTCCCGGTCACTGCTACGTCCCTCGTGGGGCTGGTGCACGGTGGGTGCTCAGGAGCATTTGCGGAACAGATGCCCCAGTTAAAAGCTGAGACTGGGCAGCCACGCTGAGCTGTCACTGGCCTGGGCTGTGCTGCAGGGTGTGAGGTGGCCCCTCCCCATAGAAACAAGCAGGGGACAAACCCGCTTTGGTTTTTGTAGTGTGTGACCTCCTAAAACATCAAAGATACTGGATGGCCAATCAGAGTTCGCCCAAATTACTGGACTGCAGTGACCGTAATCACAAAGAGAAAGGCGCAGCCCCATCCCCAAGGATCTCAGCAGGGCTGACGGGTCCCAGCTCTCTGTATTGAAGACCATTTTATTTATAGTCGTTTTTCTCAAGAACTGATGGTTTTTGAGGGATCTTTATGTAAGCCGGGGCAGTGGCGACAGCGACCTCTCCCAGGCAGGCTCTGCTCCCACTGGAAACCAACCCTGGGTCATGTGGGGTGAGAAGAGCCCCGAGGGGGCCCTGGGCCTGTGTGACGGTCACCTTCACAGGCAGAGAGAAAGCAGCACCCATAGGCGGGCAGCCCCTGCTCCCGCCGAGAGCCGTGCCCACCACTCTGCGGCAGCAAGGACCCGCTTCCCTGTCTGCTGTCTTCATTTATTCTGCACGAAACGTACCCCGTGCTCGGCAACAATTACAAATGACGAACAGCGCAGGCCTGAAATTTCTGTATGTGGGAGCGACAGCTGGCAAGGGACTAGCATGCTAAGGTCAGGGGCTGGTTCTGGAAGTTCCATCCAGTCAAGCAATGTGGTTGTCTAGGCGTGCACAAGCAAAGGGGCGCGGCTGGTGGAGAACGCTGCCCTGGCTGTGGCAGGTGGGGGTGCTGCCCCCTCTCTCACATCACCCACTGCGGTGAGGCTTGTGGGACCCTGAGAACCAGGGAGGGCGACCTGCCCCAGCCACTCCGACACCCCCCAGGGCTCACCAGGGCTGACCCTGGAGACCTTGTCCAGAGGGGGCCTTCGCCGAGCCAGGGCTCGATGGAGAGGCTCTTTATTCTGAGCTGTTTATTTAAGCACAGGGGGGTTCCTAATGGAGCCGTCAGACCTTGCTCATTGGCTAATAGTTTAATTGGGCCCATCTGGAGGACGCTGTGGTGAGAACTGTCCCTGCTCTGATATTGGCAGAGAGGCAATTTGTCATTCTGTGGCCAGTGACTGGCACTCCTGTCCCCAAAGCCACACAGAAGCCGGGCCGTCTGTCTCACGAGGGGAGAGCGGAACATCTGAAGCATTGTGTGCTCACCTTGGCACAGAAGGAGAAACGCGGTTCTCCGGTGTCCTTCAGATAACCTCGGCTTGGGAGACCAAGCTGCTGAAGTCAGCCTAGCACTGTGTGCACGTGAGCCGGGAAAAGCTGCTCCACCATCCTGGACACGCGGACGTGAGCCGGGAAAAGCTGCTCCACCATCCCGGACACGCGGACGTGAGCCGGGAAAAGCTGCTCCACCATCCCGGACACGCGGA